>NC_067403.1:50738250-51054083 GCF_016432865.1 Antechinus flavipes
TAGGATGAAAGTACAGGGGTTTTTAAAATTTTTTTAATTTATTTTTTTCAGGGTTTTTTTTTTTTAAGTCATTTCTAGACTATAAATTTGGGAACAAGTCTTGCATCTTATACTTCTTTCCATTATTTACTAATAAATATTTGTTTATTTGTTGACTAAATGGCTCATATAAACATTTGGTGAATTGGTTCATTTTATTTTAGTTCCTCTTTTTTTTTTTTAGTGAATGCTTAAAATTGACCTATGATTTTGATGCTAAAAATGGATAGTATTATTAAGACTATGAAGTATTGGGCACTCTACAAGAAATTAGAGATAAAATTGTAAAAAATCAAACAATCACTGATCACAGGGTACATATAGAAGCAGACATGAAGAGAAGGGGGAAAAGATGATAAACTAATAAAAGAATTGCTTTTTACATAGTTGCTTACATGTGTATAGTGATTGATTACAAAATGAACATCATCTATTACTGAGTTATTTTCAAACAAAATAAAATTTAAAATGATTTGAAAGATTTATTGGGAAGACTGTCGTAATCTATTTAAATCAATGCGTATAAAGACATACAAATATACATGCATGTGTATAAATGCACACACATAATGGGTAGGTGCATATACACATGTATAAATATAATATTCATGTATGTATGCATATATATAGATATATTTCTATCTATATAACTATGGAGTAGCATAAGTAGATTTTGAAAGGTAGTAACCCATTGCTTTAAAAAGAAGGCAAATAATTCATCTAGAAATATGTATCATCTTTGTTGACTATTTGGAAGACTTTGAAGACAATATATTAACTATATTCAGTTAGACATTTTGCATGAACACAATAGAAGCACTTTCTCTCTTACCAGAGAAAATAATTTAAGACAGTATAAACTTTCAACTAATGCATTTCTTAATTCATAATGAAAGGCTATATGTGAGCAAAAATTCATGAAAATTGAATTTAATTTTTAATCATATATCTCAAGGGATATTATTCACATCACACTATAAATCATGTAATTATAATTATGCTTTGAAAATTATGTTCTGCTAAAAAAGAATTGTGTAAAACTGGCATTTTCAAACTTATTAAATGTGTTTTAAGTTACTACAACATATTATCATTATACTGTGACATAATGCAACAAATAGGGATATGACTAAACACAAATGTAATCATATGTGATTTTGCTTTTTGCAAAGATGATTTAACACTATTGCAATCCTAATAATTTTGAAATAGAAACCTTTCTTGAAAATATTACAGTTTTTTTTAATGTTTAAGAAAATAATAAATGTATTATTGTATGGCAGTAGATTCTCCAACTCATACGCATTTCCTCAAGTCTTAAAAGCAATATTTCTGTTTTAAGAATTCCCTGGAGGGTAGCCATCCTGATTTCAGATCAAGCAAAAGCAAAAAACAATCTAATTAAAAGAGATAAGGAAGGGTACCATATCTAGCTAAAGGGCAGCATAGATAATGAAGCAATATCAATACTAAATATATATGCATCAGGTGGTACAGCATCTAAATTCCTAAAGGAGAAGTTAAGAGAACTGCAAGAAGAAATAGACAGCAAAACTATAATAGTGGGAGATCTCAACCTTGCACTCTCAGAACTAGATAAATCAAACTACAAAATAAATAAGGAAGATATTAAAGAGGTAAATAGAACACTAGAAAAGTTAGGTATGATAGCTCTGTGGAGAAAACTAAATGGAGACAGAAAAGAGTACACTTTCTTCTCAGTAGTCCATGGAACCTATACAAAAATTGACTATATGTTAGGACATAAAGACCTCAAATTCAAATGCAGAAAGGCATTCTTTTCACATCACAATGCAATAAAAATTACAATCCAAAAAAGCCAGGGGAAAATAAACTAAAAAGTAATTGGAAACTAAATAATCTCATCCTAAAAAATGAATGGGTAAAACAACAAATCTTAGACACATTAATGATTTCACCCAAGAGAATGACAATAATGACATGACATACCAAAATTTGTGGGATGCACCCAACGTGGTAATAAAGGGAAATTTTATATCTCTAGTGGCCTACTTGGATAAACTAGAGAAAAAGAAAATCAATTAATTAGGCTTGCAACTAAAAAAGCTAGAAAAAGAGCAAATTAAAAACCCCCAATCAAATGCTAAACTTGAAATTCCAAAAACAAAAGGAGAGATTAATAAAATTGAAAGTAAAAAAAAAAAAAAAAACTTATTAAATTAATAAATAAAACTAAGAGTTGGTTCTACCAAAAAAAAAAAAAACCTAACAAAATAGATAAATCCTTGTTAAATTTGATTAGAAAAAGAAAGAGGAAAATCAAATTAGTAGTCTTAAAAATGAAAAGGAATTCTTTCCACTAATGAAGAGGAAATTAGAGCAATAATTAGGAGTTACTTCGTTCAATTTTATGCCAATAAATGTGATAACTTAAATCAAATGGATGAATACCTTCAAAAATATAGGTTGACCAGATTAACAGAGAAGAAGTAAATTGATTAAATAGTCTCATTTTAGAAAAATAAATAGAACAAGCTATTAATTAACTCCTTAAGAAAAAATCCCCAGGACCAGATGGATTTACATGTAAATTCTACCAAACATTTAAAGAACAATTAACTCCAATGCTATATGAATTATTTTTAAAAATAGGGAATGAAGTAGCCCTACCAAATTCCTTCTATGACACAGACATGGTACTGATACCTAAACCAGGTAGGACAAAAACAGAGAAAGAAAATTATAGACCAATCCCCTTAATAAATATTGATGCTAAAATCTTAAATAAGATATTAGCAAAAAGACTACAGAAAATCATCCCTAGGATAACACACTATGATCAAGTAGGATTTATACCAGGAATGAAAGGGTGCTTCAATATTAGGAAAACTATCAGTATAATTGGCCATATTAATAACCAAATTAACAAAAACTATATGATCATCTCAATAGATGCAGAAAAAGCATTTGATAAAATCCAATATCCATTCCTATTAAAAACACTTGAGGAATAAATGGACTTTTCCTTAAAATAATCAGCAGCATCTATTTAAAAGTATCAGTAAGCATCATATATAATGGGGAAAAACTGCAACCATTCCCAATAAGACCAGGAATGAAACAAGGTTGCCTATTATCACTGTTACTATTCAATATTATATTAGAAATGCTAGCTTTGGCAATAAGAGTTGAGAAAGAGATTAAAGGAATTAAAGTAGTCAATGAGGAAACCAAATTATCACTTTTTGATATGATAGTATACTTAGAGAACCCCAGAAATTCTACTAAAAAGTTATGAGAAATAATCCACAATATTAGCAAAGTTGCAGGATACAAAATAAGCCCACATAAATCATCAGCATGTTTATATATCACTAATAAAATCCAACAGTCAGAATTACAAAGAGAAATTCCATTTAAAGTAACTACTAATAGTATAAAATACTTAGGAATCTATATGCCAAGGGAAAATCAGAAACTTTATGAGCAAAACTACAAGACACTATTCACACAAATTAAGTCTGATCTAACCAATTGGAAAAATATTAAATGCTTTTGGATAGGGTGAGCAAATATAATAAAGATGACAATACTACCTAAAATAATCTATTTGTTTAGCACTATACCAATCAGACTCCCAAAAAACTATTTTAATGACCTAGAAAAAATAACAACAAAGTTCATATGGAAAAACAAAAATTCAAGAATTTCAAGGGAATTAATGAAAAAAAAAATCAAATGAATGTGGCTTAGCTGTACCAGATCTAAAATTATATTATAGAGCAGCAGTTACCAAAAAATTTGGTATTGGCTAAGGAATAGATTAGTTGATTAGTGGAATAAGTTAGGTTCAAAGGACAAAACAGTCAATAACTATAGCAATCTAGTGCTTGACAAACCCAAAGACCCCAGCTTTTGGGATAAGAACTTACTGTTTGACAAAAATTGCTGGGAAAATTGGAAACTAGCATGGCAGAAACTAGGCATCGACCCACACCTAACAACGTATACGTACCAAGATAAGGTCAAAATGGGTTCATGACCTAAACATAAAGAATGAGATTATAAATAAATTAGAGGAACACAGGATAGTTTACCTCTCAGACCTGTGGAAGAGGAAAGAAGTTATGACCAAAGAAGAACTAGAGATCATTACTGATCCCAAAATAGAAAATTTTGATTATATCGAACTGAAAAGTTTTTGTACAAACAAAACTAATGCAGACAACATTAGAAGGGAAGTTATAAACTGGGAAAATATTTTTACAGTCAAAGGTTCTGATAAAGGACTAATTTCCAAAATATAGAGAGAATTGACTCTAATTTATAAGAAATCAAGCCATTCTCTAATTGATAAATGGTCAAAGGATATAAACATGCAATTCTCAGATGAAGAAATTGAAACTATTTCTAGCCATATGAAAAGATGCTCCAAGTCATTATTAATCAGAGAAATGCAAATTAAGACAATTCTGAGATACCACTACACACCTGTCAGACTGGCTAGAATGACAGGGAAAGATAATGCAGAATATTGGAAGGGATGTGGGAAAACAGGAACATAATATGTTGTTGGTGGAATTGTGAATACATCCAACCATTCTGGAGAGCAATTTGGAACTATGCTCAAAAAGTTATGAAAATATGCATACCCTTTGATCCAGCAGTGTTCCTACTGGGCTTATATCCCAAAGAGATCATAAAGAAGGGAAAGGGATCTATATGTGCAAGAATGCAAGAATCTACTGAGTAGATGCCCATCAATTGGAGAACGGCTGAATAAATTGTGGTATATGAATATTATGGAATATTACTGTTCAGTAAGAAATGACCAACAGGATGATTTCAGAAAGGCCTGGAGAGACTTACACGAACTGATGCTGAGTGAAGCGAGCAGGGCCAGGAGATCATTATATACTTCAACAACAATACTATATGATGACCAATTCTGATGAACCTGGCCATCCTTAGCAATGAGATGAACCAAATCATTTCCAATGGAGCAGTAATGAACTGAACTAGCTACGCCCAGCGAAAGAACTCTGGGAGATGACTAAGAACCATTACATTGAATTCCCAATCCCTATATTTTTGCCTGCCTGCATTTTGAATTTCTTTCACAGGATAATTGTACAATATTTCAGAGTCCAATTCTTTTTGTACAGTAAAAGAACAGTTTGGTCATGTATACTTATTGTGTATCTAATTTATACTTTAATATATTTAACCTGTCATCTAGGGGAGGGGATGGGGGGAAAGAGGGGAAAAATTGGAACAAAAGGTTTGGCAATTGTCAATACTGTAAAACTACCCATACATATAATTTGAGAAGAAGAAGAAGAAGAAGAAGAAGAAAGAAGAAGAAGAAGAAGAAGAAGAAGAAGAAGAAGAAGAAGAAGAAGAAGAGAAGAAGAAGAAGAAGAAGAAGAAGAAGAAGAAGAAGAAGAAGAAGAAGAAGAAGAAGAAATGAACAGAACCATGAGATCATTATACACTTCAACAACAATACTATATGAGAATCAATTCTGATGGAAGTGGCTATCTTCGGCAATGAGAGGATCCAATTCAGTTCCAGGTGATCAGTGTTGAACAGAATCAGCTACACCCAGAGAAAGAACACTGGGAAGCACATGTGGACTGCTTGCATTTTTGTTTTTCTTCCCAGGTTCTTTTTACCTTTCTAAATCTGATTTTTCTTGTGCAACAAAAGAACTGAATAAATATGTACACATATATTGTATTTAAGATATAATTTAACATGTTTAACTGTCTGCCATCTAAGGGAAGGGATGGAGAGAAGGACAGGAAAAATTGGAATGGAAGTGTTTGCAAGGGTCAATGTTGAAAAAGTTCCAATGCATATGTTCTGTCAATAAAAAGC
Source organism: Antechinus flavipes (assembly GCF_016432865.1). Taxonomy (NCBI): domain Eukaryota; kingdom Metazoa; phylum Chordata; class Mammalia; order Dasyuromorphia; family Dasyuridae; genus Antechinus; species Antechinus flavipes. The sequence continues at coordinate 50,744,153 of NC_067403.1, forward strand.
TATTAAAAAAAAAAAAGATTAGAAGGGAAGCAATAAACTGGGAAAACATCATTTCAGTTAAAGGTTCTGATAAAAGCCTCATTTCTAAAATATATAGAGAATTGACTCAAATTTATATAAAATCAAGCCATTTTCCAATTGATAAATGGTCAAAGGATATGAACAGACAATTTTCAGATGATAAAATTGAAACTATTTCTACCCATATGAAAAGGTATTCCAAATCATTATTGATCAGAGAAATGCAAATTAAGACAACTGAGATACAACTACACATCTCTCACATTGGCTAAGATGACAGGAAAAGATAGCAACTGTTATGGGCCAGACTTTGAAACAAGGATTCTCATAATGTTTTAAGTCAGTAGAATTGATGAGACAATGGTTCTCTAATTTAACATGGTATTTAATAGTTCTCTAAGTTCAGTATGATTGACTTAATCTTGCATCAAATAATAGTTTCCCAGTGATATAATGATTGGTTTATACTCAGTGTAGAACATATAAACTGGGAACCTCAGCCAGATTCATTCAGAGAGGGTAGAGAAGACAAAGGACTGGAGGCAGGAGCTTGGAGCCAAGGAGAGAGAGATTCATTTTCATCTTCATCAGCACTGTGGTCCCAGGCCTGTCCTCTTTAGTTTCTCCATTGAAACTCAGACTCCAGAAGGCCTCTAAGAAAGCTTGTTGAAGCTCCAGGTAAGGAGACAATAAAGGATTTGGACTTTAACACCTGGCTATTCTCATGGTGATTACTGAACTGAAAAGAAGGCCACTCCAGAGATCCCAAGAAAACTCAACCAAGAACATTACAAATGAGAAATGTTGCAGGGGATGTAGGGAAACTGGGACACTGATGCATTGTTAGTGGATTGTGAAGGAATCCAAACATTATGGAGAGCAATTTGGAACTATGCTCAAAAAGTTGTCCAACTGTACATACTCTTTGATCCAGCAGTGTTACTACTGGGCTTTGACACTGTGTATCAAAGCATGGTATTTTCTACTTTATGTTGTTATTGTTTTTCACTTGCTTGTTTTTTTTTTCCTCATTTGATCTGAATTTTCTTGGCATTATGAACATGGAAATATGTCTAGAAGAAGTGCACATTTGACCTATGCTAGATTTCTTGCTATCTTGGTAAGGGGAGACTGAGAAAGAGAGGGAAAAAATAAGAATGTAAGGTTTTGCAGTGGTGAGTGCTGAGAACTACTTCTCCATATATTTGGAAAAATAAAATACCACTTTTTTAAAAAATTCCTTCAAATATTGTAAGAAGAGAGGGACAAATTAGCATTAATATTTTTAGTCCTATGAATTTTCTATTACCATTAGTCTTCCTATTTCATGGTTTATTTAATATGCATTTAAGGCCTCCTTAGTGAATATATGAAAAAGATCTTTTTAAGATGTAGATTTTTACAAGAAATATTGAGTGACAAAGAATAAAAGGTTACCCAATTCACTTAAATATATTAAGAATATAAAATCTTGCTATGTTTATTGTTTGTTGATTATATTAAGTGAACTAATACATAAATTGATAAATCAATTAACCATTAGTAGAACAAGTGCTTTTGTACTTTAAAATATTACCTATGAGAGATTATTGTAACTACTAAATGGTGTAAATATCTTTTTGCTAGATTATAATTTAATCTTCCTAACAAAGTATTATCTCAAGCTCTAAATTTGTATAATTCTGAAAATAACATGGTTTCTCTCATGTTTCTTTTGGATCAGGTAACAAGTATTAAAGTGGGGAATAAATTTTATAGATGGTTAAATATGCATTCAAAAAACATATCAGTTTTGGAAGTATATTCTCAGCTGATGAAGAAATCAAATTGACATTAAATTATGTATATCATCCTATCAAAAGAACTAGAAAATTGATTTCTTTCTAATCTCTCAATTCTATCCAGACCCAATGGGTTTTGAGTGAAAGATTTTTGGTGAATTTTTGTTCAGTCATTTCAGTCATGTCCAAACCTTATGATACCATTTGGAATTTTCTTGGCAAAGACGCTGGAGTAGTTTACCATTTTTTCCTCCAGTAGATCCATGGCAAGCTCAAACTCAAGAGCACAGGTTCTCAGATCTTCAGGCACTTCAGTTGAGAGATGGCAGGTATCTGTGGACAGAAGTTTTCTACTTATGATAAAATTTCCTGAAAGATCTTTGGCAAGGAAGAAGAGGTGGCTCAAGAAGACAAGGGCCTTCAGTTTTTTTTTTTTTTTTTCTGTATTTTAAGTTACTTTGACATTGGAACCATCTGGATTAGTGGTTGATTTCCTTCCTCTTGGTAACCCTTCCTATACTTGGCTCTATGTGAATTCATCACTTAAGGTCAGAACACAACACATTCACAGAGCACAATATCTTCCTACTAAAGTTTTACCCCACAATCAGTGACAGAGAAAGAGGAAGCATGATTTGTGATGAATACCACTTCATTTCCTTCAGCATAGCTTACACTGCCCTTTCCATTCTAATGAACACAGTTCAATTTAGGCAAGTCCACTCCTCTTCTATCAGTCTCTTCTTCTTGATTTGGCCATGGACATATTTCTAAAAATCTATACTGTATTCAGGACTTTAAAGAAGCAGAATGAGTGAGAGGAAGAATCTTAAAAAGCAAATTAAATGCCTATGTGAAAATTACTGCTATAGGGAGATGTACTTTGGACATTTTAGAGGCTATTGGGGGAGCTAAGGTGAATTAGAGTAATCATTGGTAATAGCATTAATAGTAGTAGCAGTAATAGTAGTAATATTCCTTCTTATTTCAAAGGAGAAAGATCACAAAAAGACAACAGTATCTTCATGGAAGAGAGAAGGTATTATTTGGTTTGTGTAAGTTTGAAAGATTAGAATACAGAGGTCAGGTAAGAGAATTCTATGGAGAAGGTATATGATAAGAAAACATGGGAGTGAGATACTCCTAAGAAATATTCAAAGAAAATAAAGTCATCCAAAATGACTAAAATATAGAATATATTTTGATTCATTTCACTTGATTCCGATGAGCAAGAATTTTTATTTGATCACTATATATTAGGTTGTTAAGTACTAATACAAACAAATGCAAACATATGATTCCAGTTTTCAAGAAATTAATATTTTAAAATATTATTTATATCACATACAAATTACTATGTATATACAAGATATATATAGTATAAGTGGAAAGTAACCCAAAAGGAAAGTACAAAAAGTGATGTGTGAACTGAAAAAGCAACTGGCAGAGATGCTATTTAAACTGAGCCTTAAAGTCATGGGAGCTAAGAGGAAGAGGTGAGGAAGGGAAGTATTTCATTTCAAGGGAAGAAATTGGAAGCAACTTGAAAAAAAAAGTTTCTCCAGCAATAAGAAGAGAAAGATAGCTTGGTATTATAGGACTAGCAAGTAGGCAATTATTTCAGGATTGTAGAGGATATGGAAAAGAGCCAAATGTAAAAACACTAGAAAGGTGAAAAAGAGTTGGAATGTAAAAGGGCTTTAAATATCAAACAAAATATTATATTTGATTTTATATGTAATGGGATGCCACAAGAATTCATTGATGAGGGATACACACACACACAAATTTCAATTGCATTTCAAATATACAAATACAGATACATACAAACATATATATATATATATATGCTCACTGATTTTATGTGATTTTTTTATGGATTTTATGAAAATGGGAAAAGAAATATTGGGTGGTAATTATTGATGCTTTATGTTGCTCCCTATAGTGTGGTAAAAATAACATCTGTGACTTTTTTCTAAATGTATAGTATATTCACCTGTTTTTCAATATCTTGAGAACTGATCTTATAATGTCCTCAAAATTGCTTCACCAGCAATACAGACTTCTTTTCTATTCCTTACACAGGAATCTGTGATGTTAGAGTAAAAATCTGTGATTTTCATTGTTATTAATATTTAAAATAATTTTAATATATTTTCCTTTTTATTACTTTCTTTGAATTTTAATTTTTATTCTGAAATGTCCCCAAGATGACTTTATTCAGTTGCATTTCTCACCCATTTTTGTATATTTGGTTATTTTCTCTGTTTTTATGACAGGATAATATAACTCATAATCTTCCACCATTACCTCTCTATAACTTTACAAATGAATTTATAGGTGAAAATTGTGGTAGTATTAGTAATCATATATCTCTAATGGACAAATAAATCAAGTATTTAATGCCAGAGATTTTGACTTCGTTTGAACAGTTGAGGCAGAAAAGCATAGACAAGATGGAATGAAGGCAGGAACTTACCTTCCAAATATCTATAAATAATGAATCTAAAGAAATTTTGAAGCGCCAGAACCCACAAAAAGACTAACTGAAAAGAATTTTCATCCTAAGAAAACTTAAAAGTTTAACAGGAAAGGGCTATTGAATGAGGGTAAAAAAAGAATACAGTCCAGCATAGATTTTATTAGCACAGATCAGGCCCCAGCAAATCAGGAAAAAATCATAGGGAAAGTGAATGAATGGAAACAATGGTAGTTTCTTTACCTCTTGGTCACAGATGGAAAGGAAATCAGAAAAATATAGAAGGAGATTTACAGGGATCCCTTTGCTATCACCTTAATTTTATTTGTTCAATATAATTTTCTAGATATCATACCTCTGTTTTCTAAGTATACTCTTTTTAATTGCCATTATAATAAGAAAGTGTTTAAGAGTTAAAATATATCATTTTCCTATGTAGGATTATAAACAGTTTATCCTTATTAAATCCCTTAGGATTTCTCTTTCCTCTTTACCTTTTTGTTTAAAGTATGAGACAAAAAGAATGCATTGGGAAAAGGAGAAAGGAAGAGGTATAATGGAATAAAATATCTGCTATAACAAAGCCTTGAAAGAGATTTTTACAGTGGAGGGGAAGGTCTGGAGGGGAGCACATTGAAATTAGATCAAAAAGGAAATAATATACACAATCAGCTGATTGTAGAAATATATCTTGCCATATAGGAAGGGAAGGGGATAGAAGAAAGGAATAAGGAGAGATGACAGAAGGGAAGTCAAAAACAAAACAATTTTGATAACTGACAAGATAAAAGGAAAAGAGAAAGGGGGAAAAGGGGAGAGAGAGAGAGAGACAGAGACAGAGACAGAGAGAGAGACAGAGAGAGACAGACAGAGAAAGACAGAGAAGAACAGAGAGAGAGAGAGAAGGATAAACAAGAGGAAATTAGGATGAAGGGAAATAGGGAAATATAAAGTTGATGATTATTGGTGTGAAAAAATTACAAAGACTTTCTTTAATAAATACTCTTTCCAAACATATAGAAAACTGAATAAAATTTATAGGAACAAACCTTTTCCTCTATTAATAAATCGTTAAAGGGTATGAACAGTTTCCAGACAAAGTAAACAAAGTTGTCTATAGTCACATGAGAAAAACAAGCTGTAAGTCATTATTGATGATAAAAATGCACATTTAAAAACCTCTATCAGATTGACTAATATGGCATAAAAAGGTAAATGACAAATGTTGGAAAAGAAAAATGACAAAGATTGGAGGGGATATGACAAATAAAACACTAATATAATATTGGCAAAGGTTGATTTTGATTCATCCATTGTGTGGAAAAATTTGAAACTATACTCAAAAAGCTAGAAAACCATGCATACTCCTTGGCAAACAATACCATCAACTGACTCAGTATCCCAAAGAGAATTTTTAAAAAAATACCACTCTGCATAAAAATATTCATAGCAGCTCTATTCATAGTGGCAAAGAATTAGAAATTGAGTGGATATCCATCAATTGAGGAATAACTGAACTGTTGTATATAATTGAGATGGAATAGCATCATGCTATAAGAAATAATAAACAAAATGCAAAAAATTGCAAAGTGAAATGAGTAGAACTAGGAGACCATTATAAATAGTAAGAGTAATATGGTATGATGATATTTTATAAAAACTTACTTATTCTCAACAATATAATGATCCTAGACATTGCAGGACATATGATGAAAGGTGCTATCACTCTCCAGAGAAAGAACTGATGAGTTTGAATGTACACCAAAGATACTTTTTCTTTAATTTTGTTGTTCTTTTTTTTGTCTGTTTTTTTCACAGAATGACTCACATGACAATGCATTTTGCATGATTACAGAGATACAATCTATGCCAACTTGCTTGCCTTATTAATATGAAGAAAGGAAAAGAGAATTTGGAACTCAAAATTTGAAAAAAAGTTAATTTTTTTACATGTCATTGTAAAAAATAAAATATTAAATATAAAAAACAACAATTAAGTTATCAGATAAAACTTTTTAAGAAATAGTGACTTATGGGACAGCTGGGTAGCACAGTGGATAGAGCACCAGCTCTGAAGTCAGGAGGACCTGAATTCAAATCTGGTCTCAGATGCTTAACACTTCCTAGTTGCGTGACCCTGAGCAAGTCACTTAACCTTAGTTGCCTCAGCCAAAAAAAAAAGTGAATTAGTGCTTTTTGTTCATTTCCAGTTTTTCAGCATTATCAATATGTTTAACTAAGTCAAATTAAAGTTGTTTGTTTAAGTTATTTGTGCTATCTTCTCTTTTTAATTTTTAATTCAAATTTTTATTGCTTTTGATATTTGCCATTACAAATCTGACTAAATATAATAAATTTAAAATTACTTCCATGTTAGAAAACATTTTTCTATTCAAATCAATTTTATTTTGTGATATTATTTGATACATCCTATATTCACCATTTCTAACTCTTTTCTCAAATAAATATATGATAAACAGTTGTGAATTTTCTGCATATTCTTTATGTGATATTGTATTCCCTACTTCTAAAACATATATTCTTTATGGATGTATTTTCTTTTTTGATCTTAATCAAATTTTATTTTTCTAAATACATATAAAGATAGTTTTCAACATTCATTGCAGTAAAACTTTGTGTTTAAATTTTCTTCCCTCCATCTTTTACTTTCCCTCTCCTCAAGATAGCAAGCAATCTGATATGGGCAATTCTTATGAACAAATTTCTGTATTTGTCATGTTGTACAAGAAAAATCAGCTCAAAAGAGAAAGAAATATGAGAAAGAAAAAAAAAAACAAGTAGACAACAATAACAAAAAAAAGGTGAAAATACTATATTTCTTTTTTTTTAAATAATTTTTTATTGATAGAACGCATGCCAGGGTAATTTTTACAGCATTATCCCTTGCATTCATTTCTGTTCTGATTTTACCCTCCCTCCCTCCACCCCTTCCCCGAGATGGCAAGAGTCCTTTACATGTTGAATGGGTTGCAGTATATCCTAGATACAATATATGTGTGCAGAACCAAACAGTTTTCTTGTTGCACAGGGAGAATTGGATTCAGAAGGTATAAATAACCCGGGAGGAAAAACATAAATGCAAGCAGTTTATATTCATTTCCAGTGTTCTTTCTCTGGGTGTAGCTGCTTCTGTCCATCTTTGATCAATTAAGGCTCTCTTTATCGAAGAGGTCCACTTCCATCAGAATACATCCTCAAACAGTAACATTGTTGAGGTATATAATGATCTCCTGGTTCTGCTCATTTCATTCAGCATCAGTTCATGTAAGTCTCGCCAGTCCTCTCTGTATTCATCCTGCTGGTCATTCCTTACAGAACAATAATATTCCATAACGTTCATATACCACAATTTACTCAACCATTCTCCAATTGATGGACATCCTTTCAGAAAATACTATATTTCAATGAAAATTCAGTCTTCAGAGTTCTTTCTCTGGATGTGGATGGGATTTTTCCATCCCGAGTCTTTTGGAAATGCTTTGAATCACCACATTATTGAAGAGACATGTCCATCCATCCATCACATAATCTTGTTGCTACTGTGTTCAGTGTTCTCTTGGTTCTGTTCACTTCACTTAGTTTCAGTTCATGTAAGTCTTTCCAGGCTTTTCTGAAATCATTATTTCTTATAGAACTGCTCATTATTTCTTATAGAACAAAAATATTACATTACATTCATCTGCCATTCAGTCATTCCTTATCGATATCCCATTCAATTTTTAGTTCCTTGCCACTATAAAGAGAACTGCTACAAACATTTTTGTACAACTGAATCTTTTTCCCTCTGTTATGATCTCTTTGGAATACAGACACTGCTGAATCAAAGGGTATACAGAGTTTTATAGCTCCTTGGATTTAGTTCCAAATTGTTCTCCAGAATGGTTCGATCATTTCACAATTCCACAACAATGCATTAGTGCATGAACATATTTTTAAAATAAATCAGTTATTAGTAAAATGTAAACAGATTTAATTAGGAGGATCTTATCATATTAATCATGAATATATTCACCTCCTTTTCCATTTTATCAGATACTGGCACACAAGCTACAGTTTTGTTTTTATTGTGGACTTTTTACAAATGTTTATCATGTGCAATGCAAAATTATTTCACCAAGCACCTCTGAAGTTATGTTTTGGGGTGTTTTTGGAAACATGCCCTAAATAACTCTTTCAATTCCTTTGTCCTTTCATGGAAAACCTGTAAAGTTACCAACAATTTAAAATTCCACTTTTCCTCTAAGAATGCTAAGATTGATATGAATAAGTTTTTCCAATAATGTCTATTTACTGGTCACTAGATAAATATTTTACATTCAAAATACCAATAGCTAAGTCAGCATTCATAGACTATCCCAAAATTGGATTTTTCCCTACTTTCCTCCACTATATTAAAGTCACTATACTAATAGGTCAGTCAATGAACAAACATTTATTAAGAGATTACTGTGTGCCAGTAAGTAATCCAAGCACTGGAAACAAAAATATAAGTAAAAAGAAAGACATTGTTGTACTTCAAGAAAGTTTATATTCCATTGGGGAAATACAACACAGAAAAGGAAAGGATACATTCAAGATTAAACCTAGTTTGTATTTTCATTTGTTTCATGACTAGATATAGCCAAATAATTCATCACTAACCGAGGATAAACTTCTCTTTAGTTAGCCAGGCTGGTTTTTAGAAACAGATATAATCTATTAGAGGGACAGCACTCAGAATGATTCAAGCACAGGAGAATACCCCAGATATTGTTCTCTCTTGGCATGATCTTATAAAAACCAGGGTCACTTTCATGCCATATTAAAGCTTTGGAGTAAGGTTTTATGGAGCAATATACTCTTTAGTCAACAAAAAGCTAAGACAAAAATTTAGTGTAAAACTAATCAGGAAAAAAAATTATACACCACAAATGCATCCCCCCCCAAAAAAAAAATGAGACAGACTCTGCAATATTGACTCTGCCAGAGTTCTAACATTCAGTAATATCCCATCAGTGCACACTAAAGAAAATGGAAAGCAAATGTCATGCCAAGATTAGACATTTGCAGTTCTGTCTGCTTTTCCAACTCTCATCACACAGAAGCACTGGGGACTGAAACAACATCATTTTAAACTTAAAAGTAAATTTTGTCATGTGAAAATTGAAGATGAAATAAATCCTAGATAAGCATGGCCTTTTCTCTTAGAAAGGAAAAAAAAAGTAAATTGGATTATAGGGATTAAATTGCCCCACTGCTTGGAGGGCTGCAGAAGTATTTTGCTCTGGGCATTTGAATTGTGTACATTTTTTATTTAGCAATGTTTCTGTCATGTACTAGTACTAGATAAACATAGTCATGTAAAATAAACTGTACTTAAGTAAAGTTGGAATTAAAACACAATCTCTCCCTTACCTCCCCCCAAAAAAAGTTTAGACTGCTCTGCTGAAAGAAATTAAATCTATTCCCATTGATATGGATGAAAAGCAAAAACTTTAAATTGTGCTTGAACAGGGATAATTTATGTCTCGCTACTACTTGGTCTTCCTGCTATAACTTCATCATTCATACTACTTCCAAAGTAAACTTTCTAGGACTCAGTTCTGATAACATGTTTTCCATGCTGAAAAACTTTCATTAGCTCCCCATTGTCTCTGAATAAAATAAAATAATTCTTTCACTAGAATTCACATTTTCACTATAGCTTATTTTTTTAGCTTATGTTTTTTGATACCGTGTTCATGTCATCCAAATTGAATTAATGACTTTTCACCCTTACCTTTTCCTAACCTTTATCTCCCTCTGCAATTCATTTTTAATGCATCCATTTCTTCCTAACTCTTTTTTGAAGGCATTATCTTTATACTATGGCAAAGATCTTTATTCTCCCTGATTCACGAAGCTCTTCCAAGAGGGACACTGAAGTAAAAAAGACTTTTGTGTGCCCAAAGACTATATAGTAAGCATATATTAGAACATTATGTTGTAATGGGAAAACTACTTAACCCTTCTGAAGAACAGACATCTCCCACAGTGGGACTTCCCACACTGAGAAATAACAAAGATCCATGACCTCCCAATACACAACAGTAGCAGAAACTAAACAAAATTGTAATTTTTTTTTTTTTGGTGTATAATCCAAAGGGAGTTTGGAATCTTTTCATTCCATTTAACACAATATAGCCTTTACTTGGGCAGCTAGATGGCATAGTTGAAACAGTGCTAGGTCTGGAGTCCAAGAAACTCATCTTCCTGAGTTCAAATTTGACCTCAGATACTTATTAATTATATTCTTTAGGAAAATCACATCTTCTTTACCTCAGTTTCCTCATCTGTAAAATTATTTGAAGAAGGAAATGGTAAGTCATTCTATTATCTTTGCCAAGAAAGCCCTCAATGTGGCAATGAAGAGTCAAACCTGACTGAACCAACTGAACATCAACAAAATTCTTTTACTTACATGACCAAGAATGAATGTTTCTGGTGAAAATAATGTTTCCATCACTATAGATGAGGATTGCTAAAATTAAATAGAATAAATCTACTTAACATTAAAGTATATATTGAACATCTTATCACCTGGCTTTGATATTCCAGAAGATATTAAGAAATAGTAAGGGTTATCTTATACATTCTGATTGCTATACTATTGTAGCCATGCAGATAAGTGTCAAAAAGTGAAATCTGATGGATAGAAATGCCAGATTATAGAGAGTTTCTTGTGGTTGTTTGTAGTTGTTTTGCCAAGATAGGTCGCATGTTTGTAGAGCCTTACTGTGAGACCTGAAATATGTCAGAAAAATGCTAAAAAGTTACCATCAATTTAGGTATATTCAAAATCCCCATGTATCTTCACTTAAAAACTCTGATATTCACTTTATGATCTGAAAGATTTGTTTTTTTTTATTTTATCTTTTAATTAATGCTACTTTTAAAAATTGTTTTATTTTTCTAGTTATACATGTATATTAACTTTTTAAAAACATATTTCTTAATGAATTACATTGGGAGAGAAAAATCTAAATAAAAGAAAAAACTATGAAAGAGAGAAAAAACAGAAAAAAAAAGTGAACATGGCATTTATTGATTTACATTCAATCTCTATAATTCTTTTTTCTGGATGCAGATGGTGTTTTCTACCCAAAGTTTATTGGGATCTCCTTGGATCACTGAAACATTGAGAACTAAGTCTTTTATAGTTGATCATGGCACAATCTTCCTGTTACTATGTACAAAGTATTACTGGTTCTACTTATTTTGCTCAGTATCACTTTGTATAAATCTTTCCAGGCCTTTCTAAAATCAGTTCATTATTTTGTATAGAACAATTATATTCCATTATCTTCATATACCATAACTTATTCAGCCATTCCCCAATTGATGGGCATCTATTCATTTTCCAATTCTTTTCTACCACATTAATAGTACTTCTGAAGAAATTTATACATATCAGACTATATTTGCTTGCTTTAAAAAATGTCATTTGATCTGCTCCATTATAGTAGATTAGAATGAACCAATTATAGGGAAAAGATTTAGCAGTATATGTCCCATAATCATTTTATTTCTTTTTTCTTGATAAACTAATAATGAAAACAGATGAGATAGGGAACTGATATGTGACTGGGCAAAGGACTCACATGGAAGCCAGTTTCTTTCATTGTTTTTATGTATTTTCTAAGATTATTTTAATAATATCAAGAGTAACTGACATCCTAAAATAGAGAGAAAGAATAATCAGTTCCATAACAGATTTGTGTTTGTCTCTAAATTTGTGGAAACACTGCAGGTACAATGATGCGATCTAATAGTCTTCTTCCAAAACTGCATTGTCTTTCCTATATACCTTATTCAAGGACATTAACTATACTATCAACCTCTTCTCTTCCCATCACTATTGTTATTAGCAGATATAATCGCAAATATTTGACAAACATGAGATTATAGAGATTTGAATTTGAAGGAAATTTCTGGATCATTTAGTCAATTCAACTCTTTTTATATGCACAAGTTGACATGAGTAGAGCCAGAATCCAAAATCCAGCATTTGTTGAATGTTGATGTTTAAACAAAAGCACTTTTAAAAGATAGAAAACATCTATAAAAGTCTTCAATACCTTCCACTTTGTTATTTATAATCTAAACTATAAGCTCCCATCCAACATTTTAAACCCTTCATACTCTAACTCCAATGTGCCCAATCTTTTTTGTTCACATTATTATTACAACTTAACTGGCCTTGAAAGTCTTTTATTTTGTTTTCCTCTTCTGTGTGCTGTTATTCCCCAGTCTTTGACTGGGTTCCTTTTACAGTACTGACTCAAAATCTTTATTTTCCTTCATATCTCAGCTCAAACACTAACTTCTCCTTTCTTCTCTCTATTTTTTTCTAACATGGACTTCTCCTTTGTCTTGATGATGCTATAACTGCAACCTTTTGCATATATTATAACCCAATAGTTAAATATAAGGTCCTTAAAAATAGGAACTTTTTAAAAAATCTGTGTTTTATCAATAACCATTCTACTGCCTTGAGCATATTGTATTTTAGTAAATGTGTTGAGTGGATTTAAATTGCATTTCATGCCAAGAGGTAGTATATTCCCTTAGGAAGCTTATAATCTAATTGAAATCTTCTGTGTAACTAGGCCTAGATGATGATTCTATGACATCATTCATTAAACATTCATCCTGAATGCAGATGAAAGTCTACTTACCAAGTATACCATGTAGCTCTGAAAGAGAGACAGGTTAAATGAAGGATAGCTTCCTATTATAGTTTCTCCAATTTAAACAGACACGATATAGCCATCTGGGTATACACACAGATGCAGAGCTTGGCAGCAAGTGCAGTAGTTTGCAGAAGGTCATATGCTAAGTTTGGCCATGTAGGCCCTTCCTTTGGGCAAAATGTTCAAAGGATGATTCTAAAGAAAAGAGCTCAGAATTTAGTACTCATGTAAAGTTAGTAATATGTTTATCTGATACATTTGAAATTAATCCTCCTTTCCTTATGCAGTGATATCCTCTCACTGTAAAAAAAACAATTCAAACTATTTTCTTTGGCTTCATAGTCTCTCTAATAGTTAAGCTTGTCGATTCAGTGGGTGATTCTTAGTTGTACCCTAACCAACAATGAAATCCAATCTTTGTTATCTTAATCTGACCAATATTTATCTTTCCATTTTTTCTGATCAATGTAGGTATCTGCAGATCCATTTTCGGGAGACAATAATATAAGGAGATAGCTATTCTATGGTTTCTTTCCTAAGGGCCCAATGCTTTTGACAACCATTCCAAGCTACATCTTCTTAACTTTTATTTTCTTTTTTGAAATGGAAACACATTCTTATCTGATTTTATCACATCCCTTCTCATCCTTTTGAATATGCTATACAGGATATATGAATTTCTAAAATTATACAGAATTTCAAGTTTATATTGGGTAGGATATAAAAGGATACACGTATCATGATGTGACTGATTATACAAACCAAAATAAAAATTCACTACAAATTCTAGATGGGCAGTGAATTGGGTCCAAAATTGAACAAAGAAGGACAAGATAGTCTCTATCATATTTAAGAAATAATACCCGAGGCAGAGCCAAGATGGTGGAGAAAAGGCAGGAACTTGCCCCAATCTCTTCCCCAAATTGCTCCAAATTCCTTTCAATAATGACTCTAAACAAATTTTAGATTACCAGAATGCCCAAAAATATGGATTAGAACATATTTCAACTGAAAGAAAATTACAAGTTCAGCAGAAAAAGTCTATGACACCAGAGTGGAAGTCCAGCGTATAGCCCCAGACTAGTCCAAGTTCAGGGCCCAAACTCTGAATCAGTGGCAGTCCTTGGAGCTTCCAGACTTCTCAGCCCAGAGATACCAAAGAGGACCTGGAAGGTCAACAGAAAATATCTGTGGAACCAGAGTAGCAACACAGCACACAGGCCTGGTTCTGACCCCAACTTTAGCCAGACCCCAGTATCAGTGATGCAGGACTCTGAATCAATAGCAGTACTGGAGGTTTCTGGACCTCTCAGCCTGGAAACACTAGGCAGGACTCAAAAAAAGAGAGTCTGTGGCAACAGGGTGGGAGTCTAGTGTATAGTCTAAGTTCAGCACTAATCAATCAAGTCCCAGGCCCAGCCAATACCCTAGGAACTGGGTAATTCCAGTTACAAGGAACAGGGACACATCTAATAGCCCCAGGGTGGAAAAGAGCACTTCTTGTCAGATTCCTAGAAGGATCTCTGAAAAATGGCTGTACAAAACCCCTGAATCTTTGGACAGAGTACCCTCCACCCTGGAACAGAACCCTACTTTAACAAAGAGTTAAAAGTAGAGTAATAGGCTAAGAAAATAAAGAAACAACAAAAAAAAAAAAAAAAAAAAAAAAAAAAACCTCTGACCATTTAAAGTTATTATGCTGACAAGGAGGATCAAAATACACACTTAAAAGATGGCAACCAAAGTCAAAGTTTCTACAACCAAAACCTCCAAAAAAAATCAGAATTGGGCTCAGGACACAGAAGAGCTCAAAAGGGACTTTGAAAATGAAGTAAGAAAGATAGAGGGAAATTTAGGGAAAGAATTAAGAGAGGTACAAAAGGAAATACAAAAGGCTAATGAGAAGAATGCCTTAAAAAGCGAAATTTGTCCATTGGGAAAGGGAGTACAAAAGCTCACTAAGGAAAATAATTCCTTTAAAAACAGAATTGAGATAATAGAAGCAAATGATTTTATAAGAAATCAAGGTACAATATGGCAAAAGCAAAAAATAAAAATAGAAAAATAGAAAAAAAAAGTGAAATATGTCATTAGAAAAACAATAGAAAATTGTTACCTGGAAAATAGATCCAGGAGAGACAATTTAAAAATTATTGGTCTACCTGAAAGTCATGTTTTAAAAAAAAAAGAGCTTTGACATCATCTTTCAAAATATTATCAAGGAACATTGTCCTGATATTCTAGAATTGGAGGGTAAAATAGAAATGGAAAGAATCTACCAATCACTTCTTGAAAAAGATCCCAAAATGAAAGATCCCAGGAATGTTGTAGCCAAATTCTGGAACTATCAGGTCAAGGGGGAAATATTGCAAGTATCCAGAAAGAAACAATTCAAGGATCGTGGAGCCACAGGCAGGATAAGACAAGATTTAGCAACTTCTATATTAAAGAACCTGCAGGCTTGGAATATGATATTCTGGAGAGAGAACAAGGGAGCTAAAATTGCAACCAGGAATCACTTACCTAGCAAAACTGAATATAATCATTCAGAGAAATGGTCATTCAATGAAAGAGACCATTTTCAAGCATTTGTGATGAAAACATCAGAGTTGACTGGGAAATTTCATTTTCAAATATAGGATTCTGGAAAAGTATAAGGAGGCAATCAGGAAAGTGTTATCATATCATAAGGGACTTAACAAGATTTATCTGTTTATATTCCTATATGTGAGGATGATACTTGTAACTCATTAGAACTTTCTTATTATTAGACAGAAGAAAATATATAGACATAGGGCACAGGTGTGACTTGAATATGAAGAAATAATATCTTTTTAAAATAATGATAAAAGGGGCAGCTAGGTGGTGCAGTGGATAGAGCACCAGCCCTGAAGTCAGGAGGACCTGAGTTCAAATGCGACATCAGACACTTAACACTTCCTAGCTGTGTGACTCTGGGCAAGTCATTTAACCCCAAATGCCTTAGCAAAAATAAATAAATAAAATTAAAAAATAAAAAACAATGATAAAATTAATTGGTAAGAGAGGAATATACTTAGAGAAAGGGAAAGAGTGAAGTGTAATGGTGCAAATTATCTACTGAAAAATAGAGGCAAAAAATGTTTTTTACAGCAGAAAACAAGAAAGAAAGGAGAGGGTGAGGGAATAAACCTTACTCTCATCAGAATTGGCTCAAATAGAAAATAACATACATACTCAATAGAGATATGGAAATGTATCTTACCCTGCAGGAAAATAAGAAGGTAATTGGATAAGGGAAGAGGTGTAAAGTGATAAAAGAGAGATCATATTGGGGGAAGGAGTAGCAAATCATTTTTAAGGGGAGATAGAGGGAAAGGAGAGAGAATAAATGGGGGAGGATACAATTAGCAATAGTAATTATAAAAATATTTTTAAGCAAGTTTCTCTGATGGAAGATTATTGTACTCTGGGAAATGATGAGTAGTATGCTCTCAGGAAAAAAAAATACCTGGAAAGTCCTACATGAACAAAGTGAAATATATCATAGACAAAGTAATATGTTCTTGTTTTGAGAATGTCCTAGGATTACAAGCTATAAATGACTGTTATTCTCAATAGTACAATCTCCCACATCTAATATGAAGGACTTATGATAAAAACTCCTATCCATACTCAGAGAAGGAACAGATTGAGTCTGAATGCAGATTGAACCATTCTATATTTCTCTCTCTCTTTCTCTCTCTCTTCTCTCTCTCTCTCTCTCTCTCTCTCTCTCTCTCTCTCTCTCTCTCTCTTTATTTTTAACCTAATTTTTCTTGAGGATTTTTATTTTCATTAGGGTGAGAAATCTGTTTTCTTTCACAACTTGATCTTTATGGAAATGTTTTGCATAACTTTGCATGTACTTTCCTAATTGTAGGTGGGGATAAGGGAGAGAAATTAGAATTCAAAAATTTTAAAAACAAATGTTAAAAAATGTTTTGAATATAACTGTGGAAAAGCATTAAATAAATAAAAATAGATATTTTAAAATGAAAAAATAATTAGCTGCATTTTTAATAACTATTTGCTTCTTTAAATATAGCCATCTCCTCTCCCCTTTTTGAAAAATTCTGGTAATCTCCTTGTGAAGCTAAACTGGTATAATAAAACAAATAACAAAGAATTAAAGCATCAGGTGTTCCTGTTAATCTAAGCAAAAAATACATGATAGTAAGAGAACTAGCCTATAGGATATTGTCAGTGATGATATGTACACAAAATAAAAATGGTATAAAAATTATTACAAAGAAAATATGTCATCTGAAAAGAAAATATGATGGTCTTTTGGAAAGATAGAAACATAAAATCTGTACAGCCCAAATAATACTCAAGTGCCTGAGTAATGCTAAAACATATAGAGGAAATATGGATGAAGCCTTCATGGAAAACTGATGAGCTAACATGGGCATAATTTTTAAATTTCTAGTTCTAAATAGGTTGTAACCTGCATTATTGAATGGAATATCTACATTGATGAGATCATATATCTACTGAAGTATTGAAAAATGGTCTTTCTTAACAGCAATTTTATTTATTTGTTTCTTCAAGCTACTCTCTATAAGATATGAGTTATGAGCATAAAGGAAAGTAGTGGATTTTTGTATTTAGTTAGTATGATCAGCTGAATCAGGCTATACTCATACTTTTATATCCCATCAGGTGGTCCAGATCTGATGCATTTTCTTATTGATACAGAAAAAGTTAATGGATTCACTGACTATAAATTCAGTTCTAGAAAGTGAATTCATCAACATTACAGAGGATTTTTTTTTAATTCCATTAAGACAGTGAAATCAATTAGGCTGGTTTTTATATTCCAGAAATACACTATTTTGTCATTCAAAAACAAGAAATAGTATGTTTGACAATTCATACTTAAAATGATTCTCACAAATCTTTTCTATTGGCCAAACTTGAAATCTTGAAAAATTTAATATGTGCAATTTTTAGAAATGCAGCCTATGATGTTCTTCCAGGATTTACTTAATAAAACCCAGGATTTCTGTATTTTGATTTATTTCACTCTTCCATTTATACACAAATGACAAGTTAGTATTAAATCTATTTAGGGTAAGGCTAGCCCTAAGTAGTTTAAGATACTATTGCAATATTTCATCTTTACTTTCTATTCTATGCCCATTCCTAAATTTGATTCAATTTTGTTTATTTATGGAGTACCCAGGTCTGAAGTCCTGATTTCAAATCTGGTCTCGAATGCTTACTACTTATGAAACCCTGAAAAAGTGACTTAACCCTTTTTTCTCAGTTTTCTCATCTGCAAAATGATCTAGAAAAAGAAATGGCAAAGCACTTCAGTATGTTTGCCAAGAAAATTCCAAATGGTGTCACAAAGAGTTGGATAGAATTGAAATGAAGAACAAGAAATTATTTATATCATTAACCGGCTATTATTTCAAGTGCACTTCAAAATATCACTTTAATCTTATATATAACTTGTTTCAAAAGTTTATCTTGCTGTGTATTTGAAATAGAATTTTTATCAAATAGATTTTGTATTCCATAGCATGCCAAGGAGAAAGCATTAGACTTAAAGTTAAGAAATATTTGAATTTAAATCCTCTCTGAAACTTACTTATAGGATGGCCAAGTGCAAGTCTCTATTTCTGAGCCTCAGTTTCCTTATCTGTAAACTTGGCATAATTATACCTGTAAGCACCTGCCTCACAAGAATGTTGTGAATATCAAATAGACTAGCATAGGTAGTGTTTTGACTATTTTAAAACATTATAAACTTGTCAAGTAATAAATTATGGATTAAAAAACTTATGTTGTTGTTCGCTTTATTTAAAAATTTTTATTTTAATATCTATTCATTCCCAAGTTTTACTCCCTACTGCTTTGTAGCCTGGGGGATCTCAAAATCTATTGAAATAAAGCAAAAGATCTCCTGAATCATCTTTTTCCTAGTTACCCCTATGCCTGAATACTCCTAAATACATCCCTTCCATCTCCTCACCTCTCTGGTTTTCTTTTTCATTCAACTCAATTCATATCCTCATCAAGAAGTCTTTCTGGTACCTTCTCAGCATCTCCACCACTATTATTACCTTCCCTCAGAAATTACCTTCAATTTATTCTATTTATATCTTGTTTATGATAATAGTTTACAAATTTTCTCCCTCATTAGATTTTGAGTTCCTTAAAGGCTGGGACTATTTGTCTCCAGTCCAAACTCCAACCCTTTTTTAATGCTCAATTCTTACCAAAGTGTCTGGCAGGTAATGGGCACTTCAAAATGTTTAACTGGCTAGTAGTTTGAGCATTAGATTTGAGTACCACATATAACTATCCCACCACATCCACATTTATCTCAGCCTCACATCACACAAGATTTCTTTGCCTCCAGCTTTATCTGGAAACACAAAAACTATTAGTGTTTATTTGGGGCCAGGTTATTGTACAAAGGAGAATGTCTTGAATAAATTTAACTGAGGGAAAGAAAAGTAGTTTTCTTAATTCCAAAAGAGCAACAGAACAAGAGCACTCTTCCCTACAAAAATCTAGGATTTCTTTTGGCATTAGACAGAAATAAGAGTAAATAATGATGCAAAAAATTTCATCAATGTAAAGTTTAAAATATTACCAAATTAATGTATTAAGTCAGACATGGAGAAAAAAGGTGATCTTCAATTGGGTGAATTACAAACCTCAAAATCAGCTGTCAGGCATATTCATATATGTGTGTTATCTGATTTCCTTATTCTGGTTACAGTAATAGCATTGAGCTTGCCAATGGAGGGGCATATGATGCCCTTTAGAAAAGAATGTGCTAAAGCTGAAAATTTTGGCTCATTTTCATGTACTTTCCAGGGAGCCAAACTTCTAGATGTTGTGCCCTTTTACATGAGTGGAGTTAGCTGAGAAAAGTGGTTGAAATCCCACACAGTAAAAGTGTGTGGTTATTCAGCTTGAGCCCATGATTCATTCATGTGGAGTGTTTGGGGAAAAAAGATAAGTACCCACATATTTGTCAGAAGATTAGATATAGGGGATATCTATGGAATAGTTGGTTATCTTTTAACAGCATTTAGCAACAGACAATATGAACTTTTAAGACATTTAAGACATAAAGAAATAGAGGAAGAAAGGTCCATATCTCTGGGATGATACTTTCAGTTATCCATGATTTTAAAAAATGATACTTCTGATAATCAAAACAGGAGATAACATAGAATTAGTTTCTCTTCAAAAATGAAATGCATTATATGATTATTTTAGGGGAAGAAATTCAAAATAATGTGATTTGACTCAGACCAAAATTAAACATTTTGTCAATATCTTACAATTTTGGCAGTAGTTGTAGTAGTAGTAGTAGTAGCAGCAGCAGCAGCAGCAGCAGCAGTAGCAATAGCAATAGTATATGTTCATTTATTTATTGTTTTTGGGAAATCCCTCTATCAATTTAGATCTCAACACATCCATATGACATGGAGTCTTAGAGATTATAATCTGGAGCTCTGAGAAGATAAGAACAGCTATGGTCATATAGCTAGTAAATAAAAGAAGTAGGATTGAGTAGCCTTGAAACATTTCAAAAAATGGATCTAATCTTCCATACTGCACTGATTACACATTTAAATAATATCAATTAGAATTTTATTTGTATATACTGACAGACAGATGGTAGGGAAAAAATGGCCCTGAAATATGCAAGGATAAAATATCTGATATTACAAATTTCAGTATAGATAACTGGCAAAATTTACAATACATAAACATAAGATAGATTTATACAAAGATAAATAGGTTGATAGATATTAGAGATATAATGAACTCAAGTGGAACTGTCCTGTGATCAATTCTAATATTCTCTTCTTCTATAGATCAAAATCCATTTATATCCATTCATGATGACTAAAATCTATAAGTATTACTATGAATTTACCACAATGTGTCTACCCAATATATTGGAAGTCTTCCTGATTTTATATTGACGTTACCAAGGTATCAGTAGAACATGTGAATTTTCATCACATTAGTTCTTTTTCTTTTCCCTGTTATACATTTCCCAGTGGTACCTTTTAGTTTTGCTTTTCAGTTCCTCATTGCTTATGCTAAAACCATCTTAACCTGCTTACCCTTACATGAGACTCTCCATTGCTCTCTGCTTGATATTCATTTTCAGTGACTCAAACTCTACAATGTTTCAGAGTGATGCAACATTATTATAATACTGATATTAAAAAGATAGACCTTTGTTTCTTGAAAAAAAATTGTGGTTACTAAAGGAATTTTTCAATATCCTGAAAGTTATAAAAATATTACTATATATTTTTCCTTAATAATTCTAGGCCAACCCAAATTGTTTTCCATTTGCAGTATCTCCTCAGAGACAGTGATAACCAAGCTAGAATTATATCTCTTCCCTTAATATTATTATTCCAGGGGATATAAATTCTAATCTCAAGATAAGCTCTATTGCTATTTCTTAAAATTGTAAGAGAGACAGGTTTCATATATAAGGTGTGGTAACCCCTTTCATCAAATGTAAATACCATAATGACTAAATATAGAAAATAGCAAAGAAACCTGTTTGGCTAAGTTAATAGCAAACAAATCAAAGTATATGTGTAACAATATATACCAGAGAATAAAGAGTGAAAGAGTTCTTTCACAGCTTAACCAAAAAGAATATCAAATCTTACCCAAAGAGAAAATTTCGGAAATTTCTAGTGTAACAAGCTGAAAACAGGGAATCTTAGTTCTCACTCAGTGGCTTCTTTTCATCGTATTTTTTTTTCTCTTTTTGTCCCTAAAGACAAGGTGAAAGATAATGTCTTTTCTCTTGATGATAGAGGCTAAGACAACTAAATGCAGCTGAAGATATTAGATTTCTTTTCTCTCTCATTCTCATCAATACTGTCTTGCTCTTTGTGCAGGACCAGTGCATTGATTTCCATCAATGAAGAAAGACTCCCATACAATAGGCTTCAGAAATCTGGTTACATTTAAAAATAATTCCTCATTACTTGTCCTTGCTGCTATCCTTTAACCATATCCTTTTGTTTTTAGAGTCCAACTTTTTCAAGGAGTTGCCTGTGCATACACATAAGTATACTTTATGTAGTATCAACATCCTCTCTTTTTGACATTACCTGTTTCAATTATGAAAATAAAATTCTTTGTAAACATCCTACTAAACTTAAGGTGATTTGTCCTGTAGAAATGCAGGATCAGGAAATTCCTACTTTGAAATATTTTCTTCCAAGTTGTATGATGATCACATAATTTCTAATTTTCCTTTCTTCATCTATCAATAATTCTAATACACCATGATAATTTTCTCCTGAGTTTTCATCATTTCTACTAGAGCAACTAGTTCCACATCATTGATCAGAATAGTGCAGAATGGAATTTCTCCTCATCAATCTTAAAGAAGGGAAAGGGACCCAGATGTTCAAAAATGTTTGTGGCAGCCCTTTTCATAGTGGCATGAAACTGGAAACTGAGTGGATACTCATTAGTTGGAGAATGGCTAAATAAGTTTGGTATATAAATGTTATGGAATATTATTGTTCTATAAGAAATGATCAGCAGGATGATTTTAGAGAGGTCTGAAGAAACTTACATGAACCGATGCTGAGTGAACTGAGCCAAAACAAGAGATCATTGTACACAGCAACAATATTACACAAGGATCATTTCTGATGGACGTGACTCTTTCCAAAAATGAGATGATTGAGGCTAGTTTCAATGATCTCATTATGAAGAGAGCCATCTACACCCAGAGAAAGGACTGCAGGAATTGAGTGTGGGTCATTCTCACTCTTTTTGTTGTTCGTTTACCTTTTGTTTTCTTATTAATTTTCTTTCCTTTTTGATCTGATCTTTCTTGTGCAGCTAGATAATTGTACAAATGTTTATCTATAATAGATTTAACATATATCTTAACATGTATAATATATATTGGATTACTTTCCATCTAGGGGAGGGATTGTGGGGAAGGAGGGGAAAATTTGGAACACAAGGCTATGCAAGGATCAATGTTGAAAAATTATCCATGCATATGTTTTAAAAATAAAAACTTTGATAATTTTTTAAAGTTAGAACCAAATATATCCTCATCCAGGATGAATGCATTATTTAAACAAGGCAACAATAAGAACTTATTAAAGTGATGGGTAATTTATTAAGCACTTATTATATCTCTAAGCACTTTGTGCCAGGTATTGTGCTAAGTTCTGGGAAATATAAACACCCTCAAACAAACAGTACCTATCCTCAAGAAGTTTACATTATAATGAATGGAGACAATGTAAAATATTATTAGCTGTTCTGCTGTTGCCAGAAAGGCAGCTCCAATATAGTTGAAATTCCCCCTCATTTTAATATCACATCCCATTCCAAGTTTGTGATCTATTTCTAGAATAATGCTTTATATTGATGTGGTGATAAAACTTAGTATTTTGATTTTTTAAAAAATATTTTATAAGAATAGTTGTTAAAAATGTATTGCAAGGATAGCAGTGTTCTCTAAGCCATGATGAGTAAACAAGATTTTGGCTGGGTTGTTTAAAATATGTTTAGAAATCAATGGATAAAATCTATTCAGATTGTATCACATTACAGTGAAAAAGTGCCAGTTAAGAATGAAAAAGATTTTGTACCAAGTTTACACTCTACCACTTAGTAGTTGCTGTAATCTTAATCATGTCCTTTCTGGGTTTTGTTTTGTTTTTCCCCCCGCATCTTGATTTTCTTGTTTTTGAAACTGAGGGAAAAAACCTGACTTGTCTATTCATGGAATTGTTGTCAAGATTGAGAAAGACTGATCTATAACAAAGTGGTCCTTCCTAAAAAGCCAATACGGAGAAAAATATTAGGGAAGAAAAGAGTAAGATAGTAGAAAAGGATGATAAGAAGGAGGAGGAAGAAAGGAAGAGGAAGAACAAGAAAAAGGAAGAAAAGAAGAAGGGCAGGAGGAAGAGGAAGAGGAGAAAAGGGAGAAAAAAAAGGAGAAGAAAGAAGAGAAAGACAAGGAGGAGAAGGATATTGTGGGGGAGAAGGCGGGGACATTGAATAGTGGATAGATGGTTGGCCTTGAAGTCTGGAAAACCTGTTCCATCTTTGCTGTATGCTGGCAATGTGATATTGGGCAAATTCCTTAATTTTTCCCTGCCCAGGCAATTTCTCTAAGTTTGGTGATCTGAACTGATGAAATTCACCCACAGGAGTTTCACATACTAATGAAACTAGAGCTTTAATACAATAAGAATATACTTCAAATATTCATGGCATCTGAGTGTAAACTTTCTTTGTTTACTATTCCGCTTTAGACAGAACCCCAATAGGCAGTCTTTATGATTGCTGAGGCTAACATAATTCATTATATGATGGAAGTCCTTGTTGATGTGCTTCTTCAAAGTTAGTTACTGTGGGATACTCCTTAGGCCCTAACTTATACATTGTATATAGTAATATACTTTTTCTCACTAGGCCAGTGTTTTTATATATATATGTATATATAAAATTTATGAGTTTAGTAGGAATTGCTCCAATACTCTACTACTATATCTTTTGAGACACCAGTGTATTTATGGATACTGATGGTTTGTATAATTTCCTTTCCTTAAGTAGATCAAGAGAAAGAAGAGCAAGTGAATCAGCTTCTTAAGGTAGGAAGAAGGAAAGGAATATAGGGAAGATTTTCTCTCACAAAGAAATTAAAAGGAGAAGGGAAATTGGAAATCCTCTAACTCAAGGATTCTTCACCTGAGTAGATTTTAGGAGATCTATAAGCTTAGCTAAGTATATATATTTTCACTAATCATGAACTTAGATTTATCATTTCATTCAATTATGTAATTTTATTCAGGGGAAGAATACCTAGATTTACTAGACCCAGAAAAATCAATCTTTCTCTCCCACACTCACTCACACTCACACACTAAGAACCTTTGATCTTATTTAACTTCCTCATTTTTTAGATGAGGAAACTGAGGAATGGAGAGGATAAATGACACACCAAAGATCACACTAATGACCTTGATAAGTTACAGAGTTGAATTGTAACCCAGGTTTCAATACTAATCTTCAAATACTGTGTTCTGGGAAGATTTCCAGTGAGAATTGGCTTCAAAAAGAATCAGGGTCCCTTATTATTAATTCACCTGGAATGAACCCAGGAACAAATGAATTAATTCAAATAATAGGAAATAAGAAGATGGTTGTAAGCTCCAGCTCAATATAAAAAAAAAGATTTATTTTGGAGACTATAACAAGGGAAGAAGAACTTGAATTGTTGAATTAATTTGGTGATGAATTTTGAAACAGAATCTACACAATTTTCTTTAGGAAGTAAAACATGGGTATAGAGGAAATTATATCACAGTTTTTGTTACATATTAGTAGTTACAATTAAGAAAGCATGTTTGGAATGTAATAACACATGTAAAATATTATGATTTGGATATTATAGTGTCTGATTCTGTTCATTTAGGAAAAGGAAGGATTTTAGCTTATGTAGGAGATAGTGAAAAAGAGATTCTATAGATGTGGAAGAAGAAATCATTTGAGTACAATGAGAAAAAAAGTGTTTTAGATATGGAGAACAAGGGCACAGCAGTACTTCCCTTAAAAAAAAAAAAAAAAAAAAACAGGGATTGTATATAACCTTTGTGGGGGAAAAAGGTATATCTATTCAAACTGCCCAGGAGCCCCTCATAATGAATGGGAGCCAGGAACTGCTGGGCCAACTTCAAGGGCTCAGAATAAAAAAGGAAAAGAACAATGTACCTGGTAACATCTGCCCAGATGAATGTAAGGAAGTCTCCTATGGCTGAAGGAATAGCAAGATAGAGTTTGAGGAAGAGGCAGAAAAATAATCATTATAGATATCAGTTTATAGTGGAAGAAAAGAAAAGCAAAACAGCTA
The DNA here is from genome assembly GCF_016432865.1 of Antechinus flavipes. Taxonomy (NCBI): domain Eukaryota; kingdom Metazoa; phylum Chordata; class Mammalia; order Dasyuromorphia; family Dasyuridae; genus Antechinus; species Antechinus flavipes. The sequence goes on from NC_067403.1 coordinate 50,770,085, forward strand.
GAATTGAACAAGCGGTGCCAAAAGAACAAAGTAAGAAGATAACTTGCTTTAGAATAAATCACTTAACAAAATATACATTGGAGAAAAAGGAGCATATTAAGGGAGGGAAAAAACTAATGAAGATAAAGGCCTACTACGGTGAGAATGAAGAATATAAGAAAAAGAAAATAGTATTGCATCTAAGATTAAAAAAAAAAAAGATAAATGGGGGGGAATAAGTGAGGTAAAGAGAAGTCTTAAAAAAATTAGAAAGACAAGAATAAATTTGAATCTATTCTAAATTGAGGGGGGAAGTACTATATTATATTTAGCATAAAACTGCAGAAAGCTAGAATTGTGCACTATATAGTTATGGGGAAAAGGATATAATTTTAACCAAAAGTGAACTAAAAAATAAATTTGCTGTGTACAATGAGACTATGTTAAGAGAGCTTAAATTTGTTAATAGGGGTAGATAGAAAACCAATAAGGATGGTATTGTCTTTAGAAACCATAGGACCCTGAGTAAAAGCTGACCTCAGAGTCAAAATGAGCAGGAGGCAAGTCTTGCCTCTGATATATACTGTTCTATGACCTTTGGCAAGACACTGATCCTCTTAGTGCTCCAGACAACTCTTTAAACAATAAATTTTAGAGTAGGTGCTAATCTGCATTAATTAAGGAAAAGAGGTACTTCCAAACTCTATTCCCCTGCATTAACCTATACCAATAAAATCACAGCCAACTGGAAAAAAAAAAAAAAACAGACATATATCTGAATTGAGAAGAAAAAGACATACATATTCGCAAAGCTTGTATTTTCCATTTACCAAAGGAAAAAAGAGAGTTGAAAACTACTTTGGGTAGCTTTGTGTATCTTTTTTTTTTTTTTTTGTATTTGTGTATGTGTATGTTTGTATGCGTGTATGTGTTTGTGTATATATGAATGTTTATATGTGTTTTTGTGTGTGTTTGTGGACATATATATGTACATATATATATATATATATGTACATATATATATATATTTGGAGAGAGACAGACAGAAAAAAAGAGAGAAAGCGAGAGAAGAGAGAAGAAAGGGGCATATAAAAGGATGACTATAATTGTCTTAATTAACTGATATGGCATAAAACTTAATCTAAGCAATCCCTACATTTTAGCATTAGTTGGTAAGAATATAGATCAGGTGTTACTTGTTTAGTTACTCAGACTAAAAGTCTGGAACATGCTTAGAAAAATGGGAAAGCAGCAGTGGAATTAATACAATATGAGAAGAAGGCATCCTGCATACTGGATAGAATCTCTATAGAGAATCACAGGACAGAAAGGTAATGAATTGTGATCTGCATCAATGGAAAGAATATTCATGCCATGGAAGTCAGAGATCCAAAAGAACCTTTTTAGGTTCAATGTCCAATAAAGAATGGAAATTGGGTAGCATGCTGCCAATTTTTTTGAAACTGGAAAAAAATGGCAGAGGTATACAGATGATGAAACAGTTTCTGTTAGAATAAGAAATCTCCTCTGATTTTCATGTTCTATACAGCTGGTTGGAGGCCAATATTACTCTGAATTTTGGGGGATGCTATGTGATTCTTGCTCATTAACTCAACAAACAATGTTCTTCCCATGGTATGCAACAAGCATGATAAATGTGAGGGGAAAATCTTGCAATGCTTTTTCTATATTTTTGCTGAAGAAATTTCTATTATGTCCCTGTTTCATCTCTTGTCTGTGTGTGTCTCCTCTCTGTCTCCTCTCTCTCTTTCTCTGTCTCTGTCTCTCTCTCTCTGTCTCTCTCTGTCTCTCTGTCTCTCTCTCCCTCTCTCTCTCTCTCTCTCTCTCTCTCTCTCTCTCTCTCTCTTTCTCTCTCTCTCTTTTTCTCTCTCTCTCTTTCTCTGTCTCTGTGTGTGTCTTTCTCTGTCTCTCTCTGTCTCTCTCTCTCTTTCTCTCTCTCTCTCTCTGTCTCTCTCTCTCTCTCTCTCTCTCTCTCTCTCTCTCTCTCATCCCTCCTTTCTCCCCTCCCCTCTTTGTGTGTGTGTATATGTACTTGCTATATATAGCAAAAATATATTTGCAATTGTACTTATCCTAGAAATGTGAATTACACAAGGAAGAAAAATCTTGAGAATTTTTAAAAACTTTTATGCTTTGAAATTGTAGAGTGTAAATTGATGTTACCTCTACAGAAACTCTGATGCCTCCTTATGTTATGGTAGTAATCCTTTGATTGGCTATGTCAGCTCAATGTAAGCTCTGGCAGTTTCTACCAGTTTGGAAAAGCTTTGGATATGGGACTCCTGATTCTCCATATGTCATTGTCCGAGTATTAGCACAGTCATATTATGAGAGATTTATTCATTGAAAATCTATTTGTTGGTCTGTACTTTTCTAGCAATCCTAGACCCAAGATGATCGTTGATACTATCTTTTTCTCTATTCAGGAGCACTTGGGAACTATACCCAACCACATCCATTTCGATGGGACATTTCCCCTAATTAGGGAGATTTTCTCATATTTAGTGACTCATAAAGTCCTCCACTCTGGTCTCCCAGAGGAAAAAGTTGCTTGTAGTTTAAGTAATGTCTCATGTCTAAGCACTCTCTAAAATTTAGGATTTTTTTTCATTTATAATACTATTTTTTATTCTGTTATTAAAATGGATTCACTTCTCTGGCTGAACACTTAATTTGTTTCATTTTTTTTCCCTTTCTTTTTTATAATTTTTTTATTTTAAAAAACAGAATATAAAAAAAGAAAAACAGAAAAGGAATGCAAAACAAAATAAAGCAAACAAAAGAGAACATTATCATGTGCTCAGCAGAACATCAGGAAGGATTCAAAATATATAAAAACAAATTACCAGTTAAAGAAAGTGAATGTCCATCTTTTTTTTTTTATTTCCTCGTAAATTGTTCTTTTGTTCTCTGCTATGCATTTTTTTTTTTACTTTATTCGTTTTTCTCCCTCTCATTCTCCCTACCACAATCAAGCAAACGATAGGTAAGAAAAGATATATTTATGTACATATAAACATAAAACACATACACCACATCTCCTCTCACAAACACACACACACACACACACACACACACACACACACACACACACACACTTTTCCTATGTCTGCTGACTCTTTGTTTTAATTCTGTTCCTCACTTGCCTTGCTATTACTTAACCTCCCCACACCCAGGAATCCTTCCTCCTTTGTCTTCTTCTCTCATCCTTTGCTTCCCCATCTGCCCATTCCTCCTTCCTTATTTCTTTAATGATTTTGAAAAACGCTATTCCCTTCATAGTATATGTGATATTGCCTATTTAATCTATTCCTGATGTGAGTAGGTTTTCAGAACTACCAGCCCTCTGTACTCCTCTAAAGCCTCTGTATCTATTTTTCCTCTGCACCTCATTTATATAACATAATTACTATTTTTATCTTAACTCTGATCCAATCTTTCTTTAGAGCTACCATATTGTTGATGTCAATCTTAAACATATGGTATATATATCTCCTGTGTAAAAAATAAATAATCATTTTCTCCATAGTGAGTTCCTTGAAATTGATCATTGATATTGACTTTTATATGTTAAATATTCTGTTAATTTTGAGTTTGTTTGATAGAAAGATTTGAAAATTTGCAAGATGATTGAATGTCCATTTTTTCTGATTCAATATTATAGATAATTTTGTTGTTTATGATATTTTTTGGCTGCAGGCCTCGTTATTTTGAGTGTTGATAGATTTGAATCCAGGACATCCCTCTTTTACTGTGGCTGCTGATAAGTCACTCCTACATAATTCTTCTTTTCTTGTTCTTTCTTTTTTTTTTCTTTACTGAGGCAATAAGAGTTTAAGTGACTTGCCCAGGGTAACACAGCTAGGATGTGTTAAATGTCTGAGACCAGATTAGAACTCAGGTCCTCCTGACTTCAGGGCTGGTTCTCTATTTGTTGTACCACTTACCTGCCCCAGTCCTATATAATTCTAATTGTAGCTCCAACATATTTGAATTGTTTTCTTCTTGTTTCTTGCAAAATTTTCTCTTTGATCTGGGGATTTCAAAATTTGACAATAATATTACTGAGTAAAAGATCTCATTGAGGTAATGTTTGATGGGTTTTTTTTTTCCTATTTCTACTTTCCTCTATCACACCAGGCCAAATTTTTTGCCTTATTGTGTCAAGATTCTTTTTTGGTCACAACTTTTAGGCAGTCCAATTATTCTTATATTTTCTCTTCTTGATCTGTTCTCCAGATCTGTCATTTTTCGTATGTTTCACATTCTATTCTATTTATTTATTTTTTAGAATCTGCTTTGTTATTTCTTGGACCCTCATAGCTTCATTGGCTTCCCCTTGCCAAATTCTAATTTTCAAAGTTATTTTCAACTATGAGACTGTATTTCCTTTTCTAGTTGGTTAATTTTTTTCATAGTCTTTTTTCTTGGATGATTTATACTTGCTTGTTTATTTTTTAGTTTTGTCCCAATGTCTCTCATTTCATTTACAAGTCTTTTTTTGAATTTTATAAATTCTCACTGGGCAAGGAGCCATTTCACATTAATCTTTGGGATTGAAGAAGCTCGTTTTACTTAAGTTTCCTCCTCTAAAGATGAGCCCTGGGCTTTCTTGTTCCATAGTAAGTTTCTATGATGGGGTTCTTTCTTCTTTGCCAGTTCATTTTGAAATACCTCTGACTGTGGGGTGGGAAGATAGTGCCTCTAGCTTCACTTCAGCCATTCCCCCAAACCAAGAGCTCCACCCTCCAGCTAATCCTCACAACCAGCAGCATCCCTGTCTCATTCTCTCTGCATTTCCAGTGTGCTAGATCCTTCTTGTCCATGGTTCTGTTCCCTGCAGCACAGTTGGGCTTGATATTTCTTATCAGCCTAGGTGAGCTCATTCTTCCCTTACTCAGACCTGGATTGCACAGGTGAAAATTTTTGTGGTTCCTGCTTAGGCTCCAGACACACTCAGGTAACTCTAGCACTCTCCACTTAGTGTTTCTGTGTAGCTATCCTAGAGGTGTACTTCACAGTGGTTAATCTCTGGTTCTGGGTCTTTCTTCAGATCTTCTCAGGTTGGACCTGGAAGACCATGTTCTTCTTGCTTTTTCATGAGTCTATGTTTGCCCTGAGGTACAAATATGTTCTATTTGTGGGGAAAATCTGGAGAAGCTAAAATTTACCAATTTACTCTGTACTCTTCCCAGAATCCTCCCTGAGGTATTTGATTTATAATGTGAATCAAGTAAAAATAATTTAGTCCTATTGTCATAACATGCTCAATATTAATAAACAAACAAATAAAAAACCTTCAAAGGTACATATTAACAAAATAGCATTTAGGAACTTAATTTCTTGAAAAACTTTTGAGTAGACAATGTTTAAACTCACATAAAGCAGTCTGCAGTTCACTTTGACTTCTAAGTACCATTTACTCTCACACCAAAACCTATTCTATGCTTCCTCCTCTACCACATCCATAGTCAATGACCTCTGAATCTGTCACTGCTACAATCATATTTTCCAGTGAATGCTAACAATGATGTTCTGATGGACATTGTTATGCCTTGAACTCACAAGGTCACCTCCTGGCCTGAACACACTATCACAAAGCTGTTTCTTTGATCAGCTAGTTAGGAAAGAAATCAGAAAGAGGTAGAGATAGCCTGGGATCCAGAAACAAGCTTACCTTGCTATGATGTCAAGGAAGTGAACAAAGTTTCCTTAATACTGGAGAGAGATGTTATATCATGTATCTTGGAGAGTCCCAATTGAAGATTTAACTGATAAAAGTTCTCTTTTCTTTGAAAAGAGGTCATTGCTTCCCATTTGCTCCTGAGTCAGGATAATTCAAAGTATAAAGGGTTCATGATCAGAAGTAGTCAGTAACTGTGTCCAGAAATATCAAGCAAAACTTCCTTGGAGTCTGGAAATTTCTAGTAGAAAGCTGAGCATACACTCCCAGAAATATCCCCTATAGGCCAAATGATCCTCACTACATTTTGTACTGTTTACTTAATAAATATTCTTTTCCCAATTTAAAATATAAAATAATAATTAGGGGCAGAAACAATTTTATTTTTTATATCCAGTGCCTTGAATATAGTATTCATTTAAGAAATCTTTGCTGATTTTTTAGCCATGGTAACTCATAAAGATTGTTTACCAAGAGGGCATAGTCTGTGCCAAAAGAGAAACTGTTTGTATCCTCCAAATAAAACCATAGATCTTTGGAAGTGTTAAACAAAGCTAAAGTAAATGAGTATAATATCCCTTTATATCAAATTAATTTTAGAGCAAGATGATACCTGAAATAGATAAAGTATCATATTTATCTCACTTAATACAACATATTTTTGATTGCTTGTATCATATTTTGGGGGGATATCACAATTCTATAATTTTCATGAGTTATATGCAATAATTGGTCCTCTAGTTTGACCGAGGTGAAAAGAGATAAAGCTATTTCAACATGTAAATGTGTTTTTTTCCCCCACAATACAGATAGTTTATGTAAGCTATAATTATTATTGTTTTTCCTTCTTTGTAACAGGGGAAAAAATTCATAAAACTTCCTTACATATGGTGCTTATAGTACAAGGAAGTTTCATGACATTTTTTCTCCTACTACAAAGAAGGAGAAACAATGAAGTATTTATTCTCATCAAAGTCCAAACCAAAGAAAGATCCATCACAGATGGTGACATTCTCCAAATGCTTCAACTTGGAGATAATAGTCTGCAAAGGTAGTTAGCCCCAGAATACTAGACAATTTTATCAATGAAATTCACAGCAGATTTTCCCTTAACAGTAATCCTCTCTACAATCTTTTTTCCCTCTAGCCTACAATGATAATTCTTCAGATACTTAAAAAGAGCTGCTCAATTTACTTCAACCAATGGAATATGCTGTTATCACTGTTGGTGGTAACTGTTGGAAGAAAGTAACTCCACCTCAATTTCTACCAACTCTCAAGCTGGTTTCTCCAAAAATCTGAAGGATTTCTTGAAACTTTTGGCATACCTTTTGAACATACTTTTAAATTGAACAACTCAAAAAAAAGAAATATATAGTAATGCTGTAGGAAAAACAGTTATTTAATTAGTATTTACAACACATATAATAAAGGAAAATTCTTAGGCTAGTAAATAAAATAGTTTATGAAAACTAACTCCTATTTAATGAAAACAGAATCCTTAAATAAAAGGTACATAGCTATTCTTAAGAAGTGAACTTCACTGGATCGATCACTACTTTTAGGCCAAAAAAATCAGAGATCCGAAAGAACACCAAAGAATGTGCAATATAGACTGGAAATTGGGGAATATAATGTCATTTTTTTCAAATGGAAAGATTAGCCACACATCCATAAAGATTTTACTAACATAAAGAATAGGAGAAGAATACAAGAATTCCATTTAAATACATTGAAGGACTAAGAGCAAAGAATAAAAAATGTACAAAGGATAAAAAACAAAGAGGTAATGACAAAAAAAAGACAAGAGAAAACAAAAATAAAAAGTCATAATATAATCTTCCCTACCATTACATGCTCAATAATGCCCCCATAATGTCCAATTTGAGATATATTTCCTCAAGGTTGGGACTTCTTACCTAGTTCATGGTGGTTACTGTTCTTTTTAGACATTATACAACTCAGTCAGGAAATGGGGGCTGGGGTAGACATAGATTAAAAATAATAATAATAACATGCGGGGGATATTTATCTCTCTATCCCTCCAGCTGTTTGTCTATGTATTTATCCAGCTTGCATTCTCGTTCTCTCTCTCTCTCTCTCACTCTCTTTCCCTTCCCCCCTCTACTTTTTCTCTCCTCTCCCCCTTCTCCTTCTCCCCTTTCCCTCTTCCCCTCTCTTCTCTCCCTCCCTCTTCCCTCCTCTTCCTCCCTATTCTTCTCTCTCCCTTCCTTCTCTCTCCTCTCCTCTCTTTTCCCCCTCCCTCTCTAACTCTCTCTTTCCCCTTCTCCCTCTCTAACTCTCTCTCTCTCTCCCCCTCCTTCTCTCCCTTTCCCCCTCTCTTCCTGTGTCTTTCTGTCTGTCTCTCTTTCTCACTCTCTTTCATATTGGCAGTACGCATAGTGAATGGGTCTCTATTCCTCATCATCTGAGTCTCAGGTAACACTATGGAAGTTTCCTATTAAATCATAGATGAGATGTGCATCCATTTTGGGGAAGGATATTCTGTATGTTAACTAGATAATGGAGAGTCATATCAATTGACATCTAATTTGTTATGTGATGACATGGGGTTATGGTAAATTCAACTTGTTTTAATTTAAGCAGACATTTTAATTGAATATGGATGCATTCTCAATGGAACATGCAAATATCCACTATATGAAGAGTTACTGTCTGTGTGAAAGAAAGGTGTTCAATAATAAGAAGGGGATTGTTATTATTTAAGACAGGCATCCTATAGTCTTATGAAACAAGAATTAATTCTGAAAGAGTCTTTGACAAATTTCACTGCCTTGCCTCTATCAATTTCTTCTTACCACTCACCAAACCACTTTGATTCTAAAACTCTCACCCTTCCTTGCTGTATCCTATGGTACAAGGCAATCAGCACAGCTGACTGACTGAACATTAAGCATTCCAACATTTGCATTAGACATGCAGCCTTCTGAGATGTGTCTAATATGCACATTGCTAATTAAGTCAGCAAGCCACACCTGGGCCTACTGTCCATGGCCATGAGAACATTTTCAAGAGACAATTTGAAAGGCAATTCATTAAACTTTGTCCCTTTCTCCAAGTCAACAACAACAAAAATATACAAAGGAAAACAGACTTTAATGACTAATTCGGCTTCGAATGAGAACATCTGCCATGGAGCTAAATTTGGTTTGCTTTCATTTTTTTTTTCTTGCAAAATCAGATACACTCCAATCTGTCAAATGCGAAGGAGCATTTAGGGGCACAGAAGAAAAATGGTATTCACAGAAAAGAAATGTGTTGAAAGAACATCTTTAGGATGTAGGTAAATGTAATGTCCCAGCAAGATCTCTGATGGGCCTCTGGATCAGCCCAAAGCCTTTGGGCTTAGTGTTGGAGTGAAATGAAGGAGGCAGGAGAGCCTCCATGTGGCTAGTCAAACAATGCTTAAAGTCTTCTCTGTGGCTGAGAGTTCTGCAGCCAAGAGAACCCTCTGTCTCTGGAACTCCCTTAATTACCCCAGTTCAACTACCTCACCACACCACACTGGGTATGTGCAGCAGACCATCACATCACCACATTACCCTAAGTATATACCAACTAGATTGACCAGATCATTATATTACATCAAGTATGTGCTTCAAAAACCACCATCTCACAGTGAGTAGGTACTTGACTACAAGCACCCTGCTGTCTTCAAGTATACCCTTTCAGAGTTCACTACAGGTAGATATACATATGTGTGGAGATATGTACATGTATATAGATGTGCACAGTAAAGAGAAAGAGACTGAAATTATAATATGAATTCTTTCCCATTGTAAAACACTTTAAGACAACTTGAATGAAAGGATCTTTAATGGGGTAAGGAGCAGCATGAGTATTATAGAGTCATAGGATTCAAGATTCAGAAGGAGCCATAGCAAATATCAAGGCCAGCTGCAAGGGAATCTCCCATGTAAGATGATCATCAAGCAGTGGCCTGGCTTTTGCTACAAGACATGTAAGGAGGGCCTATCCACTTCTTCTCATGGTAGGTAGCCTTTACTCTAATTACATGAAAGATGTCACTTTATAACTTCTATCCATTGCTTCTGCTTCTTCCTTCCAGTCTCACCTCTACATGACAGCCCTTGAAATACTTGAATGTAGTAATCATATATGTGAATTATGCCCAGTTCATCCAACGGATTATCATATGTCATGGACTCGATGCTCTTTGACATAAGTTTTGCTTACCTCTTGATACTCCAGTTTATCAAAATACAAGTTGGTTTTAGGTCTCCCTGAAATTCAGTGGAAAAGCAGGAGAATCACAGAATCTCAGAGTTGGAAGGGATAACAAAGGCCATTTAATTCCAAAATAATTTGGAAATTAAGGAAAGTAAGAATCCCTTGCAATGGGTGCTTCCCAATGGATGCCTCCCATCTGACTCATGTTGCTTGCTTCTTCTACCTATCTGATTGTTGACAGTGCCTATCCATATCAGTTATTCTCATACACTGCTCTACTATAGTTGTCTTTAGTCTTCTTACTATTGTAATTGTCCTGCACAGCTCCAACAAGCAGGTACCCTGATTTCTCATTAATTCTATTTCCTCAGTTCAGCATCCCTCTTATCTGAAGTTCAGTTCTATTGCAAATAATACTTTTCACGTACTTTCCCATTGTGTTAGTATCAAACTCATTAATCTTAGCCCCTTGGATTCTTCATTTAGGTTAAAACATATATCTTCATTCATCTTACATCATTTGCCTATTTTTATTTGTAACTCTGCATCCCTGAATTCCTGAAGTCTCCCATGGTAGGTTTGGCAGAAAATGAAAAGTTATGGAAATTTCTTCTTGTTGTATTGCTTAATTTAATCTCTTCTGTTAAGACCCTACAGGAGTATGAGTCGGTATTGATTACTTTCTCTCCCCAGAATGGTACATCCCCTACTGCCATTAATACCAGCTGCTCTGCTAGGTCTTAGAATTTGGGGATCCATCTTCAATCTCTTTCATAGTTTTTATCAATCCCCTATCTTCCTCTTGGGCAGAGCAACCTTGACTAGATTTTCAAAAGAGAGGAAGAATGGGGCAGCTTCAGCTTCTAATGGGGCAGTCAATTTAATAATTGATGGTTGATGATAATAATTTCAATATACTGACAAAGCTGAACCTGAACCCGTTTCTAAATGTTAGTTTGACTCAGAATTTGAATCTCCCTTTCTGATCTCTCATCTCCCCACCCCTTTTGAATTTAATGAGCACACACTTCATTCTATGATATGCCATTAATAAACTATGCTACAGAGTCTATGACTAAGAAAAAAATGTTCTCATTTTATCCTCAGGCTAGCCAAATCTCCAACTACTTCTGTGATCAAATAATGGCTGTAAGAACTGACTTGTGTTTTCTTAATTTCTTCTGACATAAGGCATCAAATAGCAGCAGGGGTAGAGAACAGGCTGAGTAACACCGCAGGTCATGTCTTTACTGGCCAGCACCAGCTGAAAATTGAAGACCTCTGTGAGATTTGTTACCATCTGCTTCCTAGGGACAGCTACCTGAACCAATGCCTAGCTCCCTGTAGTTTCTATTGAATTTCTTCAATGTGTTCTTTGGAATGGTGACCTCTGAATCTAGAAGACAAGATGATTCCATTGTAGCAAATGTTACTCTTGGAGCTACCACTGGGTATACACATTAAGCTCCTCTTTGGCTTGTGTCTTGGAGATTGCCGAGTTGTTTTTTTCTGCTACTGGTACTGACTTACCAAATGGAATACTGGCATCTAGTGCATCCATGTCTCTATAGAAGCATAAGTAATTAGGCTCTAAAATGGGTCTCAGAAATTAGTGAAGCAGCACCAGTCAAGGCACAGATTTCCAGAAGGGTAATAAGGCTGATGTTTCTGAAACAAACAAAAAACAACAAAAACAGAGTGCAAAGAAGAAATGAAATGTGGACTTTTCCCCTCAGAAGATAATTTATCACACTAACAAAAAAAATACTATTTGAGAAAGTAATGATTAAAACTTGCTCAAGTGGCATTTCTCTTCATTTTACATGATTTTATTTAAAGCATTTTAATGTACTTTCCCTAGGCTAAGTTCCAAGGCAAAGTTAATGGGAGTTGCAGTTAACTGTACAACCTAGAGAAATTAATATGAATAATATTGACATTAGTTTCCACTTTTTCTTTTTCTGAAAGAATGATAGGTGCTGTGCTACAGTATTTCAGTTGAGGACATGTGATGGAGAAGCTGCCCTCATTAGAACATAGGTGTTCCTCTACTCCATTGCTCTACTCCCCTTCAGAGCTACTCTAAATTGTGTGTGTATGTGTGTGTGTGTGTGTGTGTGTGTGTGTGTGTGTGTGTTAGAATGCCTTATTCTGTGGGTATATAGTGAAGCAGCTGAGAAGGATATGGACTGGGTAATCTCTCAGAAACCATAGAATTCTAAAACTGTTACCCAAAGATCACATATTCTCTAATGATTAAAACCAAATGCAACATTTGTAAAAGAGACACAAACTGTCTAAATGCATTTCCATTTAAAAGAAAAGAAAAGGACTGTGCAAAGAAGATACAGTTGCTTTTTTCTGTATGTATGAGAATTATACACACATCATGGCAAAACACAGCACACCATGTCACAGTTATGTTGTGTTGCTCTGCACTACATTGTTGCCTTACTCTGTACTATATTGTTGCCTTGCTCTACTCTGCACTACATGGTTGCCTTGCTCTGTATTACATTGTTGCCTTGCCTTGTACTACATTGTTTCATTGTGGTGTTATATTGTGTTATGTTTTATGCTATGTTATATCAAGTTCTAGGAGGCCTTAAAAAAGATAGTTTATTCACCAGAAGTTTCCTTTCTTCCTCAAGCAAGTCACTTAACTCTATTTGCCTCAGTTTCCTCATCTGTAAAACGAAGACAGTAGTACCTTTGTAGGATTGTGGTGAAGAACAATAGACAATAATTTTTAAAAATGCACAATAACTACTACTATATAAATCCTTATCTACTTCCCTTAGGCCCAACCAGATGCTGAGTTTTGTCTGTCCTCAATATTTGTTACAATATGACAAATCTATTTTGTCTCTCTCCTCACACCACCACCATCATAATTCAGACTCGTATTAACTTCTTTCTTTCTGGGACTATTATAACAGTCATTTAACTGAATCCTCTGTCTCTAGTCTCTCCTTTCTCCAATGCATCTTCCATACTATTGCCAAAGTAATTACTTTCAAATGTAACTGTGAAAAACTTAAGATTCAATGACCAACCATGACTCCAAGAGAAGTGAAGAGTTAGAAATACAAATAAGACATTTTTTCATATATCCATATCCATATATGTGGCTCTGTTTTGTTTGAATATATTAATAGTATTCAGGGGCAGACTTTTTGAGGCGAGAGAATAATTCTAATTAGAGGATAAGGATGTTTACCTCAGGAGGAAAAAAGAAAGAAAAATTAAAATGAAGTTTTTTCCTCCCTTTTGTCAATACATGTATGCATACACATACACATATATACAAAGCAGGAGAAATTTCAAAGTTCGGAAATAATACCAGTTAAGTTGTATCAGAAATACTGGATTAAGTTCAATACATATTTTAAAAGCAAACTCTGAAAAAATTATACTTTTAGTCCCATAAAAATCTTTTTCTGTTCTTTCTGTGGGGTAATTCAGGAGGATCATTACAATAAAAAGCAATGTAAGGTGTTTTGTTTTGTTTTGTTTGCTTCTTTCTTTCAGATTAACACCTTAAAAAAATACTCCTGAGCAAGAAAAATAAAAACAATATTTAGAGGTTTCCTAGTACCAAATGATACAATTGTACCTCCTTTCCTTTGCTTACATTGAAAGCCTATTACTAAGTAGTGTTTACCTACTTTTTTAGCCTTCCTTCACTTTATCATCTTTTATGAAATCCATGTCCCAGTCATTCTGAAAAAAAAACAGTTCTTCCAAAATTTTCTTTTTTTTCTTATAATCTGTATTTCCTCAAACAATCCCACCCATCTGTTCTTTTTTTGAAATCTGTCTTTTCTCTCAAGTGTCACACCTCATTAATCAATTAAAAGGCTCCTACTATGTGTCAAGGCTATACCAAATAGAGTCCAAAGGCATAACTGTATGGAGTGTTCCCTAACTTCCCAAGCTAATAGTTCTAATATCTTCCCAGAGAACATTCCCTGAGTTAATCACTTAACCAGAAGTGAGAACTGGGAGGAAGCAGTAGACATCTATATTTCATCAATTAATCAAAGAAATAAACAAATGAACAAATAACAAAGACTTAGGCTAGTTTTGAAAAGTCCTTACTCATTTAGAATTCCTGAAAACTATTGGATAAAATACAGTGACATTCCAAAGCAAACATGATTGTATTATTTAGGGACACTCATTAAGTTTTGTATAAAATAGCAAATCAATTTGTGAATCAAACATTTAAGTATCTGGCAACAGAAAATAGAAAATCATTCCAACCAAGCCCATGAGAAGGAATTCCAGAGAACAATGTAAAAACACTGAAGAAAAAATGCCAAAACTCCACAAGAAGTGCAACCTTAAAATTGCACCATGCCTAAGAGATACTTCATGAATATGTATTGAATGAGAGAAAAAAAAAATTCTATCAACCTAGAATGATCAAGTACTGTTGCATGTTCCATAAGATTAAGGATACTATTCTCCAAACTTGAACTGATAAAAGAGTATTATATAAACTTTTGTGGAATAATTTTGTACTAACTCATTAAATCTGAGTAACTAGTTGATATCAACTAATAATCTTAGGACAGCACATCATTAGGGAATCATAACCCAAATCATTGGAAGAAATATCTTGATTTCTCCGGGCTATCCCTTAGATCCTGTAGGACAAATGTAGTTCTGGGAGCCTTCCTAACAGAGAATGGTAAAAAGATTAAGAGAATGGGTCCAGAGCACATATATACTAGGAAGAATGAAAGGAAGGAAAGAAACAGATAACAATATTTATTTGTATCTTTGTAACAGGCCTCATTCCATGTACTAAAGAATACAAAATACAAAAAGGAAGCAGCATCTGTCCTCAAGGAAGTTGCATTCTAATCGTGGAGACAACACACATATAAGAATATTTGACAGAGAAGGGATTGCATATGGGATCATAGGGATGATCTCTTGATTCACCAGTCAGTCAAGTAAAGCTCCCTTTCCATGAACAATGCTATTATTGATTTGATTAATATTCTCAAAAACTGTAGAAAGCTGAGTGGGTTTAAGAAGTATGAACATTATGCCAAAGAAAATAATAATATGGCTAGGGTGAACACTTGCATCACATATAGAACATGACTTAATGATCTGCTCTGAAGTTTAGAGTCGATTAGACAGTGTTCTAGTTGATTTTTCACTCAGTCACTCACTAATCAAAGTACCTAGATGCTAAATGATATCTTTTAGAAAGGATGAGAGATTCCTGAGTAAGGAGGTCTTAGGTGGTATTTGGAGTAAAGAAGTTCAGAAACCAGAAACAGCAGAAGCATGCCATAGACTTCAGGTGACAAGCATTCTCACACAATATCCAATGTCCCAAGAAAAAAGCAATAGAACCAGTGAAACCTTCCATTCAAAAGTGCTGCAGGACTCAGCTCTAAAATCAAATACAAAGTCAGGAAGCTGAGAGTGAAAGAATTGGTAATCAAAAACAAAACCAATCATAATTTGCTATTATGGTGGCAAAAAAAAAAAAAATTTTTTTTTTTTGAGAAAAACTTAAAAGGACTCCAAGAAACTTACAATGGATGAAATAACTTAGGAATATTATAGCCAAAATCAAGACTTTCCAGGTCAAAGACAAGCAACTGTTCTTATTTAGAAAGAATACATTCAAGTATTGAGGAGCCACAGTTAGGATCACACATAATGTATCAGTTCTACTATGATGAAGTAGAGACCTTGAAATATGATGTTCAAGAAGGTGGGGGGAGAATGTAAAACTAGTAATACCTTACCTAGCAAAACTGAGTTTAATCTACAGAGCTAGGGGTGGGAGGGAGGGAATGGACTTTAATAAAATGGGCATTTCAAGCATTCTGGGGGGCGGGGGGCGGTTAGAAAAGAACAAACTTTGAAGCTCAAATACAGGAATGAAGAACAACACAAAAAGTTAAACATCAGCAAACAATGATAAGTGATTAAACACAAGGTAAATTGCTTACATTCGAATATGTGAAAATGATAATATACCCCTCTGAGCTTTATCATTATCAGAATTCGTAGGAGGAATTCAATTAAACAAGGCCCAGGAGTGGTTCAGTTATGTCTTGATGATCTTAAGAAAAGAATGGAAGAAACTAAAGAGAAACTGGCAGAGAGAAGGGGAAGGAAATGAAGCTAGGAAAAAAATTTACATGGGTATGCACAAACAGATACATATCCAGTATCTATACAAATAAGGAAGATGGGAAAGGGGAGTGACTGAGATTTGAATCTTTCATCTAAATTAGTCAAAAGAAAGGAATACACACACACACACACACACACACACACACAATTGGGTAAATAAAAGCACTAAATTGGTAAACAGAGAAATGGGAGGGGGAAAGGAGAAAGGAGAATTAAAGAGAGGATAGACCTAGATAGAGTTAGATCAAAGCAAAAGCAAAATAAAACAAAACTAAAACTAAAGATGTATGGAAATAGCTATAACCCTTGAGGTAGCAAAGAATGGGAATTTGAGGGGAGTGATAAACAAGTTATGTTTATCATAAATAATAGATTATTTTTGTGACAAATGAAAAAAAAATCAATGCAATGACCATCCAGAATTCCAGAGAATTGATGATGGATAAAACATTCTCCCCACTTCCTAACAGAGAGATGAAGGAATCAGAAGGAAGAATGGGGAGTTGGGGGGAGAGAGGAGGAATTAAGACATGGCCAATCTGGAAATTTGTTTTTATTGACTAGATATGTCTTACACTTGTCTGTAATACTTTGTTTTTCTTGTATCCTTGATCACAGAATTTAGATAGGGTGAGTAGAAAGATGAGAAAGCATAATACATGCACACACACAATGTGTATGTATATATACACAAATACAATACATAAATACACACATAAGGAAAGAATTTATGTATATATGTATATATACACTCATATATCTACATATATTGGATGCATAGATATGTATATAAACAGATTTGATATAGATGATAAATTTTGTTTTTTTTGACCAGGTACACTTTTAAGAAGAATTTAGGGTTTTGTCTTTTTTTTTGGGGGGGGGGGGTGTTTTTTGTTTTGTTTTGTTTTGTTGCTTTCTCGGTGGGGGTTAGGGAAAGAAAAAGGGATGGTAAGTCTGCTGTTTTTGAAAATAAAATACAATCTAATTTAAAGAAAAAAGAAAATAGGTTTAATTCATTTTTTTGGGCTGAAGAAAAAAATATGAATCTCTTGCAAAGTAACATAATTTGTTCTGAAGAAGTATTTCTACACCTTCTCATGTATTCAGTTCACAGTCTCTCTGAAATGTTCTTCACTATTTATTGCAATGGACTTGACCATAGAAAAGGTGAGTAGATATTAAAAGAGAATGAATATCTCTAGTCACTCTTTTTTGCTTTGGACTCCATCCCCAAGTTCTATTATAGGCAACAAGGCATAGGAAAGAATGTGCTTCAAGGCATATTCAAAGATGAGGACCAATTCACATGAAATGTTTATCCTGCTGCTGGTCAAGCAGGCTCTTTTAATATAAAATAAAGGATATATTTTCAGGATTCTCATAAGAAAGTCCATTCCCATGAAATTTTCAGCTGTTTTTGCCAACTGTAGAATATCATGTTTGTAGGTTGAGAGGCGTATCTGAAATGAGCTTCTGAACCTTTCAAAGTTTCTAACATAGGTTTGGTACAAAACACATTTTCATTTGTCACAATCTGGAATGTGGAAATACCCTCTCAGTGAAACAGTGTCAAATGTGACAGTCTGTCTGGTATTAGAAAAACATTTATTTTATTTTTTTTCTAGAAATCCATCCATCAAGGAAATGAAAGGAGATTTTGATGGACTGTACATATATTATAGTGTGTTAATGGATTTTGTCAACATAGAAGTACTCGCACTATGAGCTTTTCTATGATGGGAATGTAATGAGTTCTTTTAAGCAAAAATAAACAAAACAGAACAAAAAAAAAACAAAACAAAAAAAAAAAACCTTTATTTCTTGCTTAGCTTTATTGATTCTTTATTCTTTTTTTTTTTTTACATCAAAATGAAATTATTGGAGCCAGAGTTATTAGCATGACAAAAAGGAAGCTAGTTGTGGTTTGGAGTTTTTTTTGTTTTGTTTTGTTATTGTTTTTTAAACATAGGATTCTTTCAAAATGCTAAAGAAGGATTTTAGGGCCAAAATATCTATATTTGGAAATAAACAATCCATTCTAGTTCCCACAAGACAATATAGCTTAGAATACTCATCTGGAGATTGGGAATATTGTGCCTCTCTCTCTGACACATAGTGGTTATGTGATCCAAGTCAGGTTTTGTAACTTCTCAATGCATTAGGATTGGAGTTCTTAAACTTTTTCCCACTAGTGACCTCTTTTCACTGAAAAATTTTTATGGGACTCATCTCCAATCTGAACCAAGGTATTTCTGGCAGCATTCTTGCATGCACAGTGCAAAATGCCCATGTTGTTGTGTCCAGAATCAAGACTGCAAGGAAGTCACATGATTCAACAGGGGCACCACTGCCAAAACGCTTTGGATTCATTCCATGTTTGATTTTGAATTAAATTTTGGTTATTGTGTTCTGAAACTTACTGTGGCCAAATTTTTCTTGACCCCCACATTCAAGTTATGTGACCCACAGTTTAAGATGCTTTGCTCTAGGCAGCTCTATAAGACTATGGAATGTGCAGAGACAATAAAAACCAGAATGGGGAAAAGGAATTTCCTCACTCAGGAGTTCTCTAATCTGATGAAATCTCTTTGCTAAGATTGAAAATTGTTTGTCTGTCTAACCAACCCAATTCAATTAACCAGTGTTCAAGGTAACTCTCTAAGAATATGAGTTACTGATATATAACAGGGGAAGGAGTTTCCACAAATAAAGGAAAAAAATTCCCCTACACTAATGAAATCAAAGAGAAGAAAGAAAACAAGGAAGAAGTGATGGAGGTGATGTGGGAAAGATTCCTATCTTTGATACTCAAACCCTTTGGCTCACCAATCCTGGTCCCTTTGAATTCCAATAGAAGATCCTGTCCCAGCCTCACCCAGATCTGAGCCAACTTTGGGGCTACACCCAAAAGTCCCTCAAGCTAAATCTCCCATTATAAAAGGGAGTTGCTGGGACTCCCTCTTTGCAGAGATTCCAAACATGCTAGCCATGTGAGGACCCTCTGTCCACTGGACCCTCTGTCCAGTGCCCTCTTTATCTCTACCTTCACCTATCTCCTTACTTCCAAACCCAATAATAAACTTCTTTTATCAATCTAGCTCTCGGGCCAATAAATGCCTTTATTGAGGACTCTTGCAGCTACTAGACCTCATTTACTGCTGTATCCTTGCGCCAAATCCAAGGGGGGGGGGGGTGCAAGAGAGCTTTGCTTTACTTCCTGTACCCCAAACTTGCTACTTACTAGACCTCAACTAAACCTTAATCTCATTTAGGTACCCCAAATCTAGACCTCAACAGAGGGAGGGAAGAAGGAAGGCAAGGAGGGAAGGAAGAAGGAAGGCAGGGAGGGAGGGAGGGAGAGAAGAGGGAGGAAAGGAAGAGATAAATAAGGGAAAGAGAAAAGAAAAACAAGGAAAGAGAAGGAAATAAACATGAGAAAAATAAAACATATGTGCCTAATTCATAGAAATATAAAATTTTCATTTTTGTTAATATTTTTATGACAAACTTGCCAGATCAAATATACATGCATCAAAGTTTTATTCTAAACAAAAAAAATTAATTTGAAATCTACCTTCCATCTGTCTTCTCACATATCATTATAGAATTTCTTATACTATATAAATCATATTATTTATATATAATTCAAGTAAAAAAATGAGAATGAAAATATTTTCCCACAATATAGATATATAGAAAGTGAAGGTACATACATATAATATTCCACTTTAAAGACTGTTTGCCCTATGTCACTTTTTACCTCTACCAGTACTTTTACTACCATCTTTCAAAGTTCAAAGGCTATGATGTTTTCCCTCATTGCTGAAAGCTCAAAATAAGCAATTCCTTCTCTGAATTTGGGTGGCTTTAAATTAAAAAAAAAATTAATATACACTCACATTCTTTTGTTTGCATTCATATTTCTTCTGTAGTAGAATGTAAGCGCCATATGGGCAGAGCATATATTTAATTCTTTCTTTTATCCTTCTCAGTACCTAGAACTGTGCCTTGCCCTCAGTTGAGAAATAAATCTTGGTTGAATTAAATTGAAAATATGAAGAGCTAAGTCCTACTTATATTTTCAAATCTGATGAAGAAGAAAGAACAGAGTAATTGGAGGCAGAAAGCCAAAGTAATAATCCCAGCTCTACTACTTCCAATCTGTATGGCCTTAATCAAAGCATTTGGTTTATACTTCTTAGCTTTTTTTATCTCTAAAATGAGGAAATTTGATTAGATGTTTTCTAAATCTAAGATCTATGGAACTAGTCTTTGAACTTGAACTTAGAACTAGGATTGGGAAGACTGTGATTTCTAATGTTCAAACAGATGTGTTAACTTGACAAAATTTGATTTGGATTTGGAATGATTTTTTGCCTGTGAACTCAACACTGAGGTAAACATTTAGGTGAATGTGCCCCAAATGAGACATTCATTAACTAAGACATTTGTTTTCCACCATAGCTATGGCAAGAAAATGACTCTCGAAATGAGGATGCCATTACTGGGGTGTGAATTTTCATTTCAGGTACAGCCTTTTCATGCTTCATTTAGTTCCCTTGTTTGGATCAGAAAATAGCAGCGGGAGTCATTCTGAGATTATGAGAAAATGTCACTGTGTCATGAAATAAAATCAAGCACCCAAGGTAATTTTAATGCCTAAAATAATATGTTAACCATGCTATGGATTTGAAAGCATGACATAATTTGAGACTCTATTATGATCTTCAGTTCCCAAACTGGTAATCTCTGAAATTTGACTTTTCAGAGGTATAAGTAAAATATATTAAGGTCCATCTCAAATGTCATATCACTCCTCTCGCCAACCCCCCCCCCCCCACCAAGACAATTATCCCTGACTTTCCCAACTGGTAATAATCTATTCATCAATTGAAATTGAAATGTTTGGGGGGAGGGGCAGGGAGGAGATCCTACTCTTATGTCTCTTTTCTCTTCTCTCAACAATAAGCTCCTTTTAAATAATATAATTATTACTACTGTCTTCTAATCTTTGTTGCATTCCTCTTTAGCTATTGAGGACTCCTTTTCACTGTTCCAAGTACCTTTTACACTTGGTTTCATTTCTTCTTTTCTATCACTTCTTCCAACATTGTTGGGGCTCAGAACAAATCAAATGACTGTAGAGACTAAGAACTACAATTCAAATCTCACTTCTAATGCTTATGACTTTCAAGATTTTAGATAATTTACCTCCCTAAAACATGGTGTTATCATCTCATACCTTAAAGGAGTAGAACTAGGTGCCTTTGGAAATCCATTCTATATCTAAATAAATAATCATTAATCATGATAATAGCCTAGCCAACAACCTAGATTTAAATTCCGTAATCTTTCCCACTCTTCTAATCTTTAAGAACATATAACTATAGTAAGATTTCTTTTTTTTTATTAAAGCTTTTTAATTTTCAACATATATGTATGGATAATTTTTCAACATTAATCCTTGCAAAACCTTGTGCTCCAAATTTCCCCTGCCTTCTCCTCTGCCTCCTAGATGGCAAGTAATTCAATATATGTTAAACATGGCAATATATGTGTGTGTGTGTATATATATATATATATGTGTGTGTGTGTGTGTGTGTGTATGTTAAATCCAATATATGCATATAAATATATATATAATTATCTTATTGCACAAGAAAAACCAAATCAAAAAGGAGAAAAAACAAAATACAAGTAAACAACAACAAAAAGAGTAAAAATACTATGTTGTGATCCACACTCAATTCCCAGTCCTCTCTCTGGGTATCGATGTCTCTCTTCATCACAAGACAACTGGAACTGGCCTGTGTCATTTCATTGTTGAAAAGAACTAAGTCCATCAAAATTGATCATTGTATAATCTTGTGTTGCTGGGTACAATGACCTCCTGATTCTGCTCATTTCACTTAGCATCAGTTCATGTAAATCTCTCCAGACCTCTCTGAAACCATCCTGCTCATCCCTTCTTATAGAAGAATAATATTCCATAGCATTCATATACCATAATTTATTCAGCCATTCTCCAACTGATGGCCATTCACTCAGTTTCCAGTTTCAGGCGACTACAAAAAGGGCTGCTACAAACATTTTTGCATTTATGGGTTCCTTTCCCTCCTTTAAGATCTCTTTGAGATATAAGCCCAGTAGAAATTACCATAAGATTTTCAAGGCCCTTCTGAAATCTGGCTTTGAGATACATGTTCAGTTTTATTTTATTTTACTCTTTTATAAATACCACAATCCATGGATTCTTCCCTAATCTCTTCTAATGAAAAATTTTCTTTCTCTATCATATATTTTACACTACTCAGACATTTCTTATGAAATGCATACAATTCAAACTTTAAAAAATCACTATTTGTTTATATGTCTCATGTCTCTCTATTATAGATAATTATATACATATCTAATGTTCTGTACTATCTAGAAAACAAACTCCTTGAGGACAGAAATTTTGCAGCATTTAATCTCTGAATCACGAGAACTTGAAGCATTTGTATCTGTCAATCTGAAATAAAAAGAACTGCCAAAATAGCAACAACAACATCTTTAATCAATGGAAGTGAATTGTAACTTGGGATGTCATGAAGCACTGGAGTACAGGAGTGTCCAAGATGAGCAGAAGGGGCAAGTTTTAAATATACTTCAACAGGATTTGAGTCTCAGGAAGGTATAGGCTTTCAAAGCTGTTTTGTAAAGTTGTTTTGCAAAATACCTGACAATCCATAGAGAAGACTTGATATGTTTCAGGAGTGGTCACATAATTAGAACAACAGGCTCCTGATAAAACAATGGAATTGTCACAGAAACTTCAAGACTGTCTCTAACTGGTTCAAACCTACTCCACCCATGGGGTCAGGATCAATTAGTCAATCTGATGATTATTGCATTCAATATATTATGCATATATGTACATATATAGGTGTGTATATGTATATATATATATATATATATATATATATATATATACATATACACACACACACACATACATATATAGGTATATATATATATAAAAATGTGTGTGTATATAGTTTTAGATATAGTTATATATATTAAATATCAATTCTATATAGGGACATACATATATATGCATATATTATATATACTTATACACATATGTATATGTATATGTATGTATATTCTCCTGAGGAAGCACTCTTCTGTTGTTGCCTTTGTACAACCAACATCTAGCTCATTGACATCAGAAGCTCTTAACAAATGTTTGTTGTTTGATAGCTTTTGAATTAAATAAAACTTAATTGAATTCAATTGTGTCCTACTTTCTAATATAGAAGAGATCTGGATTTGCTAGTAGAAAGTAAGGGAAAGGTCCCACTTCTTCTATTTGCTCTTAGCTGGGTCTTTTTCATTTTTGTTCCTAGCTGAATTGTCGGCATCCATTAATGGGAAAGGGAAAGTGAAAGGAAATCTCTATGTTATCTCCAAGGAGCTTCTTTGAAGTTTTCCTAAGCTGTAACCTTTATAATGATGTAAAAGGGACCCCATATGGAGACCAAGGGACACGATCAGACTTTCAAATATCTCAGATGCTAACTTAAACCTCAGTTTGGCCAGAAGTATTCTGAATGGAGGCAGCAGAAAAAGAATTAAAAAGACAATTTAAGCCTGAGGGTTTCTGCTGATGGTAGTTAAATGGTAAGAATGGGTGTGGCTCTAATAGTTCAGAGCTATTGCTAAATGAAAGAAAAACCTAAGACTTCTCTTTCCAAAAGAGATATTGTATAATAAGAGATGGCCCTTTAAGAAGGCAATCAACAACCACAAAACAGTCAAAAGTTGGTGGGAAAGTGAGAGGGGGAAGCCAAATCACTAAAAGGGAATAACAAAAAAATGAAGAAATCTGGATATAGATCATCAATGAATCTGAATCAGAATCTGAGGCTTTCTATGGGAAGGAACTGCAGTCATTTACCCCAACTCACACAAATATAGAAAATCTCTAGTAATCTCACACCCTTAGCTTAAAGACTTCCAGTTAAAGGAATCTCCTCTGTTTCAAAGCAGTTCATTAACTCTGCTTTTGAATAGTCAGATCAAAGGTGTGCTAGTAAATAGTTAATAACTGGCTTTCTGGAAAATTGGTACACATTTTATATACATATATATATAACTATAATCAGAGTAGATTCTTTTCAGGACTGCTTATCGAACATGAGTGCCCACTTGTTATTCAGTTCTTACCTGGCTTTAAGAAATTGTAGCATGTACAATGACTACACCTTAGTAAAACTATTTCAGCAGACATGCTAAACCAGGTTCAGGTAATGGACCATGGTGATGAAGGATGTCTACCACAAGCAAGTAAAGATTTTCCCAGGCAAGTATAAACAATTTCTTCAAATGGGCCATAAAGAGACAGAAGGAGGTTGTGTGAGGCACTTAGAGTTTGATTAGACAATGAAGAAGTTAAGGTCATCTATTGCATCCTAGGCCATCACTAGTCATCTTCATTTTTATTCTGATACTAGATTTTTCTGACTCTGGAAAACAGTGAGGCTGAATTTTGTGCTTTACTTAGATCCAGTTTATGCATGAGTCAAAAGGCATTACCTGTACTATTTTAGCACTTTAAACTTTACTCTTTTTGTTTCATTATTTTATTTAACTCCTACTTTGATGGCTTATGTTGACTGTAATGTGGCAAAGCATGAGATGCAGGTACACTGAAAGTTATAGTCATAGCTCTGAACAGAAGTAGCCCAAGGCATAGGATTGCCTTCTGAATTGAAATAGCAGTGGGATTTGGCAGCCCCCTGAGTATCTGAACAGCCTTTTGTAAAGACTATACTACTTACCCAGCATGAGAAAAGGGGTAGAAAAATTGTCCTAAAAATTGTCTGCTTCACTTAAACCTAACTCTAGCCTGCTTACCACAGCAGGGAGGGATACTATCCTGGGATTGAAACACACCAAAAAGTACAAAAACTTTTACAAAGAACATTCCACTCATCCATAGTAAACTGAATATATGCATGCTTATAGATAATTTGGAATCCAATACAGCTTAAAGATGAATAGTTATTTTAGTGAGAGAACTTAGCAGATATCTCATCCAAATAACATCTCTGAGTAAAATAAGGCTGGGAAATGAAGATCAGCTTATAAAGTTGGGTGTCAATATACATATTTCTGGGGTTATCACTGTGGTAGGGAAGATAAAGGCTTCGGAATAAAATGTAATCTACTCGACAAACTTTGTGCCTCCCAAAATGAATAATTGACAAGCTCATGACAATGTAATTATCACTTGGTACCATGGCACCACCATCAGTGTATATGTTCCCACCATATAGAACTTTGATGAGATGAAAGTAAAAAAAGAAAAGAAAAAAAAAAACTTGAAAACCTGGAGACCTTCATTCTTAATGTGCCAAAAGAGCAATAAGTTTAATTTTGGGTGATAGTGCCAGAGTAGGTACCTATTATTAGACATGACATAAAGTCTTTGGGATAAGTAGAACAGCGATGGTCATTTACTATTAAAGACATTTATTTCATGACCTTCTCATCATCAACATTGTCTTTCATTTACCTAAATACAATAAAACTTCATAGATGTACTCTCGCAGCAAACATTGGCATCTGATGGATTATGTCATTGTAAGAAGAAACAGATAGGATATAAGGGAGACAAAGAGTGCTCTGTGATACAGAATGCCAGACCAATCACAGACATCCTCTTCAAGCTAAACATTTGCATTCAACAAAATCATTTTCCCTAAAGCAAGATAATGACTAGAAGACTCAATGTCAATAGATTAAAGTGTTTCTCTGAAAGATGAATAACTATTGCTAACTTGGAGGGAAAACTGAGATAACACAGATTCAGTGGAGCAGAATAGAAGTGAGCAGCTTTCAAAAATTTGTTATACAACATTATTTAAATATATGTTACAACATACATAAATAACTGTTACAACATTTACTCTTCTAGGCAAGAACATTCGCTGTGTTGAGTTGACAAAAATTGGTAAAGAAATTCAGAAGCTATTAAATGAAAACTGAGAACTCTTGGATTTAATTCTGTCTCTAAGAAGGCAACATTTAACTCCATCAGAAGTAAAGTGAAGAGAAGCTTAGAAAGACGCATGGTTCTTTATTCAGTAAGATTCAATAAGAAGGCAGATGAAATTACATTTTATGCTGATAGCAATGAAAAGGAAATTCGTTATCCTGTGGTAATTCTGAGGATTGGATGAGGTCTCTTTGTTACTCACTGCCAGCAAGATTCTTTCAGAGTTCCTCTTAGTAGATTTATCCTTTACCTGGAAAATAGTCATCCACTCAAGAGCTAATGTGGCTTCAGAAAGGGCTGAGGAATGTCCATGTATTTGTTGCCTGACAATTCCAGGAGGAATGCCAAGAGCAGAACAGAGGTCTTTACAAATATTCATCCGACTAAGGTCTTTGATATTCTCAATCTTGAGGGCTTATGGGAGATCATGGTAAAATCTGGTTGATCAGAGAAATTCATCAGTATTGTATGTCATTTCCACGATGGCATACTTGCAGAGGGTCTGAATAATGGATGGTATTCTCAATTTCCCAGTCACTAATGGAGTGAATCAGACTGTGGACTTGTCTCATACTTTTTTGCATGACATTTTTAATTAATGATGTCAGATGTCTTCAATAAATATGAAAAGAATATCAAGGTCAGCTACTGCATTTAACTTGAATCAAAAATAAAATGGAGGGAGAGTTTACTGTATAACTTTTTGTTCACGGATGATTGTATACTCAATGCAGCATCTGAGGCTAAAATGCACTGCTTGGGCTTATTTTTGGCCTGACAACACCAAGAAAATAGATTCTCCTTTACTAGTACCATACAATGTATCTATCTATCTTCCTTGCTTTCCCAAATGGAACCTTCAGTTATAGCAAATAGAGGAATTGTGATTGCTGTAGATAAGTTTGTTTTCCTTGACAGTATACTTTCCTGCAACATACACATGAATGATAAGCATTACAAGAGCTAACTCAATATTTGGGAACTTCTCAGTATAGGAGGGGATGGTAATAGACTGAACAAGTTGAACTGTTAAACATTCAAATTCTACTGTAGAGAATTCTGGTAGGCTGGATGTAAAGTCCAGACTAGCTCCCTGGAAGCCTCAGAATCAGCTAGAGTCAGGATAAGCAAAAGTCCTTGGTCTTTAGGTGGAGAAGTGAATCCCTCTAATCCTCTAATCCCTCCTACCATTATCTGTATACACCAAAAGATTGAACCAGCATGGAATAGTGAGAAGGGCCATTTTTCCAAGCATATGCTAATAGAGTTATTGTCCAATAGGTAATTAGCCTTAAGTGCTTGATTGTCTGATTCAAGCACATCCTTTTAAGAGTTTCAGCTCTTTACAACTGGACACACTATTCAAATGGCAAACCTGCACTTGCCTAAAAGATTTATGTGGAGCCCTCACATAAACCAAATGCTCACATGAAGGTCAGAAGAACTGATACAAGAAGACTCTCAAGGTGTCTCTGAAGAACTTTCCTATCAATTGAGAGACCTGGGAAACACTAGCATATAACTGTTCAGAGCAACATGCTTAACAATAACAAAAATGGTGTTGTGCTCTATTAGCAAAGCAGAATTACAGTAGGTCAAAAGCTCCAAGATGGGCAAATTTAATTTGTAATAAATCATTTCCAATTTTTTCCCTCCCTCCATTCCCATCCCCTCCTCAGAAACAGCAAGCAATTTGATGATAATATGTGTACAATCATGTTAAACATATTTCTTCATTAGTCATGTTATAAAAGAAGAATCAAAGAGGGGAAGCATGAGAAAGAGTTAAGTCTATGATAACTGATCATCAGCATAATGTTGCTGTTGCTGTGTACAACGTTCCAATAGAACTGTTCACTTCACTTAACTCTTCTCCACAAAGCAATGATTCAAAAAACACTCATGATGGAAAATGTTTTCCACATCTGGAAGTTCTGAATGCAGATTAAATCATATTATCTCACATCTCCCCTTTTTTTTCTATTTTCCCTTTTCATGGAGGTGGAAATGGAGGGAGGAAGAAAAATCCAATATTCAAAATCTTACAAAAAATGAAGGTTGAAAACTCTCTTTACATGTAATTAAGAATAAAAAAAAAAAAAAAAACATCATTAAGTGTGAGGGAGGAGAAGAGTTTTAGTTGCTGGTCACAATATCTGCCCCATCTCAACACTTTAAGCCACTTTAGTATTTAAAAAAAAAAATTTAAAAGTGTGACATAGAAACCAGTAAATTGTCACAATGAGGACCTGGACTAGAAAATATGAATAGATAGATTAAAGCATAAAGGAAAAAAGATTTCTGAATGACTTCACTTTTAAATTTCAAAGAGACCTAAAGTGATGAAGACAATCAGGCAAGTAATCCACAGAAAACTCTTTAAAACTTGGCCTGAAGCCATAAAAGGATTTTTAGGAGATGAGAAGAAATAGCTTTTGAAAGCTAACACCCCACAGCCAGATAGAACATTGGTTGTGAAGGTTCTAGAAAGAACCAGAGCTCTAACAGGTTTTCCTGACTAAATAAATGTAACTCACAGCAAAAGCCAGCAAGATCGATCTTACATATAAATTAGACAAATTGATCTGGGTCAAACCCAAGTACAGAATTAGAGAGAATAACAACCAAAAGAACAAGAAATATTTAGTCATAGCTTGCCTTACAATGCCATTCAAAGCTAGCTGCAATTATATAACTTTTCTCTGTCTAAAATTTCAAACACCATTATATTTCCCTGTCATTAGAAGTAATTTAATTGCCACAACTCATAAAAAAGAAACCAAAAACATGTATAAAAATAATGATCTGCCTACTTTGCAAAGACATGTACACTGGGAAAGTTAAAAACATACTTTTGCTTTTTTGAATTAGCAAGGAGAAGATACCTAGCAGAAATAAAGGAAATGTTTTATAGAATGTAAGATTTTCAAGGAAGAATTATTTTGGTTTTTTTTTATTCCCAATCCTGAGCATAGTTGATGCATATTGAGGACACTTGACAAAATGCTAATTTGAAATGAATTGAATTTTTAATGTCAGTAATAAGAAGTCAGTTTGAATATTGCCAATGGAAAGTCTAACAATTCTCACATGGACTGGTGCCCCAAAGTATTATCTACCTCTCTACCTCTACTAGTCAAATCTTAGTAAGCAATCAAAAATATCTTTTATTTTCTAGATGATGAATAATGTCTGTAATACACATTTAATTATGTGAAAAGTTAATAACACCAAAATTAAAAGACAGCCTAATACATTTGGAGAAGAAAAGCTGATATCCTAATGCCCCTCCCCACAATTTAAAATTCTTTAGTCAAAGTAAAGAAAGCCACATGTCCTACTAGAAAGCTGACCTTAGAGTCCAAGATAACATAAGTTCAAGTCCCATTTCTGAAACACACTGGCTGTGTAACCTTGGAAAGATCACAGCCTTTTAATGTACTGTCACCTCTAACACTTTAAGGTACAAAAATGTTGTCATAATGCTTAGAAGAAAAATTTTCCTGAATAGTTTTCTATTCCAGTAAAAAGACAATTCTAGACAAACAACAATTAAAACAACCAAAACCATATTATATTGCAACAGAGAATTGACATCTCTGTTCATTCTATTCTTATTGGCTGAATTTGGAATGCTTTCTATGGGAAAAGTAATAGCACTTATTATGTCAGCTACTAGCTATTCTTCATATATGTATGAGTCTCATGGTATGCTTGGAATATTTAACAATTGGCCTTCAGAAAAGCATGACATTTTTAAGGTTAATCTACATTAATAACATTTTTCCATAATTTTCTTAAAATTGGACAATCAACAGAATAATAAATGGTACTTATTTTTAATATTTGCCAATTTCAGAGACATAAATGTTCACACTGAAAATTTAGCTATCACAAGTTAGAATACAATGAGGCTTAAACACTTCTACTTAGACCACATTGTATATTAGAACTATTTTACAATTTAGTATTGGATATCTTACTAGTTTTATGATTTGCATTGTGTTTATTTTACCACCCATTACTGCTGAATGAAGTCCAAGAGAATAGAAGTGTATAATCTTGGATGGACGAATTCCTTCCCGGCAACTGTAGGTCTCAAAGAATCCATAATGTAGTAGCTAGAATTTAGGGAGTTCAGTGTTGTTGTTGTTGTTTGTCTTTTGTTTTCGATGAAGACCATGACACCAGAGAAGTGATGCCATGATATGCAAGGGAAATAGATTTACGTGAGAGAGGGCTGAGTGAGGTCACATGCCTCACTTTCTCCTCCAGAGCCATCAGAGTCCAGTGGCCAATTATAGATCAAAATGACTAGAGATGGTCCTAGTTGCAATGGGAGATCTTGGCCTTTTTAAGGTCTTTTTGACAGAGGCAGCACCCACTCAATGATAAAAGCCAGGTAACAAAACAAGCAAAGAATTTCTTCTTTCATCTAGTCCAAAATAAATAAATAAATGAATGAATCTTAGAAGGAAAGACCCTCATGGTTTCTGACCAAAACAGAAATGAATGCTATTTTTGTTCAATCTGAGTTGATCCAATGATCAAAAGGGGCTTGGCCTGGGACTTAATTGTGGCCAATTAATGAGAGTCAGAGTGGTTTTGGTTTAAAGCATGGTCTTTAAGAAAGAAATCTAGCAAATGAACGCCAAGATATCTTGGGAAAGTTCAGATTAAAAAAAAAAGTTTTAGGGGTAGATAGGTGGTGCAGTGGATAGAGCACCAGCCCTGAAGTCAGGAGCACCCAAGTTCAAATCAGGCCTCAGACACTTAATACTTCCTGGCTGTATGACCCTGAGCAAGTCACTTAACCCCAATTAGCTCAGTATAAATAAACAAACAAAAGAAGTTTTTAAGAGTATTTGTAGATAAGGGTATTATTTCCTTTATGGACAGAGAGAGGAAAGGAAAGGAAGGAGTAAGAAAGGAGGAAGATAGATGTTGAATGAGGCTCAGAAAAGTTAAATGACTTATCTACAGTCATACATCCAGTTGTAGGCTAGATGTTGACGAAAACAGGTCTTTCTGATTCTAAACTCAAAACTCTAATTTCTAATATAGATATAGATAGATAAAATCTAATCTCATATATATGTGCATATATATATATGTAAATATAAATATAAAAATAAAATAGGGGGAAAATTTATTTCCCTCTATGTAAATCTACCAAGTGAATCTTTGTTTTGTTGTGCATTTAAGATACTATGTTTTCTCATTTTAGAAAAATTAGTTGAATTTGCTTGGAAAGACAAACTCCAAATAGTTGATTTGAAAATCTGAAAGCCACTGTATTAGCATTCCAGTTAACTTAAATCTGTCTGATTCACTTTGTTCATTTGCTTCATCCCACCATAAAAAAAACCACTTTTTCCCTGGTTAGCATGTACAGATAGTTTTTTTCCCCATATTTTGTCACAGTGTTCCAAAAGTATTTTGGGAACAAGTTATTTGTCCCTTTTTTGTAAAGATAGAGGAAAGAATGGGAACTATCCAATCTTTTCTTTTAATACTGATCTGTGAATACCTGAACTGAAACCCCTCATTTCTAATTGATTCATTGTGAGAATAGTTGTAAGGCTTTCTGGAGTAGTGTGTGTGTGTGTGTGTGTGTGTGTGTGTGTGTGTGTGTGTGTGTAAAAGCTTGAAAATTGGAAATCAAAACGATGACTGATTTTCCCAAAGTCAAAGAACATTTCAATTCTTTAAAATGGAGTTTTCTTTAAAGTGTTACCAATGTTTTAAAGTATTTTATTGCCAACTTATGTCAATCCTCTTTCCCTCAATATTCCTTTTGTCCTGAGGCTTCTCAATGTTGACAGGGATAAAAGTTCTAATTTTTCTCATGTCTTGAGCTTTAAAACACTTGTAACTATGCCCCCTCAAATCCTTCCTAGTCAGAAATATTAGAATTCTTTTTTGAATCTGTAAAAACGGTCACCTTGTTCCTCATGACATTCACCTTTTCAGACCTTTTTACTCTTTCTAGCAATCACCTGAAATTTGGAGATAAGGATTTTTCAAAAGCTTTTTCCCAACTCAGTTTGCTGCCTAAAGAGCTGCTCTCAAGAGCCCAACTTCCTATAGACCATCATGCATAATGTGGAAGAAACCTCCTGAATTATTGATCTAGCAGAGACATAGACACAATGTGTTTAGCTTACACAGTGTGTTTACTCTTACTACTCTGATTTATCAGATGCTCTAATAATGCTCTCACTTTAGGTAACCAGAAAATGGAATGTATTTTCAGGCTAATAAGTACTGGCTTTCAGAAAATTGTACCTCAATGTATACTTTATTTCTCAATCTTATAAAAAAGCAGCAAAAGACCCTAGTTGCTGCTTTAATTTTGGCCCACATTAGACTCTTTGGAGTTTTCAGTATGTAACAAAAAAGTATTAATGCATAAAAAAGAATCAAAAAAGCATTTGTTGTGCCCTACCACAAACTCAATGTCACATTAGACAGTGATAGTAAGGAGGAGTAAAAGGAAGGGGAAGAAGAGGAAGAGGAGGAGGAGGAAAAGGAAGAAAAGGAAAAGAAGAAAATCATATTCCCTTCTTTCAAAATTATTTACTTGAGAAAACAATACTGAAATAGGTGAAATAATAATCAATTGTTTAAATTTTAAATTTTAAAAAATCATTTTAATAAGAAAATTATTCAGTCCTTAGAATGAATGTTAAATTGAGGGATAAAGACTTCATACTATTTCATTTATGAGAAGAGAGAAAATAAATTGGGCTAGAATAGTTGGGGATGATTGATAAAGAGATAAGGTGTCAGCTGAATATTGAATGATGGGTAAGATTTAGTAAAGTAATCGGAAGGCAGAGAGAACATGATTAAAGGAATAGGTTTGGGAATGAATAGGTAAAGTTCTTAGGCACAGAAAAGTCTGACCTCCACTGGACTGAAGAATCAATGTTGGGAAGAAAGGCAAAATGAATTTAGACAGGTGTAGTGGTGCCAGACATTAGAAGACCTTAGAAGTCATATGGAAGAGTTTAAATTTGCTACAGTAGGCAAGGACTTATTAGTTTAGAAAAGTGTCCAGATGAGTTATATATAATGAAGAACAATCTGAAAGAGGTGAATATCATGCCATAATGTCATCTCTTTAACTACATTATTTTACTGATTCTGCATGACTACAAATTACAGAACATGATGAACTAAAAATCAAATTTTGCAATCAAAGGGAAAGGGAATTTTTGGATTAAACAAACTCAACCACTCAGATTCACCTTCATTGAAATAGTCCCCAGTTAGGCAAGCTAAGATTCAGCTCATTCTTCTTAATCAGAGGCTAAAGATTACATGCCTTTTCCCAGATGAACATCCACAATTAATACCTAGCTCTTTCTTCATCAGGAAATAACACCTGAAGCCTGTAAGCTTCTCTACAAAAAGCCTCTCTGATAATGAAATAACAGCATATATCTCTCACCCCCAACGCAAAGTAGTAGATTTCCCCACATGTATTTCTCTCCCAACTAAGCAGAAATGTCCCTCTCTTTTGCAATATAATCAAATAATCTCTACTTTCTCCAACACCAGGAACAGACCTACAAAGAGTACTCAATTCCAATACCTCCACTGAACCTGAATAAATCCTCATACCTGAAGCAATGACCTACATCACTAGCTTCACTCTACCTAGCTCATATTTATGAAACATTCCCCTTCTAATACTCCCATCTTTTAGCAGAAAAATACATGATAAATGAAGAAAAAAATAACAATAAAACAAAAAGACAAAATGAATTCAGAATTGCAAATGAAAGCAGTAATGCATGAAGTAGGAGCACTGAGAAGTAAACACATACATAAAAATATATAAAGGAATAATTAAGGAGACTGAACAATCCTATCCAATGACTTAACAAAGAAGTCATAAATAACAAAATAAATGCAGTCAAAGTCAGGTAAAGATATAATAAAACAATACTGACTAACAAGTTCAGTATGTAACAACTGAAAGAGCAACTAATTCTATCAAAAAATAAACACATTTGGGAAACAATACAATGAATAAAAACTATTGGATTATATAGCATCCTAGAAGATACAGAAAAATAGAAAAAGCTAGGCATGTTGGAGAACTTAATTAGGAAAAAATTCAAAGAAATAAAGCCATTAAATAGTAAATAGATATAATACATAGCACACTATGAGAGAGAAATGCTAAATATGATTCACCAAGGCAAATATTCATAAATTATAAAATTATAAGCAGAAAGAAAAAATACCCCAAACATCAAGAAGGAGAAAAAGAGGATCTATTTAAAGCATAGTATAAAATTATCTCAAATTTGGAACCAAATGTTTAAAGACTTTTTTTTTTGGACTCCTGAATCACAAATCTTTGCTTAGAAAACTAACAATTTCTGAAAATTTTTATCACCAAAAATTAAAAATTAAGGAAGGAAATCAAAACTGAATAAATTCTTAATTTAAAGAAAAAATTTAAGGCTATAATTATTATATTAATCATATATATTACTTATAATTAAACATATTTATATAATATATATTGATTTGTATATGAATAAAAATGGATGTAATTTTATCTTCCATACTATCTTGGCTCCTATGATACCATTGACACTATCCGGATGCACATCCTCATCAATTTACATTTGAACTATTATAATAATCAACTGGTTGTTCTCTTCCTGCCTCATCTTTCCCAACTCCAATCTAATTTCCATCTAGCTATTAAATTAATCTTTCCTAAATTACAAAGTTATGTCATGCTCTACCTTTCTCCCCCACCCATTTATTTAGTTAACTCCAGCTGTTCCCTGTTACTTCCAGGATCCAACATAAAATTTTCCTTTTTTGGCATTCAGTGACTTTCTCACTTTAACCTTCTATCTTTCCAGTATTCTTTTACTTTATTCCCCTCCTCATACTCTAATACAGCAACATTGTCCTCCAGACTTTCCTTACTACAATACTCTCCAATCCTCAACTCCATTGACATTTTCCACTCCTGAAATTCTCTATCTCATTTCTACCTCCTACATTTCCTAGACTCCTTCAAAATCTCACAAAATCTCACCTTCTCCAAAATAGGATTCCTCCAATTCATCCTGGATATATATTTATACACAGTTGTTTGCATGTTCTTTCCTCTATTAGACTAAACTTCTTATGATCAGGGAATTTTTATTTTATTCATTTACAAATCATTTTTTTTTTTTTTGCCTTTCATTGTATTCTCAAATCCTGGCACAGTTCCTGATACATCTTATGCCCTTGATAAATGCTTGTTGACTAAGTGACAATTACATCATTATTTGAATTAAATTATATATCATGAGCATACACACAAAAAAAAGGTAAAACATTTACTAACAAAAGTATTTCATATAGGAAGAAAATTACCTCCCCTTCTGCCACCTCCCCCCAATAAAAGCAATGCTATTAAAGTAGCTACCAAAGGCAAAACTCCTCTATATGTAATTTTTAAGGGCAGTAAAGCTCAAAGGGATGTAAGAAGTAAGAGTCTGAAAAACAGAACTATAACTTAGGTTTCATTTAATAACTTTAATGGTTTGAATTGATGGGTAGTACAGTGGATGGAGAGATAACTGACCTTCAGAATCAGGGAAATTCTGATAAACACATACTGACTCTAATTCTAACACTTACAGTGGGACCCTGGAAAATCACAACCAAACTCTCATGGCTGCAGGTGAGTTTCTCAAACTATAAGTAGCACACACAAAAAAAAAAAAAAAGCTGAACTGAGCTGGTAGGAAAATTCCCCATAGGGAGCCCACCACTCCACTTAAATAAAAGAAACTGAAATAGCTAAAGATGATTAAAGTCTATTTCCCTCTCTCTGGACAATATCAAAAATAAAAAGAAAATGAAAGAAAAGAAATCAAGTTCTTTACTTATAATTGTGAATGGTCTAAATTAACCCCTCAAAAACCATAGATTTAAAGGACACATCAAGACACAAAAGCTCTCACTATGTTGCATATTTGATTTGTTTCATCCTTGTCTTTAAATCCAAAACCTAATGCCTAGCACATAGAAGGAGCTTCAGGAAGAAAGTAAATATAGATTAAACACCTATTGTGTTCTAGCCATTATTTTAAGTGTTGTGGAGACACAAAAAGTCAAAGAATAATACCTGCTTATAAAAAGCTCACAATCTAGTTGGGGAGACAGTGAAGGGGAAGGGAAACTGTTCCCTTTAAGATTATCACTCTAAAATTATGTTTTCTTTAAGATTATCACTCTGAAATTGTATTCCCTTTTGATCTGTGATCCTTTTTGGAATCTCCTCCCAGATAAGTTATCTTTCAGGGATGCAGACCTTTTGATTCAATTAGAAATCTTGGTCATAAAGCACCCCTTTGAAGTGTTGTTAATTCCAATAGGAGATCTGGGCTGGATACTGATAAGCATCTACACCTGAAAACTTTGGCTTCCTTCTCAACCTGAAGCCTCAAGACTCCTTTTAAAGAGCAGTTTCTAAAGTCACTCCTTGAAGAAGGTCCAAAGCAGCTTGCTCTGCTTCTAGGACCCAGCCTGCTGAGAAGGCTTTCTCTTCTTAGTGTCAGCCTCCCTTTCCCTAATAGGACTTTGCCAATAAAGAAGTCAGTCTCTTAGCAGAACTGGCTTACTGTCCAACAATAAACTTTCATTTTTGCCAATTAAGTTTCCGGTTTCATGAATTCTTTCATGGAGAACCTATCCACTGACCATAAGGGGATTTTAACAGTTCTCTGATTGCCACTAACCTCATCAACAGTATGCAAGCAAATCTATGATTAAAAGTTAAACTCAATATTATCAACAAGAGAAAGATATTAGAATTTAGAGGAATCAGAAAAGAAACATAATAAATATTTGTGGACTTACTCAATTGAAAAGTAATAAATGCCATGAAAGTTGAAAAGTAATTTGTTTATGATTGTGTTAAATTAAAATTAGAAAAATGGGAACACTTAAAACGATAATAATGAAAATATTGTATATCAAGATCTATGGGCCAGAGACATAGTTATTCTTTTAAAAAAAATTGTCTCAAAGTTCCTACATTAATATGAATGAAATTAAAAAAAAAAAAACTGACTATAAAGCCAAATCAGAACAATAATCCAAAAGACAGTAAAGAAAATATAATTTATAAAGTTAAGAATTGTGCAAATAACTCAGAAGGTAGACTCTAGGACAGCAAGACCCCAGCTATAATTGGCATTTTCTAGGGACCTATCTATGTTAAAAGTTTAAAAATAGCTTTCAGGATAGATTCAAAGAGGCTGACTTTTATGTTCTAATTGCCCAACCCTTGTTTATGCAAATGCAAATGATTTGTTTGTTTTGCCTTCCTATTCTGCTAGGAAATTAGAGGTATTGCTATTGGAATTTATATTTTAACTCTTCTTGAGATGGAAGAAATTTTCACCCTTTTGTATGTGGTCCAAATATTGCCTCTGATACTACCTGTACGGGCTTGTTACTTAACATTTCTGGGTTTCAGTTTCCTCCTCTGAAAAATGAAGTGGTTGTTCTAAATGGCTTCTGAGGGCTTCTCAGAGTTCTATATTAATGATGCCATATCCTAATTAAATACTTATTGTTATTGAATTTGTATTATTGATATGTCTAGCAACAAAGTAATATGTATTGACTTATCGATAGATTGAGTATTGATATTACCCCAAAACAGCTATGCTGAATTTTGGAGGAGAGTGCATATTTAACAAAATGGTTCCCAAAGTGCTGTGTGTGTCAGTTTCTCTTCTTCTTCTCTTCCCTAAGGCAGAATAACAAATAATTTAATGACAGTAAATTAAGTAAGATTTCCTCTATTAAAAGTAAAGAAGGAAATGAGGGTTATTTTTATGGTGGAGTCTATGCTCACCAAGAAATAACAATGCTGAGAAGGAAGTAATGGAAATCTTAAGAATCAATGACCATTTCACATAAAAATCAACAATAAGGAAAAAATTGAGCTTAATTTAACAACAAAGCTATCTTTTAGAATGTAGTTGTGAGGATTCAAAGAAAGCTAAGTAGATTTCTAAGATCTAAGAAAAAGTCAAACATTTGAGGGAGCAAGAGATGAAGTGGGGCTGGGAGATGAGAAATATTTAACACTGAAATAATGAAATCATAAAGAAAAATAATTCTGAGGAAAAAGAAAAAAGTAGCATAATCTAAATAGGTCAATTTGAATGCACAGAAAACCAAAGTTTTGTTTCATTTTGTTTTGTTTTGCTTTGCTTTTTTGGTTTTTGTTGTAGTTTGTTTTTTCTACCAAAAAAAAGGGGGTGAGGGGGAACAATGGTAAGTATTGGAAAAAAAATTCTAAAAAATAAAACTTGGCACAATTTTCCTATGAACAATGTCCAAAGTGCTAAAATTAAAAATGGGCTAAGGAAAACAGGTGATAAGAAATTTAAAAAAGAAAAAAAAAATGTGCTTATAATCTATATTAGGGGGAAAAGGAAGGAATAGGTTATTAAAGGTTTCTGGGATTATGATAACAAAGACAAAGCAGCACTTGTCAACACTAGGTTTGCTTGGTTTCCTTGTCAGAGGGAATATAATTTAGAGTAAGAAAGACAGAGCACAAATCTAGCTAATAGGGAGCTGATACCCTTGTTAAGTAAGAACATAGCAAAAGAATATTCTACTGCCCTGGATGAAATTGAGTTCCCAGGTCCAGATCTACAACATGCTGGGATACTGAAATCTTGTTTCTAACAAACACTCTTTGGACTTTTCAGAAAATTCCAAAAATAAGGATCAGTTTTAGATGAGTGTTGGCCTGGATAAATCATTTTCTTCTCTGAGCAGATTACACAAGACATGTCATTTCATTAGTTCACTGGATAAATTAATACCTTGATAGATATTTCTCTGGGAGAACTTTTGGAAGCCTGTAAGTTTCTCAGTTGTGGTTTGTACTAATTAGAGTGATAAATTAGTAAACTCATTACATATTGGCAAGGAGCAATGGGAATTCAGGATCGTGGATTATCACATTTTCCCCACATATACATACTCATGTGTTCCCATTCTCCCTCCCTTCTTCCTTCCCTCCCTCCTTTCCCCTCCCTCCTTCTCTCTCTCTGTCTCTCTCTCTTTCTATCTCTCTCTCTCTCTGTGTCTATCTCTCTCTCTCTCTCTCTCATAAACACACTTCCAAATCTTAACACTTGTAAGCTTTTGATTATATTTGGATGAAAGACCATTATTATTTTTCAAATTGTCTAAATATTTTATCAAAAGGACAAGACAAATAGACCACATAATTTTAGTCAATTCTATTAAAAATTCCAGTCCCCAACTGTATTTGGGTATTAATTGTTAGAGATCTAATCAAACTAGACATTAATGTGGAGGTTAAAAAAATCCATAGATAATGTTTTTAATCTTTTGTAAGAATATGCTAATATATTTTGAAATACTTTACAAGTTTTTTTTTTCAAATTAAAAACCTTTTAGTGATTATAGAATAATGAGTTTATTACAAGATTAAATAGGTAACAATAATAGAAATGGCATGTGGAATAGATTTTGTTATCCTTTATCAGTATCGTCACTGTCATTGTCTTAAAGGTCAGGGAGTTGTGATTAAAAGCTAACATAATATGCCTTCTAGTAATTCAACATTTTAACTAAACCAATGCAAATGGAAGGAGTAATAAACTTAAAAGCCACTGAAATGGAATATTACAAAATTACAAAGAAAAAGCCAGACTCAAAGAAGAACTATAAGAAGATATTTCTTGCCCAGTCTTTTGAAAAGAACAAGGTCCATAGGTGTGGAACATTACATTATATTTTTATAGGTTTGCAATATATTGATTAATTTTGCTGATTTTTTTTCTCTATTTCCATTTTTTTTGCTTGTTCTTCTAAAAAATATTCTGTTATACATGAAAATTCTCTGGGAGAGGCCAAGGAAGGACTGAGAAAAATTTAAGCAAATTCAAACAAGTTATCAAATACATATTTAATTAATATGTAATATATATAACATATGTATTATATAAGATAATAAGTATGGCATAGTTCCTGTCTTCAAAGAATTTATGTATGTATATGTATATGTATATGGGGGGAGGATCTTTAGAGAGATATTAAGGCTGTACAGCATTGATGTTGAACTATGAATACCTGAGTTCAAGTTAGTCTATGACCAAGTTAGTTGGTATATCCAGGCAAATTTTACCAATGAAATAATAATGTTAGATCCTCCTCCTTTATAAGCAATAATTCTTGAAATTTAGAATAAACTACATTGCGTAGAATAGCTGCTTAAGAAATGTTAAAAGAATGGGATGAGGGTGAGGTTTTTGTTCATACAGGAATCTTCTTGAAGTCCATTTCTAAAAATACAACAACAAAAAAGGATCACTATTTCTTTATTCATTTTTATCATCCCATACCACTTCTACCAGAAACATAACCAGCCCAAGGTGACCAGGGCTTTGCCCAAGGACACTAACATTGGACTTTTACCAAGTAAAGTATTAGAGATTAGCAACAATGGGGACATAGAGTGGCCTAATAATAAACTAGGTTTTTTTTGTCCTCATTCCTTCCCCTTCTCACACATACACACTCTGGGTATTTTCCAGATCCCAGAAGGTCCAGTTACTATCCTGACTTCCATTTTCAGATGCACAGAATAAAATTTGAAAGAATGTGAATTTTTTTTAGAGTCAAATGCAAAGTTATCCAAAATGATATAAGATAAAGTCAACTTTTAAAAACAATATAACACAAATTCTGCATAGATTATTTCTTGTTTTTCCCTGGGATTATCTTTTCTTTGGTCATTGTCCTTCACACTTTCAGTGGCATCTGAGGATCACATAGTATACCTGTAAAATATCAGCCAGAGAGAAATAAAAGAAGACAACTTTTCTGACTAAATATTAAACTGAATAGTGATAAATCCATAAGCTTTAAATAAATTTAGACAAAAGAAATTCTCTTTAAAGTTTCTTTATAAAGACATACAACACAGAAAATCTTTCTACTAAGACATTCTTGAGTGCTTAAATTTAAATTATAGACCTGTGAGACTAGGAAATAGTTTAGAACTGTCAGATTGGGAATTCTTTAAAAGTGCTGTATCACATGGATTTAAAGCTAAATCAATAAAGAAGTTTGGACCTAGACTCAGATTATCTTCCACTATTTGAGCAAATTTTGTCTTTATATAGTGTCCTTGTTACAAAGTAATGAGATACATTTCTATTGACCATTGATTGTTATTGTTCAACTAGTTTGGATCAAATCTCCCTTTTCACAATCCATTTCCTAATAGTGCTAATGGGTTTGCAGCTCATTTATAATGATCATATTGGCAGGATTTAGCTGATGTTTTCAAATACTCAATAGGAAATTTTTTTTTTACCCTCCTGAGTGCCTCTTAGTTGCTGATAAAAATGTTAGTGTTGGTTGAGAGAGCTAATTAGAGCCAATTTCAACCTGAATGACCAGCAGTGGCATTAAAATGTCTATCAGATCTATTATATCCTTGCAACACAGAGGTCTTACTTATCTACACATATATTGTGTTGAAACATTAACTATTTTATGAAATGGAATAAAACAACCATCTAGATTTAAAAAATCAAAAAGTTTTCCAGATCTGTCTTAAAAATTGTATTTCACAAGCCAATATCTTAAGAGAGAAACCTAAAATATCATCAAATTTACCAGGATCTCAAGAAAGGATGGCCAAGAGAATTCTGAAAAGATGGCAGAGTAGGTAGATAAATTTCAAGTTCTCCAGATTTCCCCTACAAACAGACCAAATTTGCACCACAGGGCAAAAAGAGATTGGTGAAAAATAAAGAACAGTTGAGGCAGAACAAGGGTATTCCTGGAACAACCCAAGAATACCCAAAGATAGAACCCAAATGGGGATTATCTATGTGAAGGGCAAACACCTATGCAGAAATACCAAGTGGGGACCCCTCAGGCTAGCTGGGTTAGGCTGGAGCATCTGCAGGAACCACAGAAACTTTCACCACCTAGACAAAGTGTGGAGTCAGGGTATGAGTCTGGGAAGACTTAGGGAACCTCTATTGGTCAAGAACATCTGGCCCAGCTGTATGCTGCAGGGATTTGGCCCTGGGTGAGAAGAAACCTGCATATGATGGGGCAGGGACTGTGCTGTCTGCAAGCATGTGGAGGAGGGGGGTATATATGTAGTGTTGCCTATTTAATCCATTTCTGATGTAAGTTTTCAAAACTATGAACCCTCCTCTCCCCCTCTAATGCCCCAAGTCTATTCTTCCTTTACATCCCATTGGTATAATATAATTACTATTTTTTACCTTTTCCTAGACGGTTTTACTTTTTTTAGAGTCAAATCATATTCAATGCTGCTCCGATCTTTCTTTAGAACTATACCATGCAGGTATAGCAACCTTCAAAATCTATAAAGAAATAAGGGGGCAGGGAAGGGAGGAAGGAATAGAATAAGAGAGGGCAGAGAAGTACATATAGATTTATGGTAGTGGGACAAGGTATATAGATTAATTGGAAACAAAGGAGGGAAAGAGATAAAAAAGGAAGGAAAGGGTGGGGGAGAATATAAGGTATGGGTTCATGGATGTGGGGAGATTAAGACAAGTTGAGGGGCAGAATTAAAGTAGAAGACTTAACAAGAAAAATTAGTTATACTGTTTGATTTTTTTCCCCTTCAAGCTAATTGTTCCTGGATAAAGTACCTTCAGTCTCTCCTGTTTCCATCCATTAGATAAGAAGTACCTGTTTAGGAGCATAGCTTTCAACTACAAGTTATCAGTGAAAAAAAAAATTGTCACAAGACCAGAGAAATTTAACATTTTCTTCTCTCCTTTTCTCTGATTTCTCCCCCTCCCCCATCTTTAAATGATAGTTTGAGATATACCCACTTGCACTGTTCTTTGGCAATTTCATTTGAGAACCTGCATGTTGCAGTGCATAGAATGCTGGTCTAGAAGTAAAGGAGAGATGAGTTTAAAGTAATTAAATTAAATTAGTCACTTAATTAATTGTGTAACCTTGGACAACACAATAATTCTCTCTGACTTTGTTTCCTTGGTTTTAAAAATGTAGAGTTTGGATTAGATCTAAATGTATGATCCTTCAACTAATAGCCAAAGATCTATAAGTATATTTATCTGAAGCCAAGAGTCTATGTCTTATTTTTTTGACACATTTCTTCCTTTGGATTAGCCTAAGGTGGAATTTATATAAAAATTTTATAGTGAGAAACTACAAGTCTTTCATATATGGCTAATAAAATAATCTAGGAAGACATAGTGTTCTAAAAAAACTTTAAATTGTCTGCTAAAAAGGTCGTCTGCAATAAATATTACCTAGTAGGACTTTACAGAACTTCTAAGGAAGAAAATTTTATAAACTGGGAAAATACTGCAACTAAGAAATATATTACAGACTGATAGTTAAATGTAGATGGTCATAGAAGGTCCTAACACATAACCAATATCTTCTAAAAATGCAAAGATCCCGGGCTCAATTTGTTATGATCTGATGTCAGTTCATAATGCAACATTTTG
Source organism: Antechinus flavipes (assembly GCF_016432865.1). Classification (NCBI taxonomy): domain Eukaryota; kingdom Metazoa; phylum Chordata; class Mammalia; order Dasyuromorphia; family Dasyuridae; genus Antechinus; species Antechinus flavipes. The sequence goes on from NC_067403.1 coordinate 50,813,763, forward strand.
TAAAATTCAAAGCTACAGTGGTAAGTCACAATTTTTAAGTTGATAATCAATCATTTCTGCCAGCTAGAAAACAACAAAATTAATTAACATTTCAAAAAAAGCTTTTTTAAGGTGTGTAATTCTAAACAAACAAATTACTTTTTTTAAAAAGTACATAATGATAAAGCACTTCATGGAATTGTTTGTCCTTAAATTCAGCTGTAGTTATGACCCTGAGAGATGATTAGTAAATTAGACTTTTTAATTAGCATTTTGCATAATTCATTGAAATTATAATGTTCTCATGCATTTGATTGTCAAGGTGCAGATGTGCTAACATGGAGTTATAATTTTCTCATTTAAATAACTTTTAGTAAAACCTCCAGTTTTTTATAGTTCTATTGTTTAGAACCCACTATTGCTCATTTGAAATTTTAAAAAGCTGTATGAGTTCAGAAGTAGATTCTAACAATCTGTTGGGGAGAGGTGTGGATGTAGAGAGAACTTGATATTTAAAATTTACCATGCATTTAAAACTACTCAAACCAAAGTAAAAAAAAAAAAAAAAAAGTTACATCTAGCCAAAGTGTTTTTCTATTTATGTGGCTACTTAATTATACTCAAATAACTTCAAACACAAAACTAACATACAAGTTGTATTACTCCCTACCCTGTAACATCACAGTCCAATTTATAATCACAGAAGCATTGGCAAAGGAGTGAATTGCATGAAACTGAGTTGATATCTGACAGTCATTCAGAAATCAAGGGATGTGTCTAAAATTCATTTTGGTGAGATACACATTTTGTAGCTGTCCAGATTGCAGAAACCAAAGAGATGGGAGAATGGAGAGGCAAGGCCAAAGAAGGGTCTCCTTTTCATGCTGTAAAATACTTTATGCAAGGTTAAACCACAAAATATGGTTAACAGGATGCCTCTGCCCACTGTGAAAAGATATGAAAAAGAAAAATCAAGCAATCATCTAAGAAGATGGTTGTTCTCCAGAAGCAGCAGGATGCTCCTGGAGTCTCCATTTGGAAACGTATAATGACAGTTGTGGCTGATAAATGGAACTAAATGTTTCCAAAGAGGTGAGAGAATAAGGGGACCAGCATTGTTGGCTGTCAGTCACAATTACGTGTGAGGGAAAACTCTCAGCTTCAAGCAGTAGCATGTACTCGGGTGGTAGCTTCTTATCTGCTAATGCAGATTTCCTTGTTAATGGTACTAAGAATATCAGTCACTAATGCTGTCATTACTGTGACCAAATATACGAGACAGTATGAAAAAGATTTCTCAGAAGGAGGGTACAGAAGGAAAGATTGTAACAATGTTTGAGAGAAATGTTTCCTCAGCGTATATGTGTTCCTGTTTTCCAACCACTCTTCTTTTGCATATGAAATAATCAAATTTCTGGAAAATAATTTGGAAAATTAGGGAACCATATACACACACACACACACACACACACACACACACACACACACACACACACACATATATATATATACATGCTATGGTTGTAGATTTTTAAATGTATATATGATATGTGTGAGTGCATAAATACATATTACTTCCTTAACTTGACAGAAAACTTTTATTATTATATATTCAAATGGATATAAGCATTAACAGACCTCTGTGTAATTCTGGAATGCCTGGATTCAATCTCTGGTAGGTAAGTTTTCAAAAAGATTTTGTAGTATTTGGCTCCAAGTATCTCATAAAATGAATTCAAACACTTGTAGTAACCTAGATAGCAGACATTGACTGGTATAGAGCTCCTGTAATACATGTCCAAATAACACACTACTGTTTCTCATTAATCTTCCATTCCAGAATACCTGATCTATCCTATTTTCAGATAACTATATATCAAAAATGAAATTGTAGTTAGACCAGCTTTAAAATATGGTAATTCTTTGCTATTTTATATACTATTTTATATGTTATGGAACAAAACATCTTCCAACAAAGACCTGATCAGGAGGTTGTCAGTTTAACAGATGGGGACTTTGGTTACATAAAATTCCAATGGATATAAAAATGATGTTTTATTTTAGATTTGTTTTTATCATTTTAAAAACATTTTCAAACATTAAAACTTTTTTAAACTTCCAAATATTTTCTCTTTCCAGCCTTCCCTTAACTACTGAGAAGGCAAATAATATGATATTTATTATATATGCAAAAGCTTGAAAAATATTTCCATATTAGACATATTAGGAAAAAAAATGGAAGAAAGAAAATTTTACTCCAATATGCACTCAAAGTTATTCAATTCTCTCTCAAAAAATGGACGGAACTTTCATCAGGAATTTTTCCAAACTGTTCTGGATCATTATATTGATCAGAATAGCTAAATCTTTCACAACTGATCATTATTTCAATATTGCTGTTACTGTGTACAATGATATTTGGTTCTGCTTACTGCACATATATTCATATGAGGCTTCCAGGATTTTCTAAATGGAATATTATATTCCAAATCCTCTATTCCTTTAACATAGAAACAACTAAATCTTGTGTGATCCTGACTATAGCTTCATGTTATTCAAATTGTCACTAGTTGCTCAAAGTATTTTCTCCTTGACCTGGAAGTGCTGTAATTTAGCTCTGGAACTCACAGATAATGCTTGCTCTTGGTTTTAGATAAATACTATTTATCCTTTTAGTGAGATTCCACTGATTTCTATGTCCTCAATTTTTTCACAGTTTAAAAAAAATTCTAATTGTATTTATTTAATATTTTCCCTAGCTGCATTCAAAACAATTCTTTTCATTTGTTTTTTAAAAAATTTTGAGTTCTAGGTTCTCTCCCTTATCCCCACCCACAATTAAGAAATTACACGTGAAGTTATGTAAAACATTTCCATAATAGTCAAATTGTGAAATAAAACATAGATCTCTCACCCTAATGAAAAAAAAAACCTCAAGAAAAATTTAGTTAAAAATAAAAATAGAGACAGAGAAATAGAAAATGCTTTTATCTGTATTCAGACCTCAGTTCTTTCCCTGGGTATGGATAGAGTGTGTCATCATAAGTCCTTCAGAATAGCTGTGGATGATTGCACTACTGAGAATAACAAAGTCATTTATATCTGGTCATTATTAATAATACACTCAATGGTATATCATCCAAATTATAAAAGGAAAAGGTAAATGAATTACAGAAAGAAATAGACAATAAAACTACTAGTAAGAAACCTCAACTTGATCTTCTAAGAGCTAAATAGATTTAACAATAAAACAAATAAGAAAGAAATAAAGGAAATGATAGGAATCTTAGGGGAAAAAATGAGATATTAGATATCTTGAAAGAATTGAATAGGCATAAAAAGAAGTATATCTTCCCCCTCCTCCTCTGTTAAATGAACTAGTATAAAGCTGAAATTAAAGCAATAATTAGAAATTAGTTTGTTCAATTAATTGCCAATAAAACTGGCAATCTAAATAAACTGGATAAATATTTACAAGAATATAAAATAACCAGAATAAGAAAAAAGGAAATAGAATACATAAATAACTATCTTTTAAAAAATGAACAAACCATTATTGAACTCCCTTAGAAAAAATCAACAAAACCAGAAGGATTTACAAGTGAATTCTACCAGAATTTAAGGAACAATTAATTCCAATTATCCCAACAACTATTTGAAAAAAAAAAAAAGGAAACCAAATAAACCTGGAAAAATCCTTTTATGGAAAAAATATTAGTACAGAGAAAGTAAAAACAGAGGGAGAAAACTATATACCCATTTCCTTGATGAATATTGATGAAAAACTTTTAAATAAACTATTAGCAAGGAGATTGCTGTGATATTACATACAAGTTGTGGATTTTAACCAAAAATGTAGGACTGGTTCAATATTAGGAAAACTATAAGCATAATTGACCATAATTATGCAAAAAACAAGAACAACTATATGATTATATCAATTAAGACAGAAAAAATTGTTAACAAAACATAACATTCATACCTTATTTTAAAAAAAAAGAAACTAGAGGGACAGGGTTACAGTGTGTGCTGCTCTTTAGAGCTAATTTTAGGGGTTGGAAGTTTTCAGGGGCTTTAAGCTGGTGTGATCTGAATAGAGATTTGGTTACAACTCTCCTGATCTCTGCTCTAGTCATTACTGTAGAAGAGTCCCTGATACTTTGGAATAATAGTTCACATTCTTTCTCAGGGTCTCTACATCCTTGGGACATGAGATACTGATCCTCAGAGCCCTAATCCTTTGTGACTGAAACTGATTCTGCTTCTTAGCAAAACTGTTTCTTCTTTACTAAAAGTGCTCCTTTCCCACCTTGAACTTTGACCTAGATAAGGAATAGATCTGTCAAATAGTGTTAGATTCTATCCAAGGCTAGCACAGAAGTCTTCTATAATCACTTGCTAAGTAGTTGTCAGGTTCCCTTACTATATCTAGCTTGAGAGTTTCCAAAATTGCTATTGCTTTTGTCAATATTACCTAGTCCCACCATTAATGGTGCCTCTGAATAGATTCCAGGCTCATATCACACATCTCTCCATCCAACCCCTAAATTTTCTTGGACTGGAAGACAGTCTCACCCTGAACTTTTGTTGGTTCTATCACTCCAGAATTTGATTTAAGACATTATTTTAAAGTTGTTTGGAGAGGATTTGGGGGAGAAATTAGCTCAGTGCTTCCTGTATCCTTGCATCTTGCCATTGTTCTCACAGATCACTGACTGTAATTCTATTGATTTAAAAATTCTTTATTTAGAAGAAATTATTTGTCACATTTCTCTTCTCAGAGATTTAACACAAGTAATATGAATTCCTTGAAGAGATACCCTGAGTAAAATTGTGGAAATTTCTGTCTCTCTTTTAATGCATCTCTACTCTTTCCCAGTGCACTTTCCCATGCACCCATGCTTCTCATGCTGTGACAATAGGTCAATCCTTCCTTATTTGTAGGAAAATATTTTGAAAGGAAGGTAGGAGCTTCACTGACACCAGTATCTAACAATAAACATAGAAATTCAAGCATACATATGTTTTCATAGATTGTACCAAGTGAGCAATCCAATATCTTGACATAGAAAGAGGATAAAGAAACAATCTTGGAACTCTGTAATATAATCTAATTTCTTCTTTTTTAAAAAATTTCATCTTTACTGTTGAATTAGAAAACTTGAGCATACATCTACATGTCTTTCTTGACTTAAGATGAACTTTCTATTATCTCTTTGTCACAATGTTTTTTGCTTAGGTTTGTAGTTTATTTTATGTGATGATTCTTTTAAATATCATGATTCCTCAATCCTTCCTATCAGGTAGTCAACAATCTGTAAGCAGTATGATACAATGGAAAAGGTTGGGAGTCAGAGGAGTTAAATTAAAATCCCAGTTTGTAAAATGTAATATGTTATCTATTACTTATGTAATCTTATAAAAGTTACTTACCTGTGTGACATTGTTACCTGTGTAACCTTGCAAAAGTTATTTAACCTAGATCTTGGTTTCCTCATTCATAAAATGTGGACATTACAGTGGACAGTCTGTAAGGGTCCTTCATATTCTAAATAAATGATCCTTCTAATAACTTTCTGTTAATTATTTGAATGTTCCCCACTTCCCAGGAATATTTACATTTCAAAAGAATCTCCCTAGTGAATGTATTATGGTGGCATTTCAGAAATTGAGACATCTGGATGGGAAAACAAAATCAGGAATAGCCAGTCTTTCTTAAGGCCACCCACCTCACACTACTGAATTGATTGTATATTTTACCTACATATAAGGTATGTACATATATGTGTACTCACACGTACAGATATAGATATATACATACCTACATATATACATATCTTTCATTCTCTGTATGTATATATATATATGTATGTATGTATGTATGTATGCATATATTCATACCTATATATTTTTTCACAATAGGACACTAGTTGAAAACTGCTAGCTAGGGAGAAAGCTAGAATACATTTAGTTAGAATCTGCTTACTTTGTTTACAAATTGGCAGTCAAAATTTCTGTTCTCATTTTTAATTAGTAGAGGGGTCCTCAAACTATGGCCTGTGGGCCAGATGCAGCAGCTGAGGACATTTATCCCCCTCACCCATGGCTATGAAGTTTCTTTATTTAAAGGCCCACAAAACAAAGTTTTTGTTTTTCTAGAGTCTGGCCCTCCAACAGTTTGAGGGATAGTGAACTGGCCTCTTTTTTAAAAGTTTGAGGACTTCTGAATTAGTATAATTATTTAATAATACTAGTATACTTTTTCCAGTCATGGCCTTTAACCTTTTTAGGTAAGCATGAATATTCTAATTTTTTTTTATATAACCTCATTATTCTAAAGAGATCCATATTTTATATGTATACAGTATTATTACTATACCACAGTAACTCTGAGGTTGATATGTGATATATATAATGTTTTCAATTTGAGAACTGAGAAATCAGAGCCTGAGAAATATCAAATGATATGCTCAATCATATAGTACTTATAGGTTCAGATATAAAGGTATCTATAGATATAGAACTGAACATTCAAGTATCTGTTGGATTTGACTAATGTAATCAATGTTTGAATTATCATGCCATTTACATCCACAATTGAGACTCAAATCATTAGACAAAAAAACTAAATGAAAACTTACAAAATCAGTTCTGTATACCAGTTCATATAATAGTCCCATAAAAGTATACAACTCTTGGTCTGAACAAGATTATTTTAAACTTGAATTAAAAGAAGAAAGAACAATTTGTAAATAGAACTAAAAATCAGATTTCAAAGAGAAAAAAATTACATGGAAAGAAAAACAAAGCTACATGTAAATGTATCTTGTAACTATCGACAGGTTAATCTATAAGAATGATTAGAAAATGTGTATTTGTGTGTGTGTGTGTGTGTGTGTGTGTGTGTGTTTGTGTGTGTTCCCAGAAACACAGAACATGAATGGTATGAGTGAAAGTTATAGTAGAATAAATTTTAACTTATCAGGACTTCCCAACGATTAGAACCATTGATAAGAAGAAGAAAAATCTAGAGATTACGAATTTCTCTTCATTTAGATATTGTCAGGAATTTAATAGGGAAAATGTTAAGAGATTCATGTAATAGACCAAAGATATTCCCTCATATTCTGGGATTTCATGATTATTGGTATAAAATCCTATCTTGAAATAGCTCTATTAATGTTATACATGATAGGTGTCAAACACAAAGTACCTCAAATATCAATACTCTTTAAATTCCAGTGATATCACTGAAATGTGGTAGGATGGGTATTAAGATTAGATAGAACAATAGAAGGGTATATTTTATTTAGAAGTAATATTTCTCTGACCAACAAGATGATTTCAGAAAGGCCTGGAGAGACTTACATGAACTGATGCTGAGTGAAACGAGCAGGGCCAAGAGATCATTATATACTTCAACAACAATATTATATGATGATCAATTCTGATGGACCTGGCCATCTTCAGCAATGAGATGAACCAAATCAGTTCCAATGGAACAGTAATGAACTGAACCAGCTACACCCAGCAAAAGAACTCTGGGAGATGACTAAGAACTATTACATTGAATTCCCAATCCCTATATTTTTGCCTGCTGGCATTTTGGATTTCTTTCATAGGCTAACTGTACACGATTTCAGAGTCCAATTCTTTTTGTACAGCAAAATCATGGCTTGGTCATATATACTTATTTTGTATTTAATTTATACTTTAATATATTTAACATCTACTGGTCATCCTGCCATCTAGGGGAGGGGAGAGGGGGAAGGAGGTAAAAAATTGGAACAAAAGGTTTGGCAATTGTCAATGCTGTAAAATTACCCATACATATAACTTGTAAACAAAAAGCTATTAAAAAAAAAAGAAGAAGTAATATTTCTCATGGAAAAATTGAGAAGTAGAATTTTATGTTAAAAAGATGTATACATATATGAAAATTCTTAAGTCAATAAGTGAAAGCAGAGTACAAAACAGATGAAAAGAGAAACAAAAATGATACTCCTATGGAAATACACTTTAGATTATTTAACCAAACTAGAAGACATAGTGGGTGCTACCCTACTAGACATGACAAAAGTGATTAATATTCCAGCAATTCAGCTACATTCTAGGCATCTGAAAATATTTTTATTACACTATAAATTGATAAATATTTGACTTAGTCAATTAATGATTTTATTTTTCCAAAGGTTGAGAAAAAACAAAGCCTCCCAAACTGGAATTAAATCTATCTGAAAAGAAAGAATGGGATGGCAGAGAGGACACACATTTCTTTCTGATCTTCTCCTTCAGCACTCAAACTAATTAGCAAATCCAGCCTCTGAATTATTTCTGGACAGCAGAATTGACAAATATTGGGTGTGCAACAAATTACTAGCAGAAGATAATTTTGAAGATCATCAAAAAAGGTCTGTGTCAATCAAGAACAAGGAAGAGTCAGCCAAGCATAATCAGATTGAGCACAGACACAAGCACAGACAGCCCCCAGGGCGGTGCAGAGTCCTGTGGCAGAGAATCTACAGGAAGGAATCTACAGCACCAGTGTTGGCCATTCTACTCTGGTTTCAAGCCAGTAGATCAGCAGAAGTTAGAAAACATCCAACACAAACACAAAAGGTAAATAGTGAACCCCCAAAAAAGGCAGACTCTCATAGAGCTGGCCGTGCCCACCCAGCACCGGGAATGAGTCAGCACTGATCCAGCACTGCTGTGGCCATTTATAGAGGAAGCCACCGCTTGTACAGGAAGCTTGGAAAACCACCCCTGCAATAAAAGCAGACTTTAAAAATTACATTCAATAAAAGGCCAGGAGAAAATAGACCAAAAAATAATTGGAAACTAAGCAATCTCATCCTAAAGCATAAATGGGTGAAACAGCAAATCATAGACACAATTAATAATTTCATCCAAGAGAATGACAATAATGAGACAACATACCAAATTAGTGGGATGCAGCCAAAGTATGTAATGAGGGGAAATGTCATATCTCTAGATGCTTACTTGCATAAAATAGAGAAAGAGAAGATCAGTGAATAGGGCTTGAAACTTAAAAAGCTATAGAAAAACAAATTTAAAAGCCCCAATCAAATACCAAACTTGAAATTCTAAATATAAAAGGAGAAATCAATAAAATTGAAAGTAAAAACACAAATTTATGAATAAAACTAAGAGTTGGTTTTATGAAAAAAACCAACAAAATAGATAAACCTTTAGCTAATTTGATTAGAAAAAGAAAAGAGGAAAATAAAATTGTTAGTCTCAAAAATGAAAAGGGAAAACTTTCCATCAATGAACAGGAAATTAGAGCAATAATTAGGAGTTACTTTGCCCAACTTTATGCCAATAAATTTGACAACCTAAGTGAAATGGAAGAATACCTTCAAAAATATAGATTGCCCAGATTTACAGAAGAGGAAAGAAATTACTTAAATAGTCCCCTTTTAGAAAAAGAAATAGAGCAAGCTATTGTTCAACTCCCTAAGAAAAAATTCCCCAAACCAGGTGGATTTACATGTGAATTTTAGAAAACATTTAAAGAACAATTAATTCCAAAACTATATAAACTATTTGAAAAAATAGGAAATGAAGGACTCCTACCAAATTCCCTTTATGACACAGATATGGTACTGATATCTAAACCAGGTAGGACAAAAACAGAGAAAGAAAATTATAGACCAATCTCCCTAATGAATATTGGTGCATAAATCTTAAATAAAATGTTAGCAAAGAGATTACAGAAACTCATCCCCAGGATAATATACCACAACCAAGTGGGATTTATTATCAGGAATGCAGGGCTGGTTCAATATTAGGAAAACTATTAGCATAATTGACTACATCAACAACCAAATTAACAAAAACCATATGATTATCTTAATAGATGCAGAAAATAAATTTGATCAAATTCAATACTTATTCCTATTAAAAATACCAGAGAGTATAGGAATAAATGGGCTTTTCCTTAAAACAGTCAGTAGCATCTATTTAAAACCTTCAGCAAGCATCATATATAATGGGGATAAATGGGGATTAACTGGAACTATTTTCAATAAGATTGTGGGTCAAACAAGGTTGCCCCCTATCACTATTACTATTCAATATTGTATTAGAAATGCTAGCTTTGGCGGTAAGAGATGAAAAGGAGATTAAAGTAATTAGAGTAGGTAATGAGGAAACCAAATTATCACTCTTTGCAGATTGATATGATGGTATACTTAGAGAAACCTAGAGAATCAACTAAAAAACTATGAGAAGTAATCCACAACTTCAACAAAGTTGCAGGACACAAAATAAATCCACTTAAATCATCAGCATTTTTATACATCGCTAACAAAATCCAACAGCAAGAGATACAAAAAAAAAATTCTATTTAAATTAACTGTCAATAGGATAAAATATTTGGGAATCTATCTGCCATATCTATATGAGCAAAATTACAAAACACTTTTCACACAAGTAAAGTCAGATCTAAACAATTGGAAAAATATCAAGTGCTCTTGGATAGGTCAAGGGAATATAATAAAGATGACAATACTATCTAACTAACCTATATTAATCAAACTCTTAAGAAACTATTTTACTGATCTAAAAAAAATAACAACAAAATTCATTGGAAGAACAAAAGGTCAAGAATTTCAAGGGAATTGTTGAAAAAAAAAAAAAGCAAATGAAGGTGGCCTAGCTGTAGCAGATGTAAAACTGTATTCTAAAGCAGTGGTCATTAAAACTATTTGGTACTGGCTAAGAAATAGAACAATTGATCAGTGGAATAGGTTAAGTTCACAGAACAAAAAAGTCAATGATTACAGCAATCTAGCATTTGACGAACCCAAAGACCCCAACTTTTGGAATAAGAATTCACTATTTGACAAAAACTGCTAGAAAAATTAGAAACTGAAACTAGTATGGAAGAAAGTAGGTGTAGACACACACCTAACATCATATATCAAGAGAAGGTCAAAATGGGTTCATGAGCTAGACATAAAGAATGATATTATAAATTACAAGAACATATCAAATCTATGGAGAAGGAAGGAATTTATGACTAAAGAACTAGAGATTGTTACTGATCACAAAATAGATAATTTTGATTATATTAAGTTAAAAAAAATGTACAAACAAGACTAATGCAGACAAGATTAGAAGGGAAACAATGAACTGGGAAAACATTTTCACATTTAAAGGTTCTGATAAAAGTCTAATTTCTAAACTATATAGAGAATTGACTCACTTTTATAATAGTTCAAGCCATTCTCCAATTGATAAATGGTCAAAGGACATGAACAGATAATTTTCAGATGAAGAAATTGAACCTATTTGTAGTCATATGAAAGGGTGCTCAAAATCACTATTGATCAGAGAAATGCAAATTAAGACAACTCTGAGATATCACTTCTCACCTGTCAGATTGGCTAATATGATAGGAAATGATAAAGACCAATGTTGGAGGGGATGTGGGAAAAGTGGGACACTTTGACACATTGCTGGTGGAACTATGAATGGATCCAACCATTTTGGAGAGCAATTAGGAACTATGCTCAAAAAATTATCAAATTGTACTTGATACAGCAGTGTTTCTACTGGGCTTATATCCCAAAGAGATATTAAATGGGGGAAAGGACCCCACATGTGCAAAAATGTTTGTGGCAGCCCTTTTTGTAGTGGCAAGAAATTGGACACTGAGTGGATGCCCATTAATTGGAGAATAGCTGAAGAAATTATGGAATATAAATGTTATGGAATATTATTGTTCTGTAAGAAATGACCAGCAGGATGATTTCTCTTTTTTACTTTTTTTTTTCCTTCTTGAGCTTATTTTTCTTGTCCAGCAAGATAACTGTATAAATATGTATACATATATTGGATTTAACATGTATTTTAACATATTTAACTTGTATTGGATTACCTGCCAACTACAGGAGGAGGTGGGGGAAAGGAGGGGAATATTTGTTACAAAAGGTTTTGCAAGGGTCAGTGTTAAAAAATTACCCATGCATATGTTTTGTACATAAAAATTTTAATAATATAATAAATAAATAAATAATGGAATAAAAATGGAAAGAATGAATATGCAAAGAAAAAGAAACGTGACTTTTGGGAAAAAGTCCCCATTATCATATTAGGGTGGCCAAAGAAAGGATCCCTGGGTATAGGTAGACATATACCTTGTACTTTAGAAAGATTCTTTTCAGAAAAGGAATAGATGCCATCCATCAATTAGAAATTTTATACAAGCAATGTAATTCAATAAAATTGGGAAACTCTCAGAAATAGTGATGTTGATGACAATCACTAATAAGTCCAAGGAATGATAAAGTATCTAAAAAAAGAAACAATTTATCCATAATATGAAAGTATTATTATTATTTTAATAAGCTATAATTTTGGAAGAATACATAAACAAAGGTATATTAGAAAGAGTAGCACAAGCATGTAAAAACAATTTTATTGAGACTAAATATTAAGATTGAAAATGAAGTTTCAAAAATTTGTGCTCAAAGCAAGTATTTTTGACAACCTCACTGTTTGAAGCTGATATATATATTTGAATTACAAAGAGAATTTACTTCTGGGTGCTTTTTATTATTATTATTTTGATGAATCCAAGTCTCTGAAACCAGACAAATTACATCACAAGATACTGAAATAACTTCTAAATGTGATTGAGTAGTCTTTTCTGTAAGTCCTAAAAATTGTGGAAAATAGGAGATGTGCCAGAAGATTAAATGTACTGATGTCTTGATTTTCAAAAAGAGGTGGGGTATATATTTTCTGGAAGTTATACTCTAGTGAGCTTGACAATTACTTGGAAATTTAAAGGATAGTGATGGTTTTTTTTGTTGTTGTTGTTAAGATTTATGGGCACTTAGAAAAGAATAAAGTGTTTTCACAAATTTCATAAGAACAAATCATGTTAAAAACTAAACACATTTTCTTCTGTTATAGAATCTCACCTGAGTTTATTGTAATAGCTTTCTTTTTGCTCTCTTCTAATATACTTTTCCCTCAGATTATGGATATTTCTTTCTTATGCCCAATTTGACCATACTGTGGACTCCTATTCAAAACCCCTCAATGTATCTTGATTTCTAGAAAAGAGATGAAATGTTTCATAAACCCTTCATTTAATAAGAAAATTTTGGAAGTATTTAATATGAATCTATTATGTATAAGTCTAAAAGAAATGAAGGACATCAACAGATTAAGACTAGATGTAAGAAGGGTAATCTATTCCATTTATTGAATTAAACAAAGACCCAGAGTCAGAAAAAGGAAGAAGGGTAGTCTATTCCATTTATTGAATTAAACAAAGACCCAGAGTCAGAAAAAGGTGAGAATAAAAGAAGACAGAGGGCAACAGAAAAGACTTGAAGAAAAGTAATATCTCATAATACTGAATACAAATACTGAAGCCAATTCATGGATATCATGAATTGTCAGTATCAGTGGTTTTGATTTGTTTGTTTTTTGCTTTATTGTTTAGATAATTAGAAGTCACCAAAAAGATTTTGATAAAGGAGTTGCGTGGTCAGAGCTATTCATTAAGAACATTACTCAGGCAACAGTGTGCAATATAGATTAGACAAGAGGAAGACTTCTATAGGCTATAAGATCTCTAAGATATCTATATCCAGTTCCCAGTCTCGTTATTGGATCATGTTCGTAGATCTTGGCTCCATCTTTCTCAAGGTTCTAGATGCTGGTAACCCTCTGGCTTCCACTGAATGACCAATAATAACTACAGCCTAACTCTCTGAGGTTCAATGTTTATATTTTGATAACTTAAAATGAAGATAAATAAATTATTATCTTGTCGGGGCAAGAACTTTGAGCATCTTCCTCTCCAAAATTGATATTTTTTGATGGTAAAGTAGACCATCTTTTGTCTCAATACTTGCCTAGGCTTTAATCATTAAATAGGTATTTCTTTAGATAAACTGAACAAAAACCTAATTCACAAAGGCCAAAGTAATCTACTATATTCTAGACCTTTGACAGTAATTTTGATTTTTGTTTTGCCACTAGACTTTGATAACTGTGGAGGAGAGAGACTGACAAGTTTACGAGCTTTGTCTTACTTAAATCCAATCATTCACAAGTCAAGATAACATCCTGCTCACTATCATTGATCATTCATAAAATGAACAACATAAGGAGATTAATTTTATAATGTTCAATATATCAATATGCTGGTATATGTACTTTCTCACAATGGTTATCAACTAATAAATAGTTAGCTTTAAGTCTAATATTAGAAAAATATTTGTTAAGCTGATACAAATATAATTATAATATATGTACATAAAAAAGAAAGGAAAAGGGAACAGTATGCAATATACTCAATTCCAAATACATACAGACTACAGGAAAAAGTGGGTTCAAATTTAGAGAACACATGGCAAAAGGGAATTAAAACTAATTGCAGGAAATCTTTTCCCATTCATGTGATATTCAAGAAGTTTCCCTTAGGTCTGATATATTTTCTTTGCTGGGTTCTTTATTGTCTCAGGAAATTAGTGTTAAGAAACAATAGGAAATCCCCAAACCATCGAACCATTTAAAGTTTACTAAGTGCTCCTCTGGACAAAGGGAAGACTAGGCCTTGCTCAAAGTCAAGGTCCTGTTTTCCCCACTAGATGGTTTCTGCTTAGAGAAGTGCAGAAAATCCACTTTAACTTCATTTTCTAGAAATAAATTCCTTTAAAACTTGCTTGATAATTTACAGATGATCCCTGGACCTTGGTCAAGTTTCCATTGGCTACAAAGCAACTTGGCATTTAAAGCCCTCCTTATTACAATTCCAACCTATTGTTGCAGATTTATTTCATAGGACTTCCCTTTATCTTCTTTTAATTTTTATAAACCATACAATATTGTACTCCCTAGTAAAATCACACATTCTCTCCATGCATTTGCACAGATTACATAGACATTTTTTCTGAATTAAATGCCACTTCTTCCTCACAAGGGAAAACTGGTAATATTTTATAGACTATTTAATCCCATCATATGTTTCTTTATCTATTAGCTTTTGGTTACTATAATTCTGCTTCTTTAGAAATATTGTTATTTTGTGATTTACAGGTAGCTTTACTGGAAGAATATAGTATTTTTAAAATGGGAAATACTTTTATTTTCTTCCTCTTAAAAATGCTGTTATAAATGATAGTTTCAAGGTTGGAAAATAGGAGAGAGAAGTAAAGATGATATAAAAATAAAAAATATGTCTAAAAAGCTTTTATTTTTAAAAAAAAGTTCAACTTTGTATTAAGGATTAATTTGCTTGTGAAATTGATTATTATATCATAGATATACAACAAATATTCTTCATCATTCTATAGGAAATTTTTCAAACTGTTTTGTGACCTACTAAAGCAAACATACACACATATATCTAATGGATAGTAATCACACTGGGTTTTATATTCTCTATAATTTTAAAATATAAGGTGGTGAAAATGTGGTTTGTGGTAGAAAATTGTATCTCTCTACCCCTGTCATATTTGTATCAAGAGTACTCTCAAAAAGTGCATAGCTCATTCTCATAAAGGCTTTCTTGACATGAGAACGTAAGTGTAAGTGTAAGTAGCTATTGATTTCTTTTTGTTTGTATTTTTATCCCTTAACAATATTATCTATGATCTTTTCTAATTACTTGGTTTCTTCTCTTTTAGATATGTGAAAAATCAATCCCTTTCTGCTCAAACTGTCACCTCCAGCACAACTTTATTCTATTTGTAAATTGCTTCAGCTGTTTACTTTTCCTTTTTTTGTTTCTTTTATATTTTTTGTTCTTTATATAGACCTTCGGAAATGATGGTTAGAGTACAATACCTTGTTAAATAAATGCTTACAGATCTATATGCTTTTTTCCTCTGTTTGTTGTCCTTTGAGTTTAATTTACAAGTGGTCTTGGAATTCTCTGATGTCGGTTAAATGTGAAACATTCAGATATTTATTTTTTTTCTCCATTGTTCTCTGCTGCTTTGTCAGGCTATTTGCTGCTTCATTGGATTTTTGTTCATGGTTATGTACATATTGATTCCAAAGGCATACGTGGAAATCCATTTGCTGGTAGATTCTCTTTAGGATTCCATTGTATGTGTTTATCAAATATGCTAAGGCATTCTCTAGACCACTGATATCAAGCTCAAATAAAAAAAGGGGTCACTAAACTATATAAAAATCTTTGAGGGTCATATATTGATTTAGTTTTAAGATGTATTAGTATCTGTTTTATTGTATTGTTATGTAATTTATCAAACAATCCCCTATTACATTTTAATCTGGTTCAGATTGTACTCAGGAGTTTAGTGGGTCACATGACCAGTGGGCAATATGATTTATACCTCTGCACTAGATCACAAAATGTTATGAGGCAGATTCATTTATTATTTATTTATTATTTATTATTTATTATTATTCAAATGCAGATTCATTTATTTGCCTTCACTTTTGGTACTGATTAACTGTTATTATTGCTAACACTCATTTTATAGACATTGAAAATATTGTTTATGCCATTCCTGGTACACAATTTTTTTTGTTTTTTAATAATGTACTATTGTGTATTTCTATAATTATATAACTTTCCATTGTTCATTAATATTAAGTATTAATATTAAATTAAAGTATTTTAAATTAAAATATTAATACTTAAAAATCTACAGTATTCCACAGTGCAATTTCTATTTTTTTCTCTCTATAAGTATTTACAAGTAAATTTATATTTTCCCCCAAGGATCAGATATTTGCTCTCTAAAATAGTTTCTATCCCCTCTTGTTGCATTTTTTTCCTTGTTTGCTTTATAAATTTTAAATGTTTATATGAAATGATATACGATAAATGTTGATGTCCTTTTCATTATCCATTACCCATTTTTTACACATTTTTACATTTACAATTTTTGGCTTGTTTGAATAGATTAAACTGGAGCTGCTAGTTGCTAATTGCATATTGTTCTTGACATCTTAACCCTTTTCTTTAACAGTCATATCACATCATAAATCAAATACACCTTCTCCACAGAGGCTCCCCTGATCTCACAAACTAAAAATGACCTGCCCATCTTCAAAATATTCATATTGACATTTTGTCTGGATTTCTCCTTTAGTTCTATTATAATATGTTCTGTATCATTCTTATTTCTATATCTCTCCTTGAAAAGTCTCTTGTCTTATCTTGGTGGATAAAATGGTAAGGTACAAACTACTTAACTAAAAGAGATTAGTAGAGGTAAAATGATTACACTACACTCATTGTTAAATATAATTAGTACTTTCTTCCTTACCCCCATGATTCATTCATTTATACTCTCTAGGGGAATATGTTTCCTTTTTTGGGGGGGGGAGGGGGAGTTAAAGGGGTAGAAATATGTTTCTTAAGTGAAGTGACTGCCTTTTTTTCTATTTTCTTCATGGCCCCAACATAGTACCTAGCATATGGAAAACATTTTATACATACTTGTTAATTAATCAGTTGAAATAAGTGGAAGATCTTTATTAGTATATCTCCAGGATGTGCCTTTGGCTCCATCTCAATTAACATTCATAAAGTGGAAAGAAGAAAAGGTAAGCTTATTAAATTTTCCAATGATACAAAACATTTGTAGGGAGGAACAGCTAATACACTGACTGGATCACAATTAAGGGGGAAAATAGATTTCAGTAAGATACAACCAAAGACTAAATCTAATAAGATAAACTTTTGTAGGGGTTATTTTAAATCTCTATACAAGTTACAAAATAATCTATCTCACAATACAAGAATACAGAGTAAGGAGAGATATAGATAAAATAATAGTTCATATGAATAGCATATTGGGATTTGGGTAATTATATAGACTTGATCCAATCAAACTGCATTTCAAGAATCAAAATGTCCAGAACCATGATGAAAACCACATTAACTGCATCTGGAATGCTGTATTCAATTGTAATTGACATATTTAAGTAGGGAATTGATAATTCTATGATCAAAATTTATCACAAATGAAGAACAGTTCAAGGAATTGTGATGTTTGGTTTTGAGGAGAGAAAAACCAGGGGGATAATAATATCTGACTTCAGATTTAAAAAAAGATAAAGAAAAGAAAGAAAAGAAAACTCTCATCACAGAAATTAGATTTATTCTTTTTAATTACAGAGGGCAGGCTTGAAGCAATGGACTACAGATGCATAGGTTTGGTTTATGAGTTGTTAGAGAAGAGTTTCTTCCTTTTTTTTCCCTTCTAATATCTTTATTTTTCTTGTAATTTTCTTTATCTTAAAATATATTTTTGTTTCATTAAATATTTCCCAAATACATTTAAACTTTTTGTTAGCCTTCTTTTAAAAATATTTTGGAGCTCCAATTTCTCCAGTCCAGGATGTATTTTCCTTTTCTATCTTGTTATCCAATCTTACAGGTATTAGATACCATCCCAGAGTTGTTTTAATTTACATTTCTCTAATCAACAGTGACAGTGGATTTTTTTATGTGACTATTGATAGCTTTATTGATAGTTTCCTGGAGGCCTCAGAGTCAGCCAGAACCATGATAAGCAAAAGTCCTTGGTCTTTAGGAGGAGAAGTGAAGGGGATTGACAAAATTGCCACATGCTCTCCACCAACCAACCTCCCTTCTCCTCATCCTCTTCCAAAATGACTCTGGCTTGTCTTACTCCATCCCCTTATCTCTCCTATGATTATCTGCATACACCAAAAGATTGAGCCAGCACAGAATAGTCAGAAAAGCCATTTTTCCAAGCATATTCTAATAAAGTATTGTTCAATGGGTAATTAGCCTTAAGTGCTCGGTTGTCTGATTCCAGTGCACCTATTCAGAGTTTCAGACTTTTACAAGAGATTATTGAAGGAATTGGAGAGATGAAGGTATCCCAAGCTATGGAAAAGTTGTGAGAGGTCTCCTATCTCCATGTGAAAAAAGTTGAAATAGTTGCCAGGATTTATCAGCTGAAGATATAAAGAGGTTGAATAAGGATGTAAAGTTGAAGATGGTCCCAAGGTTGCAAACCTGATTGTCTGAAAGAACAGTCCTCACCAAAATAGGAAGGTTAGAAGTAGAGCTGTGTTTAGGAAGAAAGAATAAGATGATTTCCAGATGAGGATAGATATCTAGCAAGTAGCTGGGTATGCAAACCTGGAGTATAGGAAAGAGATGTAGGTTGGATATATGACTTTGATTGTCTTCTATAGAGAAATCACAACTAGAATCTCAAGAGACAATGCATTCTCTATTTAAAAAAGCATACCTGAATTGATGAGAAAATGAATGTATGATATCTGAAGTTCCATTTTGATCATCTATCCCTTAGAAAATAAAAACAGGCTACTAGCTGTTCCCTATCTTCGTTTTCCCATGATGAAAAGAAAGGAAACTGGAGAGATTCAATAGACAGTTTCATCTATGAATTTATTTTTTTTAATTTCTTATTTTTTTTCTTTTTGATTCTTTTTGAAATATTTATTTATTTAAAACTAAATTCAAAATTTTAAAAAAACAGCATATAAAAAGACAGAAAAAAAGAAAAAGAAACATTGTAATGTTCTCAGCAGAACATCAGAGAGGATTCAAAATATATAAGAATAAATTTCCATTTCAAGCAGGTTATAGTTAAGCACAAATATATTTATATGTATACTATATATATATATATATATATATATATGTGTGTGTATATATATATATATATGTGTGTGTGTATATATATATATACACACACAAAGACTTATATGTGTATATACATATTTACTCCCATACCTACATGTATACATGTATATATACGTACATGCACATGTATATGCATACACACATGCATTTACGCATATGTAGACATTCATCTAAAACTATTAACATGGTTAACATGTAATATAGATATTCTCTTGATTAAATCTTTATTTGACATCAGTGATTACTGTCTTTTTTTTTTTCTCATAAATTCTTTGCTTAAGTTCTTGTCATTGTCTTTGGGTATATCTCTTATTGTCTTTCCCTTCTAACTCTTCTATTTCAGTTCTACTTAAGGTGCCTTGCCTTATCCTGCCTCTCCCACCCATGGATCTTTCCTTTATCTTCTCCCCCACTTTTCCCTTCCTCTTCATACCTTTACCATTCATCTACACACCTTGTCCCACTGCCATGAATCTACATTCATTCTATATCTCACCTTATCCCATTCTCTCTCCCCTTATTTCTTTATAGAATTTGGAGCATATCATAACCTTCATGATAAATATGTAAATGTATATATATATGTTTGTATATACACATTACTATTTTTTTTTACCTTTTCCTAGACAGTTTTGCTTTTTAATGTCAAATTATACTCAACTCTGCCTCTATTTTTCTTTTAAAGTACCCAATTACTAATATCAATCTTAGACATATTTACATATATGAAACATAACCATTTTATCATTGCTGGGCCTTGAAATTAATGTTTGATATTGGCTCTACTATGTTAAATTTTCTAGTGAGTTTGGTTTCTTTTGAGACAAAGTCCTGAAAATCTGTAAATTCTTGAATGTTCATTGTTGTTCAATTTTGTTCTTAGTTTTGTTGGATATGACATTTTTGGCCACAGGCCTAATTCTTTTCATTTTCTATGTATAATATTCAAGAACCTGCAATTTTTTATTGTAGCTGCTGATTAAATCCTGGACAATTCTAATTGTAGATCCTGCATATTTGCATTTTTTTGTTTATCTTGATGTGTTTTTTAGAATTTTTTTTTCTTTGATCTGGAGACTTTGAAATTTAGTTATAATGTTCTAGTGTGTTTTCCTTGGTAGGATCACTATGAAGTGGTGACTGCTGGATGTTTTTCTATTTCTACTTTCCCTTGGGTTCTATTACTCCAGGACAATTTTCTCTCATTATTTTTTGTATTATTGTATCAAAGCTCCTTTTTTGCTCACAGATCCAATCAATCTTCCCAGATCTAGATTCCCTACTACCCACATGGTCTGGAAAGTGAAAGTTCCTGTGGTCATGACTGAGACTCCATCTGAACCCAACTAGCCCAATGGCTCCCTACTTTCTATTTCTGTGGAACTAACCTGGAAGTGTTTACAATTCACGTCAATTAAATCCCAATCCTAGGGATTTTTTTTGTTGTTGTTTTCTTTTGTTTTTTTCAGGTTGTTTTTTCTTTTGGCTTTCTCAGGTTGTTCCAGGAGGACCCATATTCTGTCTTTTGGTCCCATTATCCTTCAAACTGAGGCACAATTTTGTTTTGTTTGTGGGAAAATCTGGAGAGTTTAGAATTTTCTGACTTACTCTGACATCTTCACAGAATTTTACTCTTATGAATTTTTTTTCCTCTGATATCCAAAATAATTGCAGAATATTTTGCTCAATCAACCATTTGAAAATGAAGCAACAAGAAACTGTGGTCAATTTTGCAGAGAGCTGTAGTGATGCCATAGGTAACACTTGCTCAATGTGCTGTGGTGATATAATTGTACTAAGGTATTTAAGGGCTGAGAGGACTTGAAATAAAGGGACTCTATCTTTGACCATCCTCGTGGGTTTTTGCTTCATCACTTCTCCACCAAGACCAAGGACTTGTGCTGGTCCCAAGATCCTCCAGAGAGCTAGTTGGGCAATATATTTTGACACTCTAGTGTGGGGGCTCTAGAAAGCATAGTACATTTTGGCACCCCAACTTGGGAGTTTTACAAAGCACACTACAAATTTGACAAAAGCTGAGATGATATTCCTCCTATGCCTCACTAAATCTTTAGAGACAGACAATAATAAAGCATCCACAAGGCAAATAACATTTCCCTCCAGTGGAATGCAATTTTTTTTAACTTCTAAAAGTCATAAAAACTATTACATTCTACAGATTCTCCTCTCCCCACAAATAGCAAGGCCACTTTATTCGATATCCAATTACTGCTGTTAGTGGATTTGGTATCATGTATTTCTGCCTTAATTTAAGGTACATACAGTATATTAGAAAATAGGGATACCTATCCATTTTGACAACTATAGAAAAGATATTCCTTTGCTAAAGTCATACTTCAATTCCTCATCCAAGTGTGAAGGTGACATTGGATTCTCAAATACTGCATCAGCAGAGTAAACTCTGATATATGTAACCAAGTCATAAAAGCTTTGAATTCATGTATCATTATAGTTTGTATGTTTATTGGTTGAGGAATAATATAATTTAACTTCATAGAGGCAGGTGATCTGGTTGCTCAAAGACTGATATATTTGGGATCATAGAAAGTTTTGAAGATTATGTACTGAATTATAGAAAAGTTACTATCTATCAATACAAGGTATACTAAAAGCTATGAAATCAAAGAGCTAAGAGTCACCAAATGTACATCAAACATCCAAAAGATACTTATATGTTCAACCCTAAAAGAGGTATCTAGTGAATAAGAGATATAGTTTCTTCCCCATAAATAAATTACTAAGAATAAAATGGGAGGGAAAAAATAAAATAAACATCACATTCAAATTAATACAATTCATTTTCTATGTGGGATAGAAAGGAAGGATGTGATGATAGTTTAAAGAAATAGATTGTCAGGGGAAATCTGCTTGAATTGAATCTTTAGTTCAAGTCATTAGGTCATTAAGATAAAAAACACAAGATAGAAGGTAAATTGAGGGAACAATGCACTCATGTTTAGATAGTGTCATCATCATATTTTTTTTGGCCTGGAAGTATGATTTTATTTGTATATGTATCTTCCAGTTAGGAAACTGTGTTTCTTCTAGCAGATCTCCAATTGCTCTGCAGTTTGAAGCTTAGATATGAACGAGATAAAATGAGATCTTTCAAGACAGTTGTGAAAATCGAGTAAGGCTTCATCTATTTCAAAGTTTGAGTAGGCCTGAAGGACTTTAAGTCAAGGGCATACTTAAAGTGTCTCCTCCCTGCTATCTTAAGGACATACTTAAAGTCTCTTCCTGCTATCCCCTCCCTGTTAGCCCCCTAAGGGCATACTTAAGTCCCCTTCTTGTTATCCTCCCTATTTCAGCCAAATATGGGCAACTATGTACTTGTTGGTCAAGTTCAATTTCTTGGATAGTTCCCGCGTTTAGAATGTAAGATCCTCAGCCAATAAGGATGAGGGTCAGTAGTGGGAGTGGGAATTTGCGTTAGGGATAAAAGCGGTGACCCTACCCTCTACGGTGCCTCCTCCCTTGGATTGTCTGCTCAATGGGTGGGATGCCCGTTCTCGAGAATGTAAATAAACTTTGCTTTGCTTCTATCCAGTTGTTTTATTAATGGTTTCTGACCCACACATATATAATACATTGTACATAGGAGCATGGTGTAAGAAATATGAAATGCAACTGCTTCATTATGGCACCTACAATCCAGTTGAGGAAACAGAACCAATAGGATAAATGATAAATATAAATGATAATTCATATATCTATAAGGCTTAAAATTTACAAAAGACTTTTCCCACAACTGTCATGTCAAGTAGTGAGTGAAAAGTATCTTTAATATCATTCAACAGGAAAAGAAAATGAAGCTCATGAAGAATTGACTTATCTGGATATCAAATTGGTAAAGGATATTTTCTCAAGTTTTCTTATTATATTATTTTTTATTTTATTTTTAAATTAATTAATTTATTTTTAATATACATTGCTTTATGAATCAAGTTGGGAGAGAAAAATCAATCAAATGGGAAAAACCATGTGAGGGAAAAAAAACAGAAAAAAGAAGTGAACAAAAGTATGTGTTAATTTTACATTTAATCTCATTTTTCAACTCTACCAACAATGCATTAGTGTCCGAGATTTCCCACATCCTCTCCACATTTAGCATTATCTTTTCCTGTCATCTTAGCCAATTTGAGAGGTATGAGGTAGTACTCAGAGTTGTTTTAATTTGCATTTCTCTAATCAATAGTAATTTAGAGCATTTTTTATATGACTATAAATGGCTTTAATTTTGTCATCTGAAAAGGGTCTGTTCATATCCTTTGACCATTTATCAATTGGGGAATGACTTTTATTCTTGTAAATTTAACAGAATTCTTTATATATTTTAGAAATGAGAGCTTTATCAGAAACACTGTAAAATAAAATTCCTAGCTTTGTATACACTTTTAATCTTATTTCTATTGTTTTGTATAAAACCTTTTTAATTTAATATAATCAAAGTAGTCTATTTTGCCTTTCAAATTGTTCCCTAGTTCTTCTTAGATCATAATTTTCTCCCTTCTCTAAAACTCTGATATCTAAATTATCTCTTGCTCTCCTAATTTGCTTATGGTATCATCATTTATGCCCAAATCATATACCTATTTTGATCTTATTTTGATATGTGGTATGAGATGTAGGTCTATGCCGACTTTCTGACATTTTTTTTCAGCTTTTCCAGAAATTTTTATCAAATAGTGAGTCTTATCCCAGAAGCTGGAGTTTGGAAGTTTATCAAATACAAGATTACTATAGGCCTTGATTGTTGTGTCATATGTATCTAGTGCACAAATCCACCACTTTATTTCTTAGCCAGTAACAATTGGTTTTTATGACGGCTGCTTTATGATATAGTTTTAGGTTTGGTACTGCTAAGCCACCATCCTTTGTATTATTTTTTCATTAATTCCCATGTTATTCTTGATCTTTTGTTCTTCTGTTACGCCACAATTCCTTTTAATGGCCTGACCTAGTTTCTTCAATTGTCCTATTTGGTTACACTCTGCCTCAGAGGTTATAACCTTAATGTTTGATGAGATAAAGGTTTTATATCTTTCCTTCTTAATGTTTGACAGGATAAAGGTCTATCCATTTTAGACATCATTAGAATATCAGTAACCTCTCCAGTATCTCCCCCATTATGTCATTGTTCTTGTTATCCTATAAAAATCTTGCTGTTCCGATACTCAGTGCTGGACTCTTTGAGATGATAGTCTTGTCCAGCCCTTATTATTGTTCTATAAGAAACGATCAGTAAGAGGATTTCAGAGAGGACTGGAGAGATCTACATGAACTAATGCAAAGTGAAATAAGCAGAATCAGGAGATCAATATACATGGCAACATCAAGATTATACAATAGTCAATTCTGAAGGATGTGGCTCTTCTCAACAATGAGATGATTCATCCCATGAATTCATTTGATCCCAGTATATCTCTCCATTTAATAAACTATTAAATTGATCTCTAATCTCTGTCTTGCTCACTTTCTCTGGCATTATACTTCCAGTTGAATTTTGTGATTATTTTTTTCTACTTCTATAAAATAATAAAAGCTTTTTATTTTCAAAACATATGCATAGATAATTTTCAACATTCACCCTTGCAAAATCTTGTGTTTCAATTTTCCTCCCTTCCCTCCACATACTCCCCCAGATAGCAAGTAATCCAATTTATGTTAAACATGTGCAATATTTTCTATATATGTTTCCACAATTATCATGCTGCACAAGAAAAATCAGATCAAAAAGGAAACAAATGAGAAAGAAAACAAAATGTTAGCAAAAAGTCTATTATGATCCACTCTCAGTTCCTATAATCCTCTACCTGGGTGTAGATGGCTCTCTTCATCACAAGACCATGGGAACTGAATCATCTCATTGTTGAGAAGAGCCACATCCTTCAGAATTGACTACTGTATAATCTTGATGTTGCCATGTATATTGATCTCCTGGTTCTGCTTATTTCACTTTGCATTAGTTCATGTAGGTCTTTCCAGGCCTCTCTGAAATCCTCCTACTGATCGTTTCTTATAGAACAATAATATTCCATAGCATTCATATACCGTCCCTTATTCAGCCATTCTCCATATAAAATAACTTTTTGGCAGTTTGATATGGCACTGAACAAGTAGATAAATTTAGGCAGAATTATTATTTTTATAATATTGACTCAAAGTACCTATGAGCAATAGATAATTTTCCAATTGTTTTATTATCTTATTTTTTGAACTATAATCTTTTCCCCATACTTTCTCACTTCACTTATTAAGCACTCCCTTATAAGAAAAGAAAACAGATTTGCAAAACCAATACACAAAATAGCCACATAGGGCACTGTGGGTCATTAATGATGTTCTGGGTAGACAGCTAGGCTTTGGCAGAGAAAGCATGAATCTTTGTAAACAATCTGGAAGAGGTTTAGCTGTTCCCTGAGATAAGCAAGGTGGAGCACTAATAGGATTATAAGTGGACCCTTTAGATTTTGTTTAGGCCTTTTGTTCTTAAGTAGGCTTTTTCCTCAAGTGGACTTTTGATTACAGTCCCATCCCAAGTGGAGGTGTCTTGAAACCTCACCTTATTGTGTCCAATCAGAAAGCCAGGTCATGATGTCAAACCCCTGAGGTTATATTTCCCCAATAAAAGATTTGTTTCTACTGTAGATCTTTCCTAACTCTTTTTAGTTTGTTAAATCTCCCAGGTTAAGCCAGCCACTGTCATATTCTTTATTATATCTAACTTTTTTTTTCAAAAATTGAATTCAGCCTGCCAGTCAATAATGTACTCTTACCTCAGTGTATCTTTCCTTTAATATCATCTTCTTCTGGTTAATTGTGAGTTCCCCTAGGAAACTTGTATTTTCCCTTATTAATTACAAAAATCCCTTATTTTGTTAATTCCTGTTGGAATTTAGCCTCCTTTTAGCAGTGTAATAAACTTATTTGTCCCAAGTATTTGAATGTCTATATCTACATATTCCTTATTTAGATGGCTCACAATACCAGCCTATAACTCTAACATATTTTTGGAGTCTCACCCTATATCCTATCATTTTGGTAGCTAATCCCAAAACTCTGTTGACCTGGTATGGGAAGCATCTGACTTCACTTTGTGACTTCAAAACCACAATATTCTACTCCTATAGTTCCCCCACCCTCCCCATGTGTCTTCTATTCCAGTTATCATGATTAATCTTTACAACTAATCTCAATTATTTTCAGTCACATTGTAGTCATTGTATATTCATGCTTTCTAAATTTTTTTCCATTCGCAATCCCTTTTTGCCAGAGACATTTTTCCATGACTCCACCTATATAGGTATTTAAAATGGTATGCAAATCATACATTTGTGATAACATATCATAATTTCACAATTTTTACAGTCAGTGAAATGGATTGCAACTTACATTTTCAGAAGCTTTGCTATACATGGGGAAAACATAAAACATAAATTTTAAATTGATTACATATAAACAATAGAAATTTAAACAAAATATTGAGAAGATTGAGATGATTCATATGGAAAGCAAAATTTAAAGCAGTTCCACCTAAGAAGGCTGATAATTTGGCTTCCCTTCTCTGATTTGTATGTACAGGAGACCAGAGAAAATCTTGCATTTGAGAAAATGTGGAGGCTCAGACTGGGTGAGGCTTTGGCAATTTTTTTTTTGAAAGAGTAACTTCTAATGCTAAATAGTAAAGTCAAATATTCAAGTACACATATATGCATTTGTGTATATGTCATTATATAGAAACATATATCACATATATACTTATGAAATATATATGCATTGTCATAAATATGTTTTCTAAATATATGCACATAGAGTATACATACATATGTATAGAGATAGATATAAATGATATAAATATAGATATACACACATATATATTTGTATTAGATGGCTGAATTTGATAATTGTCTATGGAAGCAACTTCAAACACCATGTATACAGATCATTGTTATTTTTCTTTATGATAAAAATGAAAGCTTTCAATATCTACTATATGGAAGAATAGTATTTAGAACTACAGTAAAGGGATGACTAAAGTGATTTCTGCTTTCCTAAAATTGAAAGTACATTTATATTTTTCAGTCAGGTATGTTGCTATCAGTCATCATTCATTTTAATAATATATTTTTTTCTGTATGGCATGTCTCAATCCATATTATTAACTACTCACTTAAGTTAGAATACTTGAAGCATAAGCTTTTAAGCACCTTCACTCATATATCAGTCCAATACAACATTTTCCTATTTATCTTATCCCCTAAGTATCTGAAATAATTACAAACATTTTCTGCATATGTGAGCACTTTTTTTTTGAGAGGTGGCAAGAGGCCAGTCAGAAGGTGGCAGAGATTCAGGGACAGTTTAATTTAAATCTTTTACCTGTATGCATCTAGAGATTTCATATAGCAATCTTATTGTCAATTTCTTCATCCTCACCTGCCAATGAATTTTATTCATCCTGTTGTCTGCCGGGATGAAAAATAAGCAGACGATGATAATGAGGAAAGATATGCTATATCTATATATGAAGGAGATGGACAGAAATGAAAGGTAAGATATATGTTTAAAGTCATTTACAGAGAAAGGAAAATAAACAAATGGGTAAGGAAGCAAACCAGGGTGAAGGACATACTGCAGAAATAACAGTTAAAGTTGGACAACAGGGCAGATAACAGGCAGATAACAGAGGACAAGAAATAATTAAAAGGATCCAGGAAATGGGAGAAGGAATGTGATCTATTTTATATCAATAATTTGCTGCATGGGTTCAGTTCCCAAATATCTGGAGAATTAATAAAAATGAACATTCTTAATGGGCTATTTTTAGTTTTTATAGTTTATACTCTATCTAGGAATGTTGGCAAATAATACTCTATAAACTACATGTGTATGCTTATTTATATACACAGATTTGATAAGTATAAGTATATATGTATCCATTTATGTATAACAATGAAATTTTGATGGCTGATGTGAGTTAGTTAGATATAGGAATCATCACACAGAGATAATCACTGAATCTATGGGAACTGAAGAGATCAACAACTAAAATAGAATAGAGCCAGAAGAACCTTGAAGAGTGATTGAGGGACATCCATTATTACTCAACATGACTAACAAAAATATTCAGCAAAGATGATTGAGGAGTGGGGCAGGGGGAAAACCAGGATAGCATTGTGAAAACCTAAAAAAAGAAGAGAGTATCAAGAAAAAGTTTCAAAAGCTATAGAGATCAAGAAGGAAAAGGATTTTAAAAGACCATTGGATTTAGCTAATTAGGAGCTCATTGATGACCTCTGAAAGAGCATTATGTTTGAAAAGATAAAGTTGTAAGTCAGAGTGTGGAGAGTTTAGGGGAAAGGAAAAGATGAGGAAATAGAAGCATCTCTTGAAGTAAGGGAGACATAGGATGAAAGTAGTGACAGAAGTTTTAAGGGGAAAAGCCCAGAACAACACACTTTCAGGTTTTGGGTTCTTTCTCTACAGGTGGCTCCCTTCTCTGCTGCCAAAAATAACTCAGGACTATTTCAACTGTCTAGCTAGAAAGTATGACCTGTTTATTGTTCGTGTTGTTGCTGTTGTTTGTTTGTTTGTTTTGAGGTCAATAAATAGGGAGTGTATCTTAGCCTTTGACTAGTCAATACCTAGACGTTGTCTAATTTGGTAAAGGAAAAAAAAATCTCATTTCCTTTAAAGGATTAACTAAGAATACTTCTTAACAATACTTGTAACATCTCAACAGCCTCCTTGTCTATGTCATTTGCCTGTTCCTTCAATTACATTAACTGATCTGAGAGGGGCTCCACTGATTTAAAGCAAGGTCTGTAAAATTCAATGGAATGGGAAAAAAAATAGTTGGCAACTAACAGTTTTATTAATGCATTTAGGTGCAACACTAGTTACTGGCTCTGTGACTCTGAGCAAGTAACTTAGATCTTCTTCAGTTTTCTCAATTGTCAAATGAGATAAATACTTCACAGGATAATACTTGTTGGGAGGAATAAATAAAATAATGTTGTAAAACATTTAGAACAATGCCAGGTATATACTAAGTGTATAATAAAAGCTTCCGTTCTCCTCTTCCCCCTTCAGTGCTGATTATTTTCTAACCATGAAATGTTTTCACTATATTGTAGTCAAGCAACTCTTAAAAGTACAGGCCAAGTCTGAGAACAACAACAACAACATCAACAAATGGCACAAGTTTCTAAGTATGATTTAAAAAAAAAATTCCCTCCTGTCTTTCAACTAGGGTCCTAATCTATTGGCTATCTTAATTATCCTTTTAAAATTATATTTATATCATCTTTATCTCCATCTCCATTTCTATTTCTGTATTTATATCTTGGAAAAGATTTAAATAGAGAAGACATTGAATTGTATTATACACACACACATCCTGATGGTCTTGTGTCAGGCTTCCTACTGAAACTGAAAGCACCCTTGAAGATATTACCAATATTTGAAAGAAATGTTTTAGTTCCATTTTGTAACTTCTCACATTAGAAAAGTATCTGGGAATTTATTGGGCTGAAATCTCCTTATGAATGTTATATGATGGCTGAAAATAATGAGATTTTAGGTTGCATTAGGTTGTTCCCCAGAAATATCGAGTGGGCCCCCTTGGGCTAGATGGGTTAGGAACCCATCAGGATGGGGACTACAGAAACTTTCACTCCTGAACTGTTTGCAAAGGTAGGGTCTGCATCAAAGAAGACTAAGTAAGCCTTGGCTAATTAGGAAACCAGGCCCAGCTATGACTGCATAGACACGGTCCTGGGCTAGAAAGAACTAGCACACTAGGAGTGCAGAGACACCGGCACAGGGATGCTACTGGTTCAGACCCTTGGTTTGGGATTCCAGGTCAGAGCTGAAATGAAGCTAGACACACCATCTCCCTACCAATATATAGAAGTACTTACACTAATACCTCAAAGAAGAAAGAACCCCATCATAGAAACTTACTATGGGAACAGGGAAGACCAGGGTTCATCTTCAGAGGAAAACACTGAAGTAAAGAGTAATGTGAAATGGCTCCATGCTCAGAGAGAATTCATAGAACTCAAAAAAAAAAAAAATTAAGAATCAAATGAGAGACAATGAAAAGAAACTAAAAACTAAACAAAACAAGAAAAACAGGAAGATTATGAAAAAAAATATTAACCAACTAGAAAAGGAGATATAGAATCTCAAAGATGAAAATAATCCTTTGAAAATTAGAATTGGTCAAGGGGAAGCCAGTGAAGCTATGACCAAAAAATAACAAAACAGATTCTAAAGAATGAAAAAATAAAACAGAATGAAAGGTCTTACAAAAAAAAAAAAAAAATGACAGAGCTGGAGAACAGATCAAGAAGAGAAAAATATAAGAATAATTGGTATGCCTGAAAGTTGTGATCTAAAAAAAAGAATCTTGTCATAATAATGCAAGAAACAATCCAAGAAAATTGTCCTGAAGTGATAGAATAGGAGGGGAAAGCAGAAAAGAAAAAAAAAATCTACTGATCACCACCTCAACAAGATCCTTTGTGGAAAACACATAAGAATATTATTGTCAAATTTTAAATCCCCCAGATCAAAAGGAAAATTTTGTAAGAAATAAGAAAAGAAAAAAAAAAAAAAAAACAATTCAAATATGCTAGAGCTACAATTAAAATTGTATAGGACTTAACAGCAGCCACAATAAAAGACTGCAGTTCTGAAGTCATATCTACCAACAATCAAAAGAACTAGACCTGTGGCCAAAACTATCATATCCAACAAAATTATCTGTAATGTTGAATGAAAAAAATAAGCATTCAACGAACTTGCAGATTGTCAGGACTTTCTTTCAACCAAACCCAAACTTAATAGAAAATTTAACATATAAGAGCCAATATCAAAGATCACTTTTAAGAAATTCAACATGGATAAATTGTTTGTGTGTTTTCTTTTTTTTTTTTACATGGAAATGTATATCGATGGGGTAGCTCAAAAGAAAGATGGTGGCAAAATTAGGTAAAGATAGTAATTATGTTATAAAAATGAGGTGTGGAGGAAGAATAGACACAGAGGGATTAAAGGAAGGAGAAAGACTAGTAATGCTGAAAACCTACTCACATCAGGAATTGGTTAAGTAGTCAACATTACATGTATATATTATGAAGGCTATAACACCCTCCAAAATTTATAAAGAAATAAGGGGGGAGGGATGGTTTGACAGGGAAGCAAAAAGTGAGGGAAGAAGACAACGAAGGGATCCATGGATAGGAAGAGGCTAATAGCAAGGCAAGTTAAGGAGTAGAATTAAAGAAAAAAATGATCAGTGCTGGAAAAGGTGGGGGAGGGAGAAGGAGTGTGGGGAGATATGTTGAATATATATATGTGTATGTATATATCTGAATATATATACATAAATATCTCCTTAACTATAGCCTACTTGAGAGGGTGAAAGGGGGAAAAAGAATAAAGTAAAAAAGGTGTACAACAGAGAGCAAAAGAACAATTTATAAGGAAGTAAAGAGGTGTGTATGTGTGTGTGTGTGTGTGTGTGTGTATACTTTCTTGAACTGCTAATTTGTTATATAGTTTGAAGACTCCCTGATGTTTTGCTGGGCATATGTCAGTGTTCTCTTTTGTGTTGTATTCCTATTCTGTTTTTCTTTTTTCTTATTCTGTTTTTTTTAGTTAAAAAAAAAAAACAAACAAACAAACAAACAACAACAAAAAAAAAAAAAACTTCTCACTATGACTTAAAACCTAGATTCAAAATAAGCTCCACACAAATAGGAAACTAACTGCTTCATAGCACCAAGGAGTCCTTTGAAATGAGGGATTAAGTCTGTATGTCCTCCTAAATCTGAACTGGCTTTCCAAGACATTGGCAAACCAGCCAAAAGAGCCCTTCACAGGTAAAGTGAATAGAGCACTAGACCTGGAACAAAAAAAGGAACTAAGTTAAAATACAGCTTCAGACATTATTAGCTATGTCAATATGGGCATTTATGAGCAAGTCATAGTTTCCTTATCTATAAAACAATGATAACTCCCATCTCCTAGGGTTTTGTGAGAATCAAATGATATATTTTAAATCATTTTTGAAAATTTCAAAATATGATGTAAATGCTTGTTGTTGTCATTGTTATTGGTGTGGATTATCCTCCTCTGCTATGAGCCCTAATGTCAGTGGATGTTAGAATCCTAGTGTTAACTCAATGGAATTGATACAATGCTTATTGGTTCACACATTAGAGCAAAACCTTACAAGGTGTTGTCACTAGTATTGATAGAAACAATGCTTAAGTTAACACCTTTGAGAGTTCACACATTAGCTCACACATTAGTTCACACATTTGGGAGATTTCAGGGTTCAGGATGAAAAATCCAAATTCACATCTCCCATAATCCCACTCTCAGAGGAAGAGTCAACCTTTGAGTTTACACCTCTAAAACAGCATAAAAACAACTGAGCTCAGTCAGAAGAGTTCAGTTGAAAAAATTGAGAGGGGTGCATCAGTTGGAGATTGAGAAGCCACGAGTCAGAGTTGAGCTAGAGGCAGAAGCTGGAAGAGCCAAAAGACAAGCTGCAAATGCTCAGATAGCTAACCCAGCCCAAGGAGAGAGACAAGACTTGGAAGGAGAAAATAATGTTTGGATTTTATCAGCTGGCTGGATTTGAAGTGATTATTGATTTGAACTGAAACTAAGGCTGCCTCCAGAAACCTCCCCAAGAAACCTGCTCCCACAGAGAACCATCATATATTATAAAAAAAAAAAAAAAAGAACACAAGTGGAGTCACAAAAAACTCCAAGTCCATTCTTATCCACCCACACTAATCATTTACAAATGAATGAAGTAGATAGAGACCCTGGATTAATGGGGAAAATATATCTACATAATAGTATAGACTATTCATTCATTTAATTTGAGCTATTTACAAGTATTCAATTAGGAGAGATTATGCAAAGGCTTAGAGAAGCTAATTCACAAGTATTTGAGAGGAGTTTATGACCAGTCTGGTTCTGCCATTAAAAAAACAAAACAAAAACAAAAAGAAACAAACAAACAAAAACAACGCTATATTGGTTTGATTTTTTTTTTGGATTGCATCAAAAGATGACTTTGGCTTCAGTGCATATCTTCTTTTCCCCAGGTGTATTAATTAATTCTTGTTGATTTGTAACATACTTTGGTGATTACTTTCTTGATCTTTAGAACAGGTATGGTCTGAAAATGAAATGAAGGTAAAGAAATAGATATTTTTATAGCATTTACTGAGTGGCATATATTTTGCTAAGCAATTTATAGATACATCATCAATTGATCCTCATAACAACTCCACAGAATAGCATGACAATTATGGGAAAATGTTTAGAAGAATTGTTTTTCAATTCTGAAATAATACCATATACCTATTAGATTGGTTAATAGGACAGAAAAGGAAAATTAAAAATGTTGGAGGGGATGTAGGAAAAATGAGACATAAATGCATTATTGTAGAGTTATAACTGATGCAACCATTCTATTGAGCACTTTGGAACTATACCCAAAGGACTATAAAACCATATATATACCTTGACTTAGCAATACTTACTGCTAGGTCTATATCCCCAAAGAGGGGGGAAAAAAAAGAAAAGAATATACATGTACTCTGTGTGTGTGTATGTGTGTGTGTGTGTGTGTGTGTGTGTGTGTGTGTGCGTATAATCAGCTTTTTTCTGGGGGCAAAGAATTAGAAATTGAGGCATCAGATATGAGGGAACAACAATATAGTTTATTTTATTTTATTTTTCCCATTAAACATTATCTTGTGGTAAGATCTTTCAATTTTCCTATCAACAACAACCTCTCTGTGAGTGAATACAGTTGTTATAGATCTTGATTCATTTTGGCTCATTTTTATTGTTTGAAATGATCTAGGGACTTTTATGCCCTGTGTTTCTTCTCTATCTGCCATATTACCTCTGATTTTCCCTGCTTTTGTTTGCTAGTGTTTCTTTTTAAAGGATATTTGTTTGAAATTTAGGGTTTTGATTTCCTGACAGAAGGCTGAAGATCATTTCAGTTTGTGGTCACTGTGGTTTTAATCCAAGATCTGATTTTCACTTTTTAAAGCATATACAGATATGTATATGCTTTGTTTTTTCAGAGTATAAAATGCATTGGCAATAAGTTCAGATATGTTACCCCAAAATTTTTAATGACAATTTAAAATATTAGCGTTATAATTTTGTAATATTACTCCTTCTATACATATGGAATTTCTGTGATTAAAAGATTCTGCCAAAATATACAAAATAATCATTTTCTGAGTTATAACATAATTTTTAAAAGGAAGGTTGTTTCCTTGCTTTAGAAATTGGATATACATTATTAATCTCTTTTCCCTCATCATTTCTCAAGGACCCATTACAAAGAAGTATTGGTGAATTATCCAAACGGCTACAATGATTTCTTAG
Organism: Antechinus flavipes; assembly: GCF_016432865.1. Classification (NCBI taxonomy): domain Eukaryota; kingdom Metazoa; phylum Chordata; class Mammalia; order Dasyuromorphia; family Dasyuridae; genus Antechinus; species Antechinus flavipes. The sequence continues at coordinate 50,848,879 of NC_067403.1, forward strand.
TTGAGCAGCCTTTTTGATATGGAACACATACACTAAGTTTTATGAATTTAAACAAAATTAATAACACTGAATTGTAATTATTTGAGATCATTGGCCTAGAAAACAGAAAATGACTTGAACATTAGAAAGCAAAAAATAAAAATTCTAAATGAATATAAATATATGAAGTACAATTTTTTTTTTTAGTAATTGTATCAACAATATCTCAGTGGTACTCAAGACATATTGGTGTCTAAGTGTTCTTCAAGCATGCAGACACCTAAAATAAGAGCAAACTTACTTTGAACATATTAGTTTCAAGAGACTTCAGCTTCACATTTTAATTGAATGTAAATGATGCATTCAGTATGCAAGGTACCATCCTTTCAAAAGTCTTGAAAGAGGAAAAAAACCGTATGTGTTCTGGAAATAGCACATTAAAAAGCTGTGAATAGCCTAGTTATGCCACTAAACCAGCATCGTGTGTATGTTAGCAGATCACCTCAGTGAACGAGATGTATTATAATCAGGATGTTTATCATGCATAATTACTGAACAGGAGCTGTATTATACTGCACTGACAGCCTCTGATCTTCAGCTATAGATTTATGCTCTTATACATTACTAAGCAGGGGCTGTTCTGTAGTGAGCTGCCAGGAGCAGATGGACTACCCTCCAGAGCATACTTGAGAAGTACTGTAGAATTACTAAAAGGGACAAAGCTTCCTACTAGAAAAGTGATAGGGCAGCATCACAGGCGGCCAGGAAGAAAAAAACCTATGGTCAACCAAAAGGAAATACTGTCCAGCATTTAATCCTGGATGAGTGGTGTTCAGTCTGATAGGCTGGGGTTTGTGATATATATATGGCAGGATTTAAGGAATAAGGTTACCGATTTTTTCTCTTTTCCATTCTTTTTGTTGCATTCATTCAATAACCTATAGTTGAGAGCTGTAGGGTTTCCATAATCAGACATTGATCTGATTGGAGTTTAGAGGAAATTCACAAAGTAATTCATACAAAAGCCTGCTGATCCCTTCCTTGCTTATTTTTACTGGATAAAACATCTTTGCTGGAGTCACAATAAAGCTGGACAGGGGCAGGCAGTACAATTCCACTCTCAAGTAGTCCCAATTACAAAATGAAATGTGACTTCCATGCCACTACCTGATCACACCTTGGGCTTAATAGGCTTTGATAAACATATTAAATGTCACCTCATACCAATATATAGAGAGATATAATTCATATTTTGAAAAAAAACTGTAGTATCCTCAACACAGAACTTCTCATCAACCCTATTTAAACCCTATTACTATTTAAGTTTACTCAGATAACTTGAACGAGAGTGGGAGATTATTGAAAATTTGTTTCTTACTAACATTATGGATCATTGTTTACCAATTTAAATTTCAGTAAACAGCCTGGTGAGAATTTTGGTGCCGAAACTACAGTTTGTATATCTAAAAACATCAAACTCAAAAAGAAATGGGTCACTAAAGAGCCATAAGGATCCCTGCAGGTCACATTGAACATTATTTATCTTCTATTGTATTTTTTTGTTAAATATTAAAATTACATTTTAATCTGGAATAGCTTCCACTGGGAGTGTTGCTAGCTGAAATTTCTCAAGAAGTGCTGCCAATTTGATACCTGTTGTGTAAAATAGATGACATTTTTTTTTGTAGAATAGATGAATGATCTCACTTGTAAAATTCAGGGTGAAGCTCATCAATGATACCTGATGACAAAAAACCAAAAACCTTATAATGACCCAAAATAAGTCTTCCTCTTCATGGGTGACCAGGCAATTTCTAACCAGGGATAACTTGAATAGAGGAAGTATATACTCTATTAGGCTTATACCTCCAAGAGATCAAATAAAGACAAGGTCTTATAAACGTATAAAAATATTCATAGTAATTCTTTATATAGTGGCAAAGAAGTAAAAACTAAGAGATTACCTATCATTTAGGGAATGTTTGAACAAATTATGTAATATTAATGTTCTGGAAATAGTTATAAAATGAGAAAAGATAAAAGGAATCTTTTGAGAGAATCCTGAGAAGACTTTATGGATTGTAGTAGAATAAAGAACTAAGGATTAATTTATACAAAAATATTGATAATGTTCATGTTATAAAAACAAACAATATTAAAGACTTAAGTGATCAATCACCAATCCAGAGGAATTGTGAGGAAGAATGCTACTAACCTTTTAACGAAGAGGTGATATGTTAAGATCCGTAATGAGACATTTCTTTTTGAACATGGTCAATGTGGGAATACATTTTGCTTAACTATACTTTTAGTTATAAGGGTTGTGCTTCTTTGTTTTTCCTCCTCCCTTGTGCATGAGAGGATGGGAATAAATTGGTGATAGAAAAAATACATTCTTGATAATTCAAAAGATATAATTAAATGTTAATATAAATTTAAATTTTTAACCTAACATGGTTTCCCTAAATTGATTTCCAGAATGACTGAAATAGTTTTTTTAAAAGTACCTCAGTATAAATTTTTGAATCAAATTCTTAAATATCTTAAAATTTTCCCACTTAACTGTTTACCTTCTTCTGATTAGTTACATTGTGTAAAATTTATTTTTAATAAGGAAAAACAATCAAAATTTTCTATTTTATTATTGATGATTGTAAACTCTTTCCATCTTCATTGATCTGAAAGATAATTTCTTTCTAACTCTCCCTATTTTTTCCCCATGGCAATCATTAATATTGAGCTTATTGGGTATGATGTGAGGAATTGTTCTAAACTTAATTTTTTCCCCTATCTCTTGCCTAATTTAACCAGCAATTTTTGTTTTTATCAAATATTGATTCATTTGCACATTAGGTGGGGCTTTTAAGTTTATTAAATACCAGGCTATTTGTTATGTTGTATACCTAATATGTTTAAATTATGTGCTTCTTTTCTTTGTCTGTATTTTTTTTTTTTTTGCTATTATAAAATGGGCTTGATGATTACTGTTTTGTAATACATAGTTTGAAATCTGAAACTGGTAGGCCCTTTTCTTTCCAGCACACATACCTATACACATTTATATATGCATATATGTACATTTGCATATACATGAACACAAAAAATATATGTAATAATTACTAGCATGTCTATATACATGTATTTCTCTTTATATTCTTAAACTTTTTCTTCCAAATAAAATTTGTTATTAATTTTTTCCAATTTTATAAAGTAATCTTTTATCATTTTGACTAGTATGATACTGAATATATTAATTAGGGGAAAATATAACTTTATTATATTAGCTGGACTTATATTAGCAATCCACATATCTCCAATTATTTAGTACTACTTTAATTTATATATACAATGTTTTGTAGTTCCCTTATAGTTCTTTTGTATATCTTAGTAGATTTCCAAGCATTTTATACGTTCTGTAGTTATTTTAACTGGAATATCTTTTTCTACCTTTCCTAGACACAAAAAAAGTCTCTGTTCTCAAGGGGCTTTCATAATAATTCATATATCTTAACATCAGGAAATTTTAATAATAATCAGAGGATAGATAGAACTTTGTCTAAGGATACTTCATGGGTTCAATTTCGGCCTCAGACGCCTGCTAGCTGTGTCAAGTGACAACCTTGTTTGCCTCCATCCCTCATCTGTAAAATGAGTTGGAAAAGGAAATGGCAAACCACTCCAATATCCTTGCCAAGAAAATCTTAAGTGGGCTCATGAATAATCAGACACCAGTGAAAAACAACTCAACATCTCAACAACAGCAGCAGCAAAAGCAGAAGCAGCAATAACAACAACAAAATAGCAACATTTTCAACAGTTCCTATATAAACTCAGAAGTTTATGATAACTTTGATTTTACAGTAATGTACCAGTGACAAGGAAAGGCTTTCTCCTGAAAAATCAATTCTGTAGTTTTCTTTCATTTTATTTAATCCTTTATTCATTCACAATCAAGATAATATTGTTTAGATTTGACTTTTCCCCCATTTTCATCTTTCTTCTTATAAGTCAGCATTTGCCCTTCTGCTTCATTGACTCAACACTATTTTGTTTTCCAAAAGTTCTCACCTGAATTCCATAACAAATGACAACAAGTTAGGTACTTGGAAAATGCTTGCAGAATGAAAAAGTAGTGAAATAAAAGAGAGAAATTATTTTTAAACAATAAACTTAAATTGGAAAAGAGATTATGAGGTGCTTTTTTGATATGAACGTGGCAATAATCTATAGATAATTAAAGGTATTCTGAGAAAAGTCAGACCTGAAATTCATCTACATAAAAAACATTTTGTAGCTTTGGAATTCAATAGAATTTCTAAGGGATACAATGCATGACCATGAGGATAGACAAATAGAGACAATATGGAGAATACATGTTATATATGTATATATATCAAGGGCTTTAGGAAAAGAATGAAGAGTCAGCAAAAGAGCCTAAGTGAAAGCTACATACACCCCCACCCCCACCCACCCTGCATAAATACACACATACATATGCTCATTTATACATACATGCATATATATGTATGTAAATACACACAAATATATATAATGTACATATATGTGCATATAAGCACATATTTAAAACTATACTGTTTTAGATGATAGATATTTTTACTACATCTCTTTACTACATTTGACTACATACTACATTATAGAAAATACTGATGTATTTCCAGCTGGGTTGGCAATTTTGAACAGAAGGTAATTATCATTTTTAATTATCTGCATTTAGAAGAAATTAAGTATTTTACAAATATTATTTTATTTGACCTTCACAATAACCTTGTGAAGTATAATAAGTTCTATTAACATTCTTAATTCATAATTGAGGAAACTAAAGTTATGTGCTTGTCCAGGGTCACATTTCTAGTAAAGATTAGAGGGTATATTTCAACTTAGATTTTCCTGATTCCAGGCTAACTCTATTGTATCATCTACCTGATGAACTAAAGAAAGATTTGAGAGAAACTAGAGAAGTCAGAGGAAAGGAGAAGAGAAACATCTCTGGAGAAAATTATTTAACTTTTATATTGTAATAAATTATTAAGGGAATTCCTTGAGAAGAATGGAAAGTTTTAATTGTCATTACATTAGCTGATATGAGTTAGAGATAAACTAAGTGAGGTACCAAGAGGAAGAACTTAGAATTCAAGCTATGATTTTTAAAAACCAAGAGCTAAACTATGAAAAAGTAATGGCTTAGTATATTTTTACCCTATTTTAGAGATGGAATAATTCAAAATTTAAAAATTTCAAATTGTAAAGTTATAAAATACCTTTTATGAAGAGATCACAGTTTTTCCAAAAGTAGTTTGTCAACAATATCTTGACAAAACTATATATAGTATATCCCAAAATTTACTTCATAAAAGCATTGGATAGAAGGAACTTTTAAAGACCACTGATAGATACCAATATCTAATCTTTGAATATAGAGGTTTTCTATACTAATGAATTCATATGTCCAGATTAAAATTAAGGGGGAATATTTTGCATGACAAGATATTCAGGATATTGTCAAGTATGATTATTTTTCTATATCAAGTGGCAAGGAGCCTTGATTAAGAGTCCTTGCTGATTTTGCAGAAATATTCTTTAAAAATTTCTCATTTTTTTTTAATGTTTAAAAAGACCTCAAGTATTCCTCATATCATATTAATGCCTTCTTCAGGGATCTTAACTCTTCTTTAGTTATATACAGCAACCAGAGTGTCAAGATCTTTTGATGAAGAGTCTTCAGGAATTTAAAGAATTTATTTGTGATTGTGAACTTTTTCTGACCTATCAGCATTTATGTCTAATCAATTTCAAATAAACAAGAAAACTGGTAAAAAAAAAAAATAGCATTAACAACCATTGGACTAAAGTAAAATTATGAAGTTCAAGAAGGTGATGATGAAGATATTGAATCCTTTCCTGATTTAGGTGACCATTGACTATATCCATATGCTCCAAAATGATAAGTACAACTATATTTTGCTGCATTTATCAACACAAATCTATTGGTAAAATGTTTGTTTATTTAATAGGCAAAAATATACATACATAATCATATGTCTGTGATATGAAGATTATAATGGCCACAAGATTGTTTAATGTATCTCTTTAAAGTTTACCACAAAATAATTAATCTGACATATTTTGATATGTTTCCATTAGAGAATTTATTTAATAGTGTTTATTTCACAACTCACTAGTAATATTTCCTACAAAGAATAGAGAAATATTTTAAGTGTAATGGAATAAATGCTAACTTTTTAACAATATATTCTTAAGCAATCTGTATAACAGCCAAAGAGATGCCTAAAATACTTTTCCGAGTTGTCTGGGGCTGCCTAACAGGTAGCTTTCTTAAAAGGCAGTAAATAAGCAATTTAGCTTTTGCATACAGATGACACAGATGGATGAATTTGGTAATTTACATTTTTTCATTTCTTTTTTAAAATGCATTTGCGGTTTTTCAAAAGGAAAGGCGCCAAGTTTCTGTTTTGAAAAATATTTTTCCTTTTCCTTGAAGAATTTTCCTTGAACCTTATATTTATACCAGCTCTTTCAACCAAAATAAATAGCTAAATGAAACCAGTAGCTGTGCTTAGATAACTATGATTTTGACAATTTCAATATTGGAAAAAATTTCTTAGGGAACCTGTCCTGCCAAGAAAGAAAGGATTTTTTACCTTGAACTCTTTCTGAGTTATGTTGCCTCAATACCTGGAGTCAAAAAATAAGGCAAAACCAAACAACCACAAAAATGCACTTATTGTTGGCGGAGGTTTTTACTTAAGGAAAAAAAAAGGCAACCCCAGTGCTATGCACAATGGTCTAGCACACAGTAGGGTTTTAATAAATAGCTGTTGATTTACTGCTACCCTTTTAATAGAATTCGGTAAAGAACTTTTATGTCAGTTTCTATACTTTATTGGAGGGGGGAAGGTGAAGAACAAGGATATTGCACCTGCATCTGCTTCTTCTTCTCTAGGATTTTCTCCAGGCAGGATGCCTGCATCTCTTTCAGCTTCTCCTATTATCTCCCCAGGGTCTCTGTCATCTTGAAAGAAAGAGAGGAATCTAAAAGGAGATCACAAAAACCCTCAAGTCATTCTCAACAAGAACCACTTGGATTTCCTTTTACTCTCATCTTTGTCCTCCTAATTTGTTCAGCTCAAGAAGATTTCTCTCACTTCCCAACCTGCCTTACATAACAGCACACCTCCATCAGACCACCCACAAAAGATGGCCAAAACACAGATTATTGTCACTATCTCCTGCTACCTGAACACATGACCATACAGTGATCAGGTCCAGAAGAAGAAGAGCAAACTCTGGCCTAGAAGAGAGGACATGTGAGTAGAGTAAGCAGAAAGTGCCCAGAAAACAGAAAAAGGTCCTGGTTGGTGAAGAATAGTCTCCTGTGTTTACCCTGAGGGTCATTCTAGCCTATAAACTGGAATATTATTGCAGGAGTTTCTCTTAGTGCTGAGCATTCATGTAATTACAATTCCTGTAGTTCACTTTTGTTCTTGTACAGCTCCAAGAATGTCTTCATTTGCTACAGCTGCTCCAAGTTGTCTGTCTACAATTCTGTGCAACCCAAACAGGATGGGTGTGAAGTGGCAGATGAACTCACACAGCTGCTCTTGGCCAAAGAAAGTTTTTTTGCTTCTTCAGAAACCAGCAAGAAAGATGTCTAAGTAAACTACCAAAAGTTAGAAGTAGATTAGAAGAAATACTTATGATGTTTTGAGAAATTTAATGGGTTTCAAATGATGTTGAATCAATTAATATGTGTTGTTTGCCTAAGTATTTTAGTCATCCCTTTGCTGATACAGATTGCTTAAGAATATATTGTTAAAAGATTAGCATTTATTTCATTGCATATTTGTTTCCAAACATATTAATATGTCTGAAAGAATCAGAAACCATTCTAAGACTCTTAAAAAGGATCCCCCTTTCAAGAGTTTAATGAAAATTTTAAAATGCAATATGTTAAAGGTTGTTTTAACAGGGACAAAATTATAGTTTCTTTCCCAAAATTCAAGGTTCTTGAACCAATGTTTATTTATTTATTTTTTTATGAATAACTTTGTTGTTTTATTTCACCTTCATTTTTGTTTCCAATACAGCGAGCCAATCAAAAATTCAAAAGAAAGATGGCAGGGGAGGGAGATGAAAGGAGAATTAATTCAACAAAATTAACATTGAATGTGAACAAATAATTTACATCTCATTTAGTTGGTCAATCAAGTCTTTTTTACTTTTTTACCTGCCATTATTGTCCTGCTTCCCTTTAACTTGAACCAGTCTGCTATATATAAGACCTTTGAATCAGGATGTTAATTCAATCACTTTGGCAGCACAAGTACCCTGTCTGAGCCTTTTTGCATAGTAATTATGTTCAAACTTATACAGTATAGTTCCAGGTAAATAGACCACACTGCATTTGTCATCCAGCCATCTAAGCAGTCTATATTGCTAACTGTTGTACTACCATAAACTTTTCCTCTCTTACTCAGCACAGTCATTGAATCAACACTGCTGTTTTTGGAAAGTCAACATCAGTTGAATTTGTGGATTAAAGCAACCACTATCCTTTATATGTCATCCCTCATTGTTAAAATATAAGCTCCTCGAAGGCAGGAAATGCTTTACTTTTTAAAATATTTATATCATCAATACTTAGAAGTTTTGTAACAGAGTTTAATAAATTCTTTTTTTCATTCATTAATGCAGTTGACCACACTAACCCACTCCGGACACACATAGTCCACCAACTTTGTAAAATAGAAGTGAAGTGCATTTTCTTATCTCTTTTTAGAGCCATCATATTTTTATACTGTTTAGTTTCAGTTTTGTTTGGTTTAAACTAATATTTGTGATAACATTATACAGGGTAAAAAAAGTCTGGAAATGGATAGAAGATATAGTCTAGAAATTATACTATACAAAGTATTCAATGAAGAAAATCTTTGAAAAAAGAAGGTAACAAGATGTAAAATAATTTCACTAAATCAAAGCAAGAAGAAATCAAAGCCAGAAAAACAATGTCTCCAAAGAAATTGTCAGGTATAGAGGAAATAGTGTTGAGTAGTGCATTATATTGAGTAGTGAATTACTGTTGAATACTACATGTGTAATCACTATGATAAATCTTTGAGTTAATCTCTATTATCTTGGAAGCACCTCAGTGACTTGACTTGGACATACTATAAACTACAAATGCTTCATTAACTGATTAATCTTCACTGGTGCTTATGTTTTATTGGAAGTTCAAAATATACTTCAGAATAGATACCATGTCCTCTAATACCTTCCTCTTTATTTTGGAAGTGGCAAAGTCATTTCCAGTTTCCTATAACTAATAAATGACAGCTCATTCATTCTTGACATTCTGAAATATTTCAGATCATAAAAAGGATAACAAGTGTTTGTAGAATCCATTTGAATTCAAATTAGACTTACCAGGACTCTGTATTAGAAAGTATTTTTAGAATCAAGATCATTAGTATGTATGCTATGTATAAATAGTAGCCTAATGAAAAATCAATCCATGGTCGCTACCAAAATTTTTAAAAAATTACTATTTTAGTTCACATAATTCAAATTAACTATTCATGTGACTATGGGGACTAAAAGAACTATGGACCTAAAATCAGGATATATTAAAAGAACTGTTCTCAGTTCATTCATTTATTTAATATTTATTTCCACCATTTTCTTTTATCTAAGCTAAGTCAAGTCCATCTCTTCATTTATTTCTCTAATTGGATAATGGAGATAATATGTAGTGGAATAGAATTTACATTATGGGAAAAATATTAAAATATTCTCTGCATAACTCTGAGATCACCATGTTTCTTTCTGTATAGAATAATGAACTCACAGAAGTAATCTAAAAAAAAAAATCCCAGATGGAGATGTCAAAAGTACAAGAGACCATTGAACAAAATAACATTGAACCTCCCCAAGTCTGAGTTTCCTCACGTATAAAATGAGCAAACTAGACTAGATGTATTACAAAGTCATTTCCTGCTTTAAATTTAAGCTTTTATAAAGCTATGAATATCCAAATGACATCAGGAGGAAATTTCTAATTGTTCATGATATGATTGTTGAGATATGTCCTTGCTCAAATTACTTTGTACCCCACTATTATTGCTACCTGCTGAATTCAGCTTCAAAGAATCTTCAAACAGTAAGCAGCTCTGTCTTGCAGATTTATGTAATTCAAAATGCTTATATAAAGCATCATCATTACTACTACTACTAATAATAATAACAACATATCCAAAAATAAGAGGTATCATTTACTAGCATTCATTATGTGCCACGTAGTATGACAAATGCTTTATTTGAAAGTTAACATTCACAGTCTATGATCACTTGGTTGCAAATAATATTGTCATTTTTCCTAGGAAAATATCATATATTCTCATGTAATAATAGTTGACTCTTACCTAAGGCTTTTAGGTTTTTTTTTTTCTTTTTTTGTTGTTATTATTTTTATTTTTCATAACTTTATCTAATTTGAGCCTCACAACAAATGGTAGAAATTAAATATGTTATTATGTCTATTTTGTTATTGTTGTTGTTATTATTCTTTAGTTGTTTTTCAGTCTTAGAGAACTTTGCATGACTCCATTTGGGTTTTTCTTTGCAAAGATATAAGAGTCTTTGTAATTTCCTTCTCCAACTCATTTTACAATTGAGGAAACTGAGGCAAACTGGTTAAAAGGAAAGGAAGAAATGAAAAGTATAAGAAGAAATTTAAAAGAATAATCTCTGGGTAAGCTTTACAATTTATGATAGTTTTGAAGAGTAAACATTTTTGATTCAAACCAAGTGCCAAGTATATGTGCCCTATTGTACTAGATTCTGGAGGCAAATGATCCAAATGATAATAGTCCCTATTTTCTATAATTTTACATTCTACTCTTTGGTGTCTTTAACACTAGACAGTTTCTCTTCAATTAGCCTAAATAATTTGTTCAATCATATCCTGTTGCTTGTTTGCATATGTTTTATGATATGCTCAAGAGATACTGTCAGATAGGCAGGTAAACATGAGGAAGCACTTGTACTTGCGATGAGGAAATACTATATTCAAAGTTCTTTTGAGACTGTGTATAGTATATATTTATTTTCATTATCCCCACATTGAAAATTAGTTGAAATCTAAAGATAGACTTGAGATTATAAATTGTCTAAGATATAGTAGAAAATCCATACTGTGTGTAGGAAAACCCAGTAAAAGTTCTTAATTGAGCATGGAGATGATATTGGATTTATAAAGGCCTTCTTAGTGGAATAAAGCTGTAGCAACGTCTACAAAGTGGAAAGGCTTACAGTATGTTCCTAATGATGGATTTTCTGTGATTTAAGGACCAAAGTAGTTCACCTGAAGAGGTTCATCACCAGGTTAGCTACAGAATCATGAAATTACCTGTCAAGGAAACTCTCAAAAGAATATCAACTGAGCCATAGAAGAGTTGTAATCAGAAATATAGGAGGGAGTGCCATAGTGAAAAACATCACAGATCCATGAAACATTGAAACTAAAAATGAAGAAAAGCAGCTGAGAAATGTATCTGGCATTAGGGAAGAATGGAGATCAGGCAATGCTAATATATTACTTACCATTACAACTCTGTTATCGTAAGAGGCAGAGGCTTAAATTACTTAAATTACTCATAAGTTGCTGCATATCTCTGAGCTGTCAAAAGAAGATCCAAACAGTTGCTGATGATATTCATTTTTAGAATTTTGTAAGTTGCAGTTTTTCTTGTAGAACTATTAAAAAAGGAGTTTGCAAGGAACAAAATAAAAACAAACAAGTTACTGTGAAAATGATGGATAGACTGCAGTCATTCTCTCATGAGAGAGATGTGTTTTTTTTTTTCTCCTTGCAGAGATAGTTCTAGACTGAAATCCCCTTGCCTTAGAAAAATATATACTGTATTAGTCTCAACCATAAGTGCCTTTACGCTCCCCTGGCCTGAATCTTCCCTGGGGTTTCACACACAACTGCACATTGGGGTCAATTTATTTCACAGTTCCCACTGTCCTGTGTGTTTGAGGAAAAGTGAAAACATTTATTGAACTGGTTAATGGTTATGGTTTGCAAACACTTGCACCAGCATACATCTTTCTCTTCACACCCCAAACTCTGAAGGGTTTCCCCTTTTTCCCCTTTTAAAAACAATACTGTTCACTGCCTTTTTCTAACTTGTGTTCACCTAAACACATTTCTTTTCCACTTCCAGTCATCTCAGGAATTATTTCACCCTATTCCCAATTCATTCCTGGCACAGTGAGAAAGGAAATGGATGTATGCTAATGTTTTTTGGACTATATCCATTTATTCTTGCCATGGTTTCACTTATTTTGTTGTTTGTCGTTATTGTTTTTATTTCAGACCTATAGTTTCATCATTTTAAAGGACTTCTGGTAATGAACTTTCTTTACCAATAAATGGCTTTGCTATATATTGTCTTGGAGTTTCCTGAAGCACCAAGAGGTTAAATCATTGGCCCACACATCTAGTATGTGTCAGAGGCAACAGTCAAAGACATATTTTTTCCCCAGCTCAGAGAACAGCCCACATCTACTACATCAGTGTTTCTCAAACTTTTGTGCAGTGGCAGATCCCTTCTGTGACTAATAGAGAGTGATCAGGCCTAATACATAAAAATAAAACAAAATTACAACAAGCACTATCTCCTAGAAAACCTTCAAAAGAAGATGGCCGATCTATGTGTTCATAATTCCTAGACTGCATGGAAACTTACTTGACTTCAGAAGCTGAACAGGGTTAGGACTAGATAGTATTTGGATAGGAGATCATCTGGGACTACATGATGATTTAGATGCCTCTAGGTTAATTGAACCTAGCCCTGGAACTAGCAAAAAATTCATAGCCATGTAAAATTCTTTAGCCTAGCCAACTACTCAAGAAGAAAATGGTTGAATAAAGAATGCCTGTTGTCTCAATTATTTGATTGAATAGACAACCTATAGAGTTTATCGATAAGTATATATAAATTGAAATATAGTATGTAACTTGCAGTTACATATACTCTATGCAATAGAGTACATGTAACACTTCAAACAAACAATGGTCTGGACCCATGTAGAAAAGTAGACTGGATTGTCTTTGGAACTTTGTAAAGTTATTTTAGTGGCCCTAAGTTTTTTTTGTTTGTTTGTCTATTTGTTTGTTCCCCCCCCCCCCAAAGTAAAAGTCCATCTTTTTTATTATCAATATTTTGAAGGTGTCATTGAAAGGATGAATTATAGAATGAACAGTCCTTAAAGTGTTAAAAAAAAATAAGTCATATAAAGGGGAATGGAAAGACAAATAATGGATGTGAACACATTTAACACCTAATAAATAAGGAACTCGAAGAATCAGAATAAAGGGTATTAAAAATGTATCATTGAAAATGGCATGCCCTATACATATTAAAACTGAGGAATGATCAAAACATGGTTCCTGATATCTTCATTTGAAGAAAAAGTGGGGAAGTTCACAACACAGTTATTTTTGTGGCAAAGTTATTTTAATTTATGAAAAAGATATGAGAAATTTATGGGATTCTCGGTAAAATGTCAGCCAAGGATCATCAGCTATCAGTGTGCTGTGATTCACATTATAGGTGGAAACATCCAAATCATACTTATCAGATCCATTTAATTATCTGATGCTGTTAACCATGGCTAAATTTAAATGCCGATGTGCTAGCTACCATATCCAGGTCAAAAGATAACTCGTTAGAGGTCTGTTGTAGGAGAGCAGCTAGGTTGTTGCCTTTTCAAGGCAGTGATAAGGCTCTGTTCTTTTTTTTAATCCCTGCAGTCAGGGAATTTTTTCAGTTGCTTAATAAATATTTATTGATTCTGCTCAATTTAATCAGATGGATCAGAAATTTAAGATCAGAAGCTTAAAGAGGAGGGATCTTCAACTAAAAGTGAAAGGAGTAAGTGGTTAAACAAAGTCATGAAAAAAGAGGTATGTGTCTCTTGAAATTGACCCTCTTCTTCCCTTCTCAGACAAATCATATATGTAATTTTGCCTATTGAAAGCATTTCCAACTCTCTCATTTGATAAATAAAGAAAAAGCGTCCCAGGGATGTTGTGTGACCTGCCCACGGCCTCACAGATTACAAGTTTTAGAGGTAGATTCTAAATCCAAGTTCTGGCAAAGATGACTTTAATAACCCCCTTATTTTGCTCTAATCAGCATTAAGCAATTCATGGGGATTTTACAAGGGCAATGATTAGTGATAAACTCATCTAGTGATATACACTGAATCAATTTAGACATCTAATATTAAAACTTGTATGCATTATCAATACTTTGTGTCATATTGGGATAATTAAATAAGATAGATTTTTTTTTCTTATTGTAGACGTCTCTGAATTCTTTGCTTATTATTTATTTACCAGTCATGAAGTTTACTTGCCTAATCACAAGAATGCTGATGATCAAATCCAGCACAGCAGAATTGTCTTGGTGTAATATGGAAAGTCACTTCATTTATTTTTGTATCTTCAGACCATCTTCTCTTGTTTAATATGAGCATGTGACCATATCACTTAATCAGTGGAGATGTCTCTTGTGTGCTGCGGTGACCACTTGTCCTGATTTCTCTCCCTTGTGGAAGATCAAAAGTTAGGTTAATTAACCCACAAGACTATGTTTTTTAGCTTCTTTTGAATGTCTGGGTATTGATTCCTATAAAAGTGAGACCTTGAGGGAAAGGGGACTTCATGATAAAGATCTGAAAATCCACTCATTGAAGAGGTCCACGCCCTTTCATAAATAGCTAATGGCTTAGAGATCTGTCTCAATGTTTTTGTCTTGCAGATTGGAAAATTTTGGACTCTACAATTCACTAACTTTAGATGTATAGTAATATTTCATTTTGTTGTGTTTTACTTTATTGAGCTTTGCAGATATGAGTTTGCTTTTTGTTTGTTTTTACAAATTGAAGTTTGCTTTGAGCGAGTCTATCAGTGTCATGTTTCTAACAGCATGTGCTATGTCATATCTCTGTCTTTCAGTATTTCAAACTTTTTTTTTCATTATTATTATATCTGATGTGGTGATCTGTGAGCAGAAATATTTTATATCATTATTTCAATTGTTTTGGGGTGCCAAGAACAGTATCCACATGAGACAGACAACTTAATTGATTAATGCTAAATATGTTCTGATTGCTCTATACACCAGCTGTTCCAGTCTCTCTCCTGCTCCCAAGGTCTTCTTATATCCTGGAACAAGTCAATATTGAAATTAGACCAATTAATAATCCTACAGTGGTCTCAAAGTTTTCAAATGGAAGGAAAAGTTGATCTATGTGGCAAATTTTATTATTGTCTTATTTTAAGAAATCGCCACATTCACCCTCAGCAATCTTGCCTATAGCAATCACCACCCTGATCAATGAGCAGTCAATAACATTGAGACAAGAATCCTCATCAGCAAAAAAAAAAAAAATAAAATACAAAAAAAAAAAAAAAAGATTACAATTTGGTGAAGGTTCAGATGACAGCATTTTTTACTAATAAAGTATTTTTTTAAATTAAGGTATGTATATTTTTGGCCTAATATTATTGAACACTTTATAGACTATATTTTACTGTAAACAAATTTTATATGCTCTGTGAAACCAAAATATTCATGACTTTCTTTATTGTAATATTCACTTTATTTGGTGCTCTAGAACTTAACTTGTGATATCTCAAGTATGACTATAATGTTCTTTCCACTGTAGCACAAAACCAAAGACTACATCATGACCAACTGCAATCTTTTTGCAATTCACATATGAGCCCATTAGTCTCCTGAATGATTCAGAATTACCCAACTCCATATTTACAGGCCTCTTTTAGAAGAAAAACCTAGCTTTCACAGAAAGGATCAGGATAAAAACAGAGAGCCAAAACCCTCAACTGTTTTTCCTAGAAGTTCGAAAAGGCATAGAAGATCAAGAGAGTCGTACAAGCACAATTATTGGGCTGCATTTCTAATACAGGTGATTGTGAAAATTTGTCAGAAGAAGTTATCATTCGACTCATGTAAAAATTTCATATATTGTATTTGAGAATCATTAAACCCCTTGAAGGCAGAGAATCTTTCATTTTTGTCTTCATTCCTCTCAGTACATAGTACAGTGCCTAGCATTTTGATTCATTGATTTAGCATTTTTTTCAGTTTTGAATCTCAGATCAGCCATTTCTCAATATGTCACTAGCATCTCATTTTCTCCTCTCTATGTCACTGGAAACTTGCTTCTCTTTGGATCCCTCTTTTATATATTTTTCTTCTGTAAATTGAGTTTATTAGATTCAATAATCTCTTCCGGCCCTTTTAGATGTAATATTCTATGAATTTATAAATACTACGAACCCTAATTTGTTCTTAATCATCTCAATGAGTATTGCCTTTAAATTTAACACTGTTAAAACACTGTAAAAAAAAAAAAAACTCTCCTTATTAGAATATAAGCATCTTGACAAACTTTAGGACAAAAACTTTATTTGCTTTTTTTAAATCTTTGTATCTTCAGGATTTAACATTGTATTTGACACATATTAAGTGCTTTTATACATGCTTTTTTTATTCATTGGTTTATTCAAATAATTAAACATATCAATACTCAGAGCCAAACAAAGGAAGACATTGCTAACAAGATGGGACTTTGTTTCTCTCTGAGCTGATGATTTTCAAATCTAACTATTCTGTCCCAATCTCTCCACTGATCTCCAATTTCACATCTCCAACTATCTTTCAGAAATCTCAGACTGGATGTCTAGCAGACATTTTAAATTCAATATGTCCGAAAGAGAACTCATTATCTTTTCCTCTAAACCTTCCATTTATTTACCTTCCTTATTACTGTAAAAGCTAATAACATCCTCCCAGTTCTGCAGGCTCACAACCTAGAAGTCATTCTGAATTGTTCACTTATCTCTCACCTTTTATATTCAAGCTGTTGCTGAGGCTGACTGATTTCATCTTAGCAAAAGCTCTCAAATTTGCCCCCTTTTCCTCTTTGACACTGCTATCATGATAGTGAAGTTTCACATCATTTCGTGTCTTGATTATTCCAATAGGCTGATCATATGTCTGCCTGCTTTAAATCTCTCACCATTCAATCCATCCTTCATTCAGAGACTAAGTGATTTTCCAAAGTATAAGTCCAATCATTTCACCTTTCCTACTCAATAAAATCCAATGGCTTCCTATTACTTCCAGGATCAAAAAAAAAAAAAAAAAAAAAAAGTCCTAACATTCAAAGCCTTTCATATTCTGATTTTCCCCAATGTGTCTTAATACTGCAACCTTCTCTGTCAATTATTTCCTACTTATCCTCTGTATCTCTTATCTTGTGTGTATGTGTGTATACACACACACACACACACACACACACACACACACACATATATATATATTCATTTGTATATTGTTTCCTCCATTAGATTATAAGGTCCTTGAGGAAAGTGATTGTTTTTTGTCTATTTTTTGCATGGCCAGTGCTAATCACAATGCCTGCCATATAATGTCTTTATTAAATGTGGATTGATTGTTTTAAGGGGAAAAATAGGGACATTAAGCACTGAGAATTTTTCCAAATAGAACACAATTTTCTTTCTGGTGCTCATTTCCAGGTCCAGTACATTGTCCATCCAGAGAATCTGTTCAAAATATTTTATAGCATCTAGCTCTATATACCATCTATCTGCACACCAAAACCTATTTATTTAGATATTCAATATTTATGTAATGCATATACTGATAATTTATTGATAAAATATAAATATATATGTACATCTATATTAAATATAAATAAAACAATGAATGAATATGATTAATATTCAAATACAAAAAGTTTGATATGTACATTTTTATGCTCACATTTAGAAGTCTTGAGTCTTCCCTCTGTGACAATCTAGTGCTTCATCTTATCTGTTACATGAACATGTGTTAGTTTCTCAATTCTCAACTAAAACTAGATGAATAAGAATTAAATTTTTAAATATGATGTAATGTTGGCTTAAAGGTGAATAGATCAAGAAAAATAAAATTTATTCAAGATGATTAAGGGAAGTAAATATTGAAACTATGTCTATCTTCTCTCTACAGATATTTTACAGTTAATTAATTTGTGTTACTCTATACTACTTCCTAAAAATTTTCTTCTTTTGCTTCAAGAAAATGCCTTCAGAATTCACAGTTATATTACAGACACCTTGAGGTTGAGGAAACTGGTCTTTATTCATCATCATATTCCTACATTGGCATCTAGTAGAGTGGTACATATCATTAGGTGAATAAATGTTGTCGACTGGTTAAATAACGTCAAAAATATCAACAGGGATGAACATGATTTTTTATCTGCAGGATGCCAAGTATTCCAATTGTCATTTTTTTTCATTATGATTCAAACATTTGGCATAAAGTCAATGTAACTCCAACCTAATGACAATAACAAGACCAATAATAAGGACCAGGAAACCCAGAGGCACAAAGAACGAAAAACTTATTGAAAGAGGAAAGAAGAAATCTAATAGTAATGGTAGTCACAAGTCTGAAAAATACAACAGAGGTCTGAATAATTAGTTTTAGCATAGAGAAAAATGTAGATTGTCTATTTTTCCTCTGCTTTGGCACAATTGAGTAAAACTTTTGGTATTCCAACTCCTCAGGCAGATTATCTCCACTCTCATGCTAACTCTCTTTTCTTTAATCTCTTGTAATTAGTGACCATTTCCTCATTCTCTACAATCATTCTCTATATTCATTATCCATCTGCAGCTCTACTTGACTGATTCCAGGGAACAACCTTACTCCACCCCAATCCAGTATAAATTGATCACCTGAAATTTCATTACTACAAAGGTGAACTCAGGTTTTGATATTTAGCATTTTTCAACTCTCTTTCAATTGCTTCTTTCCTTTGATTGGAAGGCTGAAAAGTAAAGCATCAATTCCTCCAAAGCCTCCCTTTATGAAGGATTCAAAAACTTTGTGCTAACTCCATTTTAATTTCTATCAGTGGCATTTCTTGTCTTCCACAATGTTATCCCACCTGCTTTTCAGTTTCTTTTGGTGTGTTATTTCTGACCTCCTTCCCCCCATTTATTGTAACCTCTTTGAGAAGCAGTCTCTCTGTATTTCTGTGTCTCTGTCTCTGTGTTTCCCTCTAGAGAGACTATCTTCCTCTCTCTTTCTGTCTCTCTCTATGTCTTTGTCTCTCTCTCTCTTTAAATTTGTATTCCTCTATGATTAGCACAGTGCCTGTCACATAGTAGGCAACAATAAATACTTAATGAATTACTGAATTTATTGAGTTTCTCTCCAATCCTTATAAAATCCTTGCTTGATCCTACCATCCCTGGTGATTCTCTTCTCCCTTTCCCTACTAAACTCCTTGAAATACCCATCTAAATTGATTGCCTCCCCTCCTTCTTTTCTTCTTCATTCTAGCCCAAACAGACTTTTCTCTCTCACTTGTTCCACATTTCTTTTTTTTTTTTTAATAACTTTTTATTGACAGAACCCATTGTAAAAAATTACATTATCTCTTGCACTCACTTCTGCTCCGATTTTTCCCCTCCTTCCCTCCACCTCCTCCCCCGGATGGCAAGCAGTCCTTTACATGTTAAATAGGTTCCAGTATATCCTAGATACAATATATGTGTGCAGAACCAAACAGTTCTCTTGTTGCACAGGGAAAATTGGATTCAGAAGGTAAAAAATAACCCGGGAAGAAAAACAAAAATGTAAGCAGTTTATATTCATCTCCCAGTGTTCTTTTCTTGGGTGTAGCTGCTTCTGTCCATCCTTGATCAACTGAAACTGAATTAGCTTTCTTTATCGAAGAGATCCACTTCCATCAGAATACATCCTCATACAATATTGATATCGAAGTGTATACTGATCTCCTGGTTCTGCTCATTTCACTTAGCATCAGTTCATGTAAGTCTTGCCAGTCCTCTCTGTATTCATCCTGCTGGTTATTTCTTACAGTTGTTTCAGATTTCTAAGGTTTTTACCAAGTTTTATCATTACTATTTTCACAACTTTTCTCATAAATTTTCCCTCATCCTCTGACATAGTCACCATTCTGATGCAGGCCTTAATGACCTTATGCATAAACTACTGCAATCTTTCTTTTTGGATTCCTTGTTTCAAAATTCTTCCCATTCTGTCTTCTCCTAAACTGCCCAAGTGAACTTTAATCTTCTCACCACAGTGCTAAATCAGTTATAGTAGCTCCTTGGAAACTTCAAGGGCCAAATATGGCTGAATGGTAAAGTAGATAGAGTACTGGACTTGGAGTTACTGAGATTTGAGCTCAGATTTGGTCTTAGACACTTAACCAAAGTGTGGCCCTAGACAAGTCATTTAAACTGTCTGCCTCAGTTTCTTCAACTATAAAATGAGGATGATAATATCTCTCAGGGTTCTTGTAGGGATAAACTGAAATAATATTTGTAAAAAAAACTTTAGCCCAATGCCTTGAGCATAGAAAATGTCTTAAAAATGTCTCTTCCCTCCCTATTTTGTACTCTATGGTGCATTAACCTTGGCTTTCTTGTTCCTCCTCATGCACATAACCTTCACCTGCCAATTTCATCATGCCTTTTCATTGGTTTTTGCCCATGCTTTCAATGGTCTCTCTCCTTACTTTATTTTCTCAAGAATCAGCTTAAAACCCATACTCTATAGAAGACTGTTCTAGGTCCTCCTCTCCACAACATGTTTTCTTTCTGAGATTTATCTTTCATTTTCTCACTACATATCTTATAGCACGCATTTAGGGTTAGGGTTAGTTATGTAGAGAGAAAATGGAAGGTAGTCTCAGAAGGAAATTTATTTGCGAAATTGTTTTTTCCTTAAGAATATAATTCCTTTAGGTCATGAACCTTATGTTTTTCCTTCCTTAATGTTCCCAGTGCTTATCACAGTCCTTGACAGGTATTAAGTTCTTAATAAATGCTTATAAATGAAGAATGAAGACAATCTTGAATTAAAAAGAAAAACTCCTCAGAATTGTTAGTTTCTCATTCAGATTGATTGCAGTTGTAGATGTTTGTTAACATGCCTATACGTAAGCATTACAGAAACACATTCAATACAGTATAATTAGAAGTTTAATCAGGTCATTGGAGTGTGAGCCATCACGCAGGGAGTACAGTTCCTGGGGCAACAGAAATCTCATGAAGAGTTAAATTCTGGCAAAGCATTATTGCCTATTGAGAAAGGGTGGGTTTGCAGTTTACCAAAGTAGATAGCATAGCCAATGGCTTTTAGAAACCGTGTGTGACTTGATTATCCAATAAACCATACTAAAGTGCTTATTAAGCTGTTTGACTAGGTTGAGTTAACCATTGGAGTTTGTTATCTGTTGAACTATGCACAAAATGATATTTTCTGGGTATGGTATCCTTTATTTCACTACATTTTGTCTGTTTGCTTATGTATTAGTACACAAATTTAGTAATTAGCAATGGGTCTTGGTTCATTTAGTGTGAATGAGCAAGATCTCAACAGCTAGAGATTCTATTAGGGTGTAATAGCTCTCTTGACCTCCACCTAGGAATAAGGCATTATGACCACCATTGGGGGCAAATGGTGATGGCTGTAGAACACTCTCTCCTCATGGAGATGTAAGTGCCTTGTATGCATTAATTCGTATTAATGAATGAAAGAAACATTAGATTTCTTTTATTTATCAGACCTACACAGTAGTAAATTGTTGAGTGAAAGTGCAGTTCTATGGATTTTGAGCCACAAATTGTAGTCAGCAATAATATTTTTGCCCTTTCTCTTATGAATAGGACTGTTCAAATATAAAATAAACATTTCAAATTGCTTTTCCTCTCAACATGCAGGAGAAAAAAACAATTTTCTGAAGTTAATAACATTTCTGAAAAGGCTGGGGGGAAATCATGCAAAGCTAAAGCATAGAGTGTGGAAACCTGTTAGACAAAAACTTTTTTGAACTTCTTTATATTCTTTTTCTTTCTTCTAATACATTCAGTGGATTCTTTAAATGGGCACCCATTTTATCAAGCTGGACTGTCTTCTACATTATAGAGTCAGAGGAAATATAAAACAATCATTCATACTATTATATCAATAGCATTTGCTAACCAGAACAGTTTTTTTTGTTTTTTTTTTTTTTTTAATGTACTTTATCTTTGGGCAATACTGAATATATAACCTTCACATAAATAAACCCTGCCACATTTGAATGCTGGTCTAATTTAAAAATATATATTGATGTTTTATACAGCATTGTTTTCCAAATTACATCTCTATTTCCACACTTTCATGAGGAGAAATTTGTCTATAATATTTCATAACATTATTTCAAGCAATGGGATAATAACAGATAGTATATATTTGCAAAGAGTTTTATACATGTTATCTCACTCAATCCTACAAACACCCTAGTTGGTCATCTCTAGTCCTATTAATCTCTATCTTGCCACTGGACACAGAAGTCTCTAGAATAGAAAATAAGGCTGATGACTTTGCACACTCACTTCCTCACTTGCATTTCACAGAATCACCTTCCTAATGTCATGGTCTTTTTCTAGAACAAAAAACAAACAATAATCTCTGTGAGTAGAAGTAGGAACTGTTTGACTTGGGGACCCAATTGGAACCACCCAGCATTTGAGCAACACTTATTCTTCTGTTTCTCTTCTCTTCTCTTCTCTTCTCTTCTCTTCTCTTCTCTTCTCTTCTCTTCTCTTCTCTTCTCTTCTCTTCTCTTCTCTTCTCTTCTCTTCTTTTCTCTTTCTTTCCCTTCATCTTCTCTTCTCTTCCTTTCATCTTCTGTTCTATTTTGTTCTCTTCTGTTCTGTTCCCTTCATCTTCTCTTTACTTCTGTTCTATTCTGTTCCTTTTTTCTTCTCCTCTGTTCTCTTCCAGTCTCTTTTCTTGTCTTCTCTTCTTTTTCTTCCTTCCCTTCCCTTCCATCTGTTCACATAGTATCACACCCTTATCTGTGGATGTTTTGCCTAAAAGAATTTTGTTTGATGAAACCCCACAAAATAGCTAGGAATATGCCTTAAACTCAAGTCACTCTGTTCTTTACTGATTGAATGATTGTGTGCAGATCAAATCCCACTTGATCATTGTTTAAGCCCAAATTGGCTCAGAGTGAATGCTAAAAGCAATTGTTTCTATTTTGGACAGAAATTCTCAGGGTCTTCCCCTCTCAGATTGATTTCTTTTTTGACTAGATAAATGAGAGCATTCCCTGCCTCATTTTACCTAGTCTAAATCACTAGTGGAGCACTGCTTTAGTCAGATCAAGATCTATTAAAGACATTAGCTTAAAAAGGCCAAATCTCCCACTCTATCCAGGGCCATTTTCAATTTTTCTGATCTTTATCTTGCCAGGGACCTAGAAAGTGAGACTGATGACCTTGTACAGACTTCCCTCACAAATCTAATTCACTTGTGTCATGGCATCACATCCCTAATGTCATGGTCCTCTTTGAGAATGAAGGACAAACAACTCAAAGATCCTGGTAGCTATGTGCTATAACAATTCTCATTTTATATATTAGGAATTTGAGGTTGAAGGATTTCAACTGACTTGTCCAGGGTCACATAATTACAGCTCTTCCTCCTATTCTTTCCTTTCATCTCTTTCATATATTGTTACTACTGATATGACAATGATGATTACAGCAATGATGATTACTATTACTACTAAACATTTATATAAAAATATATTAATATTATATATTAAAAATTTGCAAAGCATTTTGCATATATCATCTTTTAACCTAATAAAATTCTGAGAAGTAGGTGTCATTCTCATCCCTATTTTACAGGTAAAGACACTGAGGCAGACAGGTTAAGTCATTTGTCTAGGATCTCAAAGCTAATAAATACTTGGAGCAGGATTTGAATTCAAATCTTGCTGACTCCAAATCCAGCACTTTATCCATGATTCCACTAAGCTAAAAGAACCTCAATATTATCTAGTTTATTCTTTCATTCTACAGGACAGGGAATTAAAGGCCTGAAAATAATTTAAGTGATTTATTAAAAATTATGGAGCCAATCATTGCAATTGTTGATAAAAAGTAGGTCTGCCTAACTTTATTTGTGATAATTTTTCTGTTCACTACCTTTAATCTTATAGGCAAGGTAACCATCTAAGAACTACTTATAAAAGATATTGTATTAGGTTAGCAATATAAAATATACCAGTTGAGCAACTGAATAGTGGAAGATGCCAGTGAGTTTGTCAAGAGAAGCAGCATCATGTGATGGAAGAAAGCAGCTATATTTGGGAGTAAAACTTGTCACATGAAATAAATGCTTTTGAGCAAGTCATTCAACTAATTTTGAGACTTAGTTTTCTCTCTATAACATGAGAATATTGGAATAAGTGATTGTTTCCAGCACTAGGTCATTCTAAACAGATAGTGTCTTAGATTTTATCTATATGTTAAAAAGCAATCATACTAACACATGGTGGGGTCAGACCAATCTACCCTTAGCTGAAAATAAAGTTCAGTAAAGATTTCCATCTTAAATAACCTTTAGCTGTCTGTCCAAAGCTATTTTTTAAAATGTTGCCCTAGTATTAAGCTTATTGGTAAAGAAATGTGTGTTGTCTATTATGTGTTTGAGTTTGTTGAGGGTTTTTTTGTTTGTTTTTTGCTTTTATTTTTTTTCCCCTCTGTAGGAAAATTCTTTTGAAATTAAACCACTTTTCTGGGATCCAAATAAACAGGAAAATGGGTAGAAAAGATTCACTGGACTCATATTTCTGTCCTGCCAATAACCTGGGAATAATTAAGATTCAATAAGAGAAACAATGTTGGGAAATCCACTCAGAGGTACAAATGTTGTACCAGAAATACAGAGAATTTGGTGGAAAATTTTCTGGAAGCATTTCGGCAACACAAGAACTATGTGTTCCTGAATGCTATAGGTGCTAGAGAACAAATGTTCCCAATGCCAGTCTAGTGCAATAATTGTCCAAGACATTTGTGCCAAAAGGCTAAATCATCTTCAATAACTGGTTTGTGAACTTTTTTTCAGGCAAACCAAAAAAGACATAAATGTGAGATTAAATGTGAGAGACAGCTTCCAGTAGCTGGAGTAATTAAACCCTTCAGGAGGTAAAGGAAGAAGTGAAAAGGTCAGTGTAATGAGCCTCAGGCCCAAGGCAAGAATCTTTCTAATCCAGATATTGATGATTTCTCCTTGTCCAGAGAGCCAGAGTACAAAATCAAGATTTCACTGGGCCAATATGTAGGCAGTCATGTTAAGAGAAATGACTACAGGGCTATTATAGGATTTAGTTGGAAGGACTTTCAGTCTACTGGAATGGGGCAATGAAAAGTAGAGAGTTAAAGAAAGAGCCTACCAGAAGTCTGGACTGCCTACATCTACCTTTGAGGTAAGGGGATTAATGCATACTTATCAATCTTGCTGAACCAGATTTATTACTTTAATTATTACTAGAGCTTTGTCTAATATTTGTACCAGTCAGAATTAGACTAGCTATTTGAACTAGTCTATTAGACTAGCTATTTGAGCTAGACTATTTGAATTTGAAAATAAGACCAAAAGAGGAGGAACTCAGGAAGATCAAGGCCTTGTTACCTGCACATTAGGTCAGCATTAACTGTTAATGATTCTTTAAACTTCTAAGTTTTCTCTTTATTTGTTGTTTCAACTCTCTGCATGCTTCCCTGTAGGACACAGTAATAACACTCTTAAAAAATCTATAAAGGTTGTTTGCTGTTTTCAGACCTCAGGGCAGTATAGAAGGGGAAAAAATCTGTATGTTTTTTCCATAAGTACAAATGATAGGAAAGAAGCCTAATCAAAAGATGATTTTCCAGTAAAGAGCACTCCCAGTGATGCTGATAATCTATTTAACCCACTCATCAGTGATTAACAGACTACCACTTCAAAGGTCACCCTACACTAAGTAACTTCTTCTTCTTCGAGATTCATCCAATCTATATCTATCACTCATCCAAAATTCTGGTAGATGTTTATCAATCTCCAGCACACTCCCCTTTTTTCTTCAATGAGACCATACTTTTTCTTTCCTCTCCTCCTTCCTCATTATGGAGAACTTCAACAAAAAACTAGAGCCCCTGAAAAACACTAACATCCCAGTTTCTCATTTTATTCATTTCCTAAGACATTACTCTTCCACTCTACCTTAAGTTAGACAACATACTTTCATCTGAAATAGTTCCTCTTCCAATTCTTTCTGTCTTCTGCTGAATCTCCTTGATTCTCGATTCCCTCCTTATGATAAAATCTTCCTGGAATCATTTCCAACATTGGCTGTGGTGATTTCCTAATAAACCAGTCCAGGACTGAGAGCTTCCCTTTGTCATTTTTCTCCTCTTATCTCCATACTCAGTTCTTTCTACTCCATTTAAGTTCACTCAATTTGGAACTAATATCGATCAAAATACTGATAGCTATAGACAGCAAGATTCTTCTCCCTCTCCCCACCACTAGATCAATGAACTCAATACCTAATTAACAATTTTTCATTCTTTCTCTATTCCTATTCTCATGCTAGGTACTTCAATATAATACTGATACTCTCCTAGACACCCTAACTTCCCTGTTGACTTTCTTAACATATTTCCCATTCTCTATTCCTATACACTCAATGGGTACTCACAAAGATAGTCATACTTGTGTTCCTGCCGTCTTCCACTAATGTACCACTTCAAATTTCTATATTTCGTTCCTTTCTAGTACCAAGCCCTGCTTTTTGTCTATTCCATGACCTCCAGTCCTTTGACCATTCATCACCATCTCCAACTATTACCCTTTTACTACCTATGTACCCTTTCCTTCCCCAGGTTGACTTCTTGGTGAGCCAGTTTGATTCTTAGACCATGCTCTTCTTTTGTTCTCCTTGCTTTTTAATCATATTGTAAACTCACAGTGCATATGCTGCTTTTGCTCCTACATGTGTACTGCTGAACAAATTACACAACTGTGCCATTGCTGCTATAAATTTATATTATATATTTTCAAAGGAGCTCTTGCTTCTGCTATGCAATCTTCATTTTTGCATCTTCTTAATTAACTTACTTCCTCAGTTACAATATCTTTCATATCTTAACATATCTCCCCAAACTTTTTTTTTCCATCTTCAGATCTCTCATGTCCCTATTTCCCCCATCCTCAATTGAGAACTTTGTCTCAGTTTATTTCACTAAAAAAAATTGAGGTCATTCACTGAGAGCTCCCTCTTTTTACCTGTTCCTTATCGTACATTACTCTGTTGTCTTCTGCCACTATATTCTCTTTAACTCACCTAACAGGAAGAGATGGTTCTATTCCTTGCCAAGATCAACTCTTCTCGATGTACACATGATCTTATTTAATTCTATCTTTTCTGACAAATTGTTCTTTCTATGATCCCTCCTCTCTCTATCTTTATGCTCTCCTTTTCTACTGAGAAAGCTCTTCCACTACTGCCTATAATCATGCCCATGTTTCTTCCACCTTCAAAAAAATCTTTACTTGATCCTTCCATCTTCACTATGATCCCATATCTCCCAAGACTTTTTCACTTAATCTCCTTAAGGAAACTTTATAAATGATGCCTCTACTTAACCTCTCATTCTTTTTAATGCCATACAATTTAGGCCACATTTATGACATTCAACCAAAACTGCTCTCTCAAAAACTACCGCTGAGCTCTTAATCACCCAATCTAATGATCTTTTCTCAACTCATCCTTCTCAATCTCTACAGTCTTTGATACTTAAAATTTAATATATTTTCTTATGTTTTAAGTTCTGGATTTTCTCTTTCCCTTCCCACCCCACACTAAAGAAGGCCATCACTTGACACAAATATATATATATATATACTATGCTGTGCATAATTCTATTTATCAGTTCTTTCCAGATTGGTCTTTTATAGTTGATTTGAATATTTATCGTCACAATAATTATTCTGGCTGTCCACAATTATTCTTTGAACTATATTATTATTGGTGTATATAATGTTCTCTTGTTCACATCATTTTTCATTATTTCTTGCAAGTCTTTCTATGGTTTTCTAAAATTAATCATTGCACCATTTCTTACAGCACAAAAGTATACCAACACGATCATATATCACAACTTGTTTAGTTATTCCATAATTGATGGGCATTCCTTCCATTTCCAGTTCTTTGCCATCACAAAGAAAGCTGCTATAAGTGTTTTAGAACATATAAGTTCTTTTTTTTTTCACCAATAACCTTGGAAAACCTAATAGGGTTATTTTCTGGGTTAAATGTTACCCATAATTTTACATCTCTTTGGGCATAATTCCAGCTTGCTTTCCAAAATGGTTAGATAAGTTCACAGTTCCACAAACAATGAATTAATACATAAATTTTTCCACTTCCCTCTCCCACATGTGTTTTCTCCTCCTTGTATCATTTTAGCCAATCCAACAGGTATGAGATATGTCAAAAATGTTTTAATTTGTATTTCTCTACTAAATAATAAATAATGATTTAGAATTTTTTGATTTAATTATATATAGTTTTGATGTTTCCATCAAAAATTGCATTGTGATTTCTACCATTTTTTTTTGTCTTCTCTTATTGCTATTGGTAGCATTTGTAATCCTATTTTGAATAATATGAGTGATATAATGGTAATCCTTGTTTCATCTCTGCTCTTAATTGGGAAAGCTTCTAAATTACACTTGTCATAAATCATGCTTGCTGATGACTTTAGGTAGATAATTTTTAAAGGAAAAATCCACTTATACTTCAACTGTAGAGTACTTTAAATAGGCATAATTGTTGTATTTTATTTTTAAAATACCCTTTCTGAATCTATTATATAATCATATCATAGTTTTTATTACTTTTGTTATTGATATAGTCAATTCTGTTAATAGTTTTTCTCATGTTAAACTATTGCTGCATTCCTGGTATATATATAATACCCCTTTGGATATCATGTATAATTATGATTTATTATTATAGTCAAATTTTTACATCTGCATTCATCATTGATAATTTTCTATAATTGTATTTCTCTATTTTTACTCTTTTTGATTTAGATTATCAGCATTATATGTGCATATTAAAAAAGGAATTTTAGTACTTCTCTACTATTCCAATGTGTTGATATTTAAATGTTTGACAGAATTAACTTGTAAATATATTTGATCCCAATGTTTCTTTTTTTTTTCTCTTTAGAAAACTTACATATGGCTTGCTCAAGTTTTTCTTCTAAAATGGGTTATTTAGGCATTCCTATTCTTTTTCTACTAATCTAGAGTTTCTATTTTTATACTTATTTTTCCATTTCATTTAATTTTTTAAATGTATTGGCATATAAATGGACAAAATAATGACTAGTAATTTTGTTGCTTTCAACTTCATTACTGATTATATTCATTACTGATATAGTCAACCTTTGCCTTTTAGATACCATAATTTGGTTTTCTTTTTTTTTATCAGATCAACCAACATTGATCTATTTTTCCCATAAAACCAACTTCTACTTTTATTTTTAAAAATAATTATTTTTATATTCAACTTTATTAATCTCACCTTGCTACTTAGAATTTCCAATTTGGTGGTTAATTGTGGGGGAGGGGATAATGTTCTTTTTTTTGTTTTTGTCATTATTTATCCAGTGAAATGGTTCACCCTTTCTCTAATTTTGTTGATATAAGTGTTTAGAGATGTGTTTTCTCTGATTACTGCTTTTGATTTACACATATTTTTTATTATCATTATCATACATTTCATTATCATTATCTTTAATAATATTATTTATTATTTCTATGATTTATTCTTTAACCCATTCATTTTTTTTAAGCTAAGGTTATTAAGTTTACATTAATTTTTAATGTGTGTTTCTATGGACTCTTATTAAATATAACTTTATTATATTATGATTTTTCCTATTTTCAATTTAATATTTTTGCTCTTCTGGATTTAACTATAAATAAGTACATTATTTAACATAAACAAATAAAATGTTCTTAATTTTTATATATGCATAATGAATTATTGAGAAAAAATCAAATTCCCTCTTTCTCACTCAATTTTCCCCAGATAGTTATCATATTTAGCTTATGAAATATTCTATTCGCCTCTTTGACTTTTCTTACTTTTGTGTTGGTTAAATTTATCCAGTTCTGAGAAGGGAAGATTGAAATACTCCATTATTATAACTTTGTTATTTCTATCTGTAATTCATTTACCTTTCCATTTAAAAATTTGAACATTCACAGAAAAAGGGGGGAAACTTATAAACAGTTTCTCAGATTAAAAAATCCCATATCTCAAAAATATAGAGAATTTCATCAAATTTACAGGAATATCAGTCACTTCCCTATTGATAAATGGTTACAGGATGTGAAAAAGCAATTTTTGATAAAAAAAATTATAACAATATATCATCATATAAACAAATACTCTAAATCATTATTAATTGCAGAAATGCAGAGGAAAAAAACTCAGATATTATCTCAAAACTATAAGACTGGCTAAAATGATAGAAATGAGAAATGACAAATGTTAGAGAGGAAGTGGAAAAAATGGAGCAGTAATTTATTGTTGGTGGAATTGTAACTTAATCCAACCATTATGAAGAGGAATATGGAATTATACTCAAAGAGCTATAAAACTATTTTTATCCTTTTAAAACTCAGCAATGCCACCATTAGATCTGTTTCCCAAGGACATTAGGGGAAAAGGAAATGATCCTTTGTTATCTAAAATATTCATAGCAACTCTTTGTGGTGACAGAACTGGAAATTGAAGGGATGCCATCAATTAGGGAATGCCTAAAGAAGTTGTGGTATATGGCTGTGATAATATACTATTCTGTTATAAGAAATAATGAGATGATTGAATTTAGAAAACTAAAAAAAATTTGCAAGAAATAATGAAAAGTGAAGTGACCAGAACCAAGTGAATGTTGCAATATTGTTCAAAGAATAATTATGGACAACCAAATTATTCTGACTAGTTTAAATATTCAAATCAACTATAAAGGAATTATGAAGGAAGATGCTTTCTACCTCTGAGAAAGAACTGATAAATAATATTATGCATAGAATAATTTTACATATATTTATAAATCTGATTCAAATGGTAGACTTCTCTAGTGTAGGGTAAGAAAGGAGACAGTTCAGAACTTAAAATATAACAAAATTATTTTTAAAGGAAAAAATAATCAGCTGTCGTGACATTTGTTGCATATTTTAGTATTGATATTTCTTCATTATATATTGTTCCTTTAATCATAATGTAGTTTTCCTATTTATCTGTTCTAATTAAATCTATTTTAGTTTAAATTTTGTCTGAGATCACTATTTCAAGCCTTGCTTATTTTGTATCACTGGAGTAGAATTCCTAAAACCCCAGATCTGTCCATCTGTTATTAACAAACTTCAGTGGCTCCCTAATACCTCCAGATATATCTTTATCTCAATCTATCAACCAGTTACCTATCTATTGCCCTCCTTTTTCCCTCCTCCATTCCTCTCTCCCTCCCTCCTCTCCTTGTCTTTCTCTCACTTCCTCCCTCCCTTCCTCCTTCTTTGCCTCCCTCCCTTCTCGCTTTTTGTCTCCCTCCCTCCCTCCCTCCTCCTTCCTTCCTTCCTTCTTTCCCTCTCTCCTTTCTTGCTGTTGCTCATCCTTAGAATCCCTTAGTCCTCTTCAAATCACACCTACAAGAAACCTTTCCCCATCTTCCTTATTGATATTACTTTCCCTCTCTTTATTACCTGCAATTTATCCTGTATTTTACTTTTATATATATGTTTACATATTATTTCCCCTATTAGAATGAGAAAGAACTATCCTGAAAGTAAAAGCTGTACTTGCCTTTATTTGTATGTGTACCACTTAGCATAGTGTCTACAATGTAGTAGGCTCTTAATAAATGTTTATAGATGGGTTGAATAACTAGCAAGCCAAATGCTGGAATTTATAGGTAGAAAAAATAACATCAAGAAACAGTAATATTTGTGTACTTACACATTTTTGTTCAGCTTTGCCACTTGAATTCTATTTTCAGCCTTCCTGGAAGCCTTCTCTCTCACTCCAAACTAGCTATGGCTTTCAAGACTTTGCTGGCTCTGACCTGTAGTAGTCACAATTTGGGGCTATCTCTAAGTTCTAACATCCACCTCAACTGTCACCACAAGATTCCAGGTATTTTCTTTAATGCAAATTTACCTTGGCATTTAAGGCCCTTCACCATCCAACTCTAGCCTACATTTCCTGGTTAATTTTCCACTGTGAACTCTACCTTCCAGGCCAACTGTACTAAAAGCTATTGCAAATTCAATTATTCATTGCTTGTTTCTCTGTTTTCAGGAAAGCTGTACTTTTCCTACTTGGAATACTATCTTTTTCTCTTTTAAATACTCTATCCTAGTTCATGATTCATCTAGCTAATAATTATTTTGTATAACCTTCTCCCATCCTTTTATTTCCAGAAAAAAAGTATATCTTCTTTCTCAAATATTCCTACAATACCTTGCCTGATTTGCTCTTTCCCCATTATTGCTCTCTATTGTATTATTTGTATTATTTCTTTCTACTCATTACAATTTAAGTTCTCTGAGGCAGAAATAGTATCATTTTTATCTTTTCTCTTTATTCCTCATGCCTAACACAAGTACTCTGCATGTAGTAAAATTTTCGAATATGCTTGCTGAATTAAGGTAAATCTACCCAAACTCTTAATCTAATTCCATTCAATCTTCAATAACCCATTTTAGCTGTTCCAGTTTTAGTTCTTAGTCCTTTGTTCATATTCCATTTGACACTTGTGCCCTGATATTAACATGCTGAGCTTTATTTCCCATGATAATATTCACTCAAACTATCTAAATATGACATAAGGCATTTATCTGCATCTATATCTATGATTTTTAAAACTCAGATATTTCAGCAGAATTGATTTTTTTCCATCTTGTTTTTGGTTATATATGAAGATAGCATTAGTTTCATTCAATAAAATCCCTCAGTCAAATTTACTGTCGTACTTCTCACAGGTTATTGACAAGTAGATTTATGATGTTTAAAATTTCAAATTGTAGCTCAAATTAAAACAAATGCACAAACACATATATAAACATGTACATATGTGTATATATACATATATGGATATGAATGCATGTATCTATGTATGTGTAGGCAAAGGCACCAATTACAATTTCTATTCATTTCTATCCAACTCCAAGACAACATAGTATAGGTAGTACAATAAGAATTAGAAGTCCTGGGTTTAATTTTTCATTTTCATATACTACGTATATGAAGGTAGGCAAATTAATTAATTTACTTAAACCTCAGATTATCAAGTGGTCAGATAGGAATAATAACATCTCTGTCTGCTTCTTAGGGTTATTATAGTTAGAATAATGAATATGAAAATGTCTTTGACAAGTATAATACAATGCAAAAGTAATTTATTATAATTTATCCTAGGGGATGATTTTAAATATCCAAGTAAATATATTTGTATATTTATGTAAGTATATGTGTTTCCATTAAATCTTTTTATGATATTTGGTTTCTCAAGAATTGGTTGAAAAGTTGAAAACTGTCTTGGGTTGTTTTCTACTTTTTTTTTATTTAGGGAAGATGGATTATATCCATTTTTCTAAGTCCAGAGTTCAGAATTAGTGTGACAAATATTTTAATTTGTTTTACTTGCCATAGATATATGTTTTAAATAGTTTTGTAGCCATATCAGTCTCATCTACAAAGATGTCTTTAGGGTCCATGATAAAATAGGTCAATTGAATCTTTTATTTTACATTTCAGGGTCAAATTGCACCTCTTTTTCTTTTTGATTATAGCATATTCATTAAAATTACTTTGGGGATCATGTGAACATCATTCTCCTTGTCAATTATATATGTTCCATTTTCTCACCACCTGAGCATTAGAAAGAATTAAATCTTTCAATGAAATTTTCCAGTCTATGTAAATACACTGTTAGGAAAAAAAATGTGAATGAAAATGCCAAAAAAAGTTTTACAGGATCTTTCTGTTTTAATAGAAAGTAATAAAATCACAACCTATATGTGAGCATTGCCACACTTATTTTAAAAATCATCATAATACTAAGATATAACAAGAGTAACACACATAGCTTTGAAAAATGTTTCTTTTTTAATTTAAACTCTAATTTTAGCACTAGATTTAATTAGACCACTGCATTTTAAAAGGATCACAGGGCAATTGCAAAGATTGAAGAGAACAACAATAACAATGCTTGAAGATGTGGAGCACATTTCCCATCAGGAATATTGATTAATATTTATTATTTTTGTGATATCTTGATATACTTGAGAAGACTAAATAAAATAAGTATTTTAATGAAAGCAAAAAGTGTTTTATTTGTACACAAGGAAGAATTATTTATTAAGATGATATATAAACATGAAAAAATTAATGAAAGTCTTTTGTTATCTTCATCCCGGTACTTACCTTTGATAGAAGAAATTGTATTGATCTTGGATAGTAGGGACAGTGATATGTAATAGATTTCTGCTTCTAGTTGTAATTTGTATGATGTTGGGGAAATCATTCTTTACTTCTTATCTGAAAAAAAATAAGCTGAACTAGAAGGTACACAAGGTCATCTCCTGTGATCTTTTCCTATCCCTTAAGGTTCTTTCATTTTAAGAATACAATGAAATTCAATTTGTTAATAAATTTCATACAGGTTATAAAGCACAAGAGAAACCAACAAATGTGTATTCAGTTTTATTTTCTTAAAGGGATTTCTCCTTTATCGGTTAAGATAATTCAGTGTGAAGAGAAATTTACTTTTCTTTACCCATCATTTTCTTAATGACGTTACTTAATTTTTTATCCCTTATAAATGTAGTAATGATTCTACATATTGCAGCTTCCTAATGTTTCTATGCTTTAGGCTTTTATGATAGAACACTCTCATATTACTGCATTACAGTGAAGGAGATTCTTGATATTCACTTTTAGTGTTATTTTCCCCAAGCATCATTAGAAAAACAATTATCACTAATTTATTCCTTGCATAAGACTCCTTTGATTTCCAAGGATTTCCCCCTGCCGACTGTCCAAACTGGAGACTCGGAAGGAAGGGAAAGGAAAGGACTGGGACATTCAAGCTGTTTTATACTTTTTCAATGGATTGGTAAAATTAAGTTCAATATTTTGGAGCCTGGAGAACTAACCTTCCAAAAGCAGGCCTTATATCTTTCAGGCTTTTTAATTAACACCCATCAATTTTTGTTTCGGCACCAATCTGTAGCATAGTTTGTTTGTCAATGGCATAGCCTTGTCAGAGGTCTAACAGCAATTTCCCATCCCTAATATGTTTTAAAATAGTTTCTGTCTAGCTAGAAATGCTTTTTTATTCCTTCGTCAATTCAGCTGAATGGGGTCGTCTCATTTTTAAAAAAGCAGGACCTTTGAAATAAAATCATATGATCTAAGAGTTAGAAAAGATCTCGGAGATAATATATGATGATTCCTTACATAAGCATAAACTTCTTTAATAGATGGGAAATTGATTGATTTCAAGAAAGTAAGTTTCATGTTTAATAAGTTCTCCATATGGCAAAGGCTGAAAGGAACTATGATTTCATCAATCAGGAGAACTGTCATTATAGAAAGTCCTTTCACCAGCACAGGTTTACTTGTCTAACATTTATTATATTCACTCAGTCAGTTAAAAAGTACTTATTAAGTTTTTACTATATAGTAAGTATATATGTATATATACATATGTGCTAAATGCTTGAAATACAAAGAAAAATATATAAAAAAGAAGATAGTCCCTTGTTCTGATGGAGAAACACATAAAGGGAGCTAAAAAGAGAGTGGGATGAGAGAGATAATACATTATGATGTGCATGGCAGAAAAATTCACGAGTCAACAATGCAGCCTAGAGAGAGAGAGATGAAAAACATGTTTTGTCTAGGCTTCTAAAACAAGAGAGTCTAGGAGGAACTGACCAATTAGAAGGAGAAACCTTAGGGAAGAAGAACACTTTTTCTCTCTCTTTTTTTAAGTTTATTTATTTTTAATACACATTGATTTATGGATCATGTTGGGAAAGAAAAATCAGAGCAAAAGGGAAAAAAACGAGGGAAATAAAAAACAGAAAAAAGAAGTGAACATAACTTGTGTTGATTTATCTTGTTTCCTTAGTTCTTTTCTGGATGCAAATGGCTTTTCTGTTCAAAGTCTATTGGGATTCCCTTGGATCATTGAACTACTGAGAAGAACCAAGCTTTTCATAGTTGATTATCACACAGTCTTGCTATTATTGAATACAATGTATATTCCTGGTTCTACTTGTTTCCCTCAGCATCAGTTCATGTAAATCTTTCCAGGCCTCTCTGTAATTAGCTTGTTCATAATTTTTTATAGAACTATAATATACCTTTACCTTCATCTACTACAATTTGTTCAGCCAATCCCTAATTTGGTGGCTATCCATTCCTTTTCCAATTCTTTGCTATCATTAAAAGAGCTGCTACAAACATTTTTGCATATGAGGGTCCTTTTCCATCTTTTATGATTTCTTTGCAATATAGAAATGGTAATGGCATTGCAGGGTCAAAAAGAATACACAATTTTATAGCCCTTTGGGCATAATTCCAGATTGCTTTCCAGAATGGTTGGATCATTTCACAACTCTACCAACAATGCATTAATGTTTCACTTTTCCCCATCCCTTCCAACATTTATCATTATCTTTTTCTGTGACTTTAGCCAATCTGAGAGATGTGAGGTGGAACCTAAGAGTTGTTTTAATTTACATTTCTCTAATCAGTGATTTAGTGCATTTAGATTTAAATCATTTTTTTCATATAACTATAAATGGCTTTAATTTTGTCTTCTGAAAATTGTCTGTTTTTATCTTTTGACCATTTATCAATTGGGGAATGACTTGTATTCTTATAGATTTGACACAGTTCTTTATATATTTTAGAAATGAGACATTTATGAGAAACACTGGCTATAAAGATTTCTTGTCAGCTTTGTATTTCCCTTTTAATTTTGTTTTGTTTTGGTTTGTTTGTGCAAAACCTTTTTAATTTAATGTAATCAAGATTGTTCGTTTTGCCTTCCATAATGTTCTCTTGTTTTTCTTTCATCATAAATTCCTCCCTTCTCCAAATTTGTTTGTGGTATCATCTATTATGCCCACATCATATATCCATTTTGACCTTATTTTGGTATAGAGTATGAGATTTAGGTGCATGCTGATTTTCTGACATATTATTTTCCAGTTTTCTCAGCAATTTTTGTTAGTGAGTTCTTATTCCAGAAGCAGTTGTTTGGGGTTTTAATCAAATACTAGATTGCTATAGGCCTTGATTATTATGTCATGTGTATCTAATTTATTCCACTAACCCACCACTCTTTTCTTAGCCAGTACCGAATGGTTTTGATGACTGGTATTTTATAATATAGTTTTAGGTTTGGCACTGCTAAGTTGCCATCCTTTGTATTTTTTTTTCATTCATTCTCTTAATATTCTTAACCTTTACCAGACGAATTTTGTTATTATTTTATCTAGTTCTATAAAATAATGTTTTGGCAGTTTGATTATTATGGCACTGAACAAGTAGAGCACTTAAGGTAGAATTGCCATTTTTACAATATTAGCTCAGCCTAGTCATAATCAATTGATACTTTTGCAATTTTTTAGATCTGAATTTATTTGTATGAGAAGTGTTTTGTGATTGTGTTCATATAGTTCTTGGGTTTGTCTTTACAGGTAGACCCCCAAGAATTTTATTTCATCTACAGTAATTATAAATGGAATTTCTCTTTCCATCCCTAGCTGATGGGCTTTGTCAGTAATATATAGAAATGCTAATGATTTGTGTGGGTTTATTTTATATCCTGCAGCTTTGCTAAAGCTGTGAATTATTTCCAGTAGGTTTTTGGATGATTTTCTAGGATTCTCTAAGTATATATGATCATATCATCTGCAAAGATTTCCTCATTGCCTATTCTAATTACTTTTTTTTTCTTTTCTTAATACTAAAGCCAACATTTCTAGTATAATGTTGGATAATAGCAGTGATAATGGACATCTTTGTTTCACCTCTGACCTTATTGGGAATGCATTCAGCTTCTCTCCATTACAAAAAAAAAAAAAAAAAAAAAAAAAAGCTTTTGTAGCTTTTAGATAGAGCTGCTTATTATTTTAAGGAAAGCTCCCTTTATCCCTATGTTCTCTAGTGTTTTTAATAGGAATGAGTGCTACATTTTATGAAGAGCTTTTTCTACATCTATTGAGATTATCATTTGATTTCTGTTGGTTTTGTTTGATAAGATAAGAAAAGCATTTTCATTGTGAGGAAAAAAATCTAAAAGTGGATTGATTTTCCGGGGCATGGTACAGCATGGTAGAGAGAATATCATACAACAATCCAGGCTACAGGGAGATGAAGAAATGTAAGACACATAAAAGTTTAGTAATTAGCAGAATTAATTGGGATTTGAACAGTCATCCTAATTCCAAGCATCACTCTCCAACACCATGACCTGTTGCCACTATTCCTTCTTATAGGGAACTGCAATCTGGCTGGCTATAACTTCTGTTGATTGGTTTTAGTACCACTCTCTAAGGCCAAGTAGAACAAATTTAATCTCACTCCTACTTGACAGCTTTTCAATATTTCAGATTAGGAAAACAAAGGAAACAGCAAGAAAAACCATTGAAAACATATGAAAATTCCAAATTATTAAGAAACAAGATAAGTCTGAAATTATAGAAAATTAGACTTTTATAACAATACTTATATTAATCAAAAATCAGTAAGGGAAATAATAAATACAATAAACTAAGAGAAAACATGCATGTGATCCATTTTAAATGACTATCATCATTTGCACAAAGAAGAATGGTCAAGCATTTTAACATAACAGAATGACAGAAT
The DNA here is from genome assembly GCF_016432865.1 of Antechinus flavipes. Classification (NCBI taxonomy): domain Eukaryota; kingdom Metazoa; phylum Chordata; class Mammalia; order Dasyuromorphia; family Dasyuridae; genus Antechinus; species Antechinus flavipes. The sequence goes on from NC_067403.1 coordinate 50,887,828, forward strand.
CAAAAGTGTCTATCAGACTTGCTATTCAAATTATAAGAAATGGAGAGAAAATCATTTTGGGAGATTTTAAAAAAAAGTATTTTGCATATGTATAGGTTAGCATATCCCAGGGTACATTTATGATTTAATGAATTCATCAACTAATACTTGTTTTTGCCCTTAAACAGCTTGTATTGCATAGCATGAGATATTTTTTTCAAAAATGGAAACAAAATAAATATAAAATAATTTCTTAGAGATGGAAGATAGGCTAGCTTCTTTGGTAATAGTAAACATTTCATACAGTGAACTTAAGCTAGCCATAAAAGAAAATATAGATTTTAAAAGAAATTGAAAGGGTAGTATATTCCAGGCACAGGGAACAATCATGGAAAGGTATGGGTGTTTAAATTTTTGCATAATAGTGTGGGAACATCTTATGGATGTCTATGTCATTTGTGGATATGCGAACGTGCAATTTCTTACATAAAGAACCTATCCATCTACTGATGCAGTTCAGCAAGTGTTCATCCCTTATAGTCTTGGAGAATTTCCAGGAGCATTGAGCATTTATATGATGACTATAGTTGCTTAGCAAATATGTGTCAGTCAAGACTTGAATCCCAGATCGTCACTCTATGGCTGGCCCTCTGCCAGCTACAGAATCCGGCTTCTGTTATTTCATAAAATTTAATACATAAATGCATTATTGGTTTTTATCAGTGCAGGGTTTCTCTCCAAAAGAATATATAGTAACCTACTTTCTTATACTTTGCTCCTCTTGTACACCTGTACAAATCCTCCATAAAGGATATATATTTTCTGAGTCTTTTAATATTGTACTAATACAGGACTGGAAGGTATCTATCTATCTATCTATCTATCTATCTATCTATCTATCTAATCTACCTGTCTTTCTAACTATACAATACTGTAGAGCTAGAGCTATCCATATACTTTTTTTTCTAGCTATTGACCAGCTTCTCACCTTTTCTGATCATCTTTTTGAATTATCTATCTTCATGCCATTTCTTGTACATAAATTTGGTGTATATCTCTGTGATAATCTTTGATCTGTAAAGCTCTCTGGGAGGAAACTCTCCAAAATAGAGTAAAAACCTATCTTTTTAGAGAATTGCTTAGAGCAATGAGAGGTTAAATGACTCTTACAGGCCCATATAGCCGGATGCATAAGAAGAGAGAATTGAACCCCAATTCCTTGACATTGTAGCCAACCTTCTATCCACTATTCCACATTATCTCCAATGCAGATAGATTATATTTTTATCTTTTTTTTTTTTTTTTTTGTGAGTCAATTAGGATTAAGTGATTTGCCCAGAGTCACACAGTTAAAAAGTGTTAAGCACCTAAGGCTGGATTTGAATTCAGCTCATCCTCTGCCATCTAGTTGCCCCCACATAGATTATTGTTGATATCTTGTTCTATAACCTTGAAAAATTAATGGTTTTCATTATGAAAGAAGGCTTATTCTATCTAGCAAGGTTAACAGGTATTCTTGGAGAAATAATTATAGGTTATTTTAGCAACTCTAATTTCCATGTACTTAATTTTCTATTAAGCAGGACTAATCAAGACATCTGTCTTCTGGGTATGTCTTGGTAAGTTTTTAATTTAAAAGGTCAATATGTAAATGTTGACTAGCATGGAAGATCAAATGCTAGATCAAGGTCAGAATATCAAAACATCTTGATTTTTATACCTGTTTTTATAACACCTTTTGTGACCTCTAGAGTGAACATTTATAAAAAGAAGATGATAAGATTTTGTACAAGCAAAAGTAGTTAATGAAGTGGGTGCCACTTCATTATTTAGTATTATTTAGTGAAAACAAAATCAATAGTTTGTATCATCATGACCTGCAAGAGCTAAATCAACTTCCCAAAATTCAGGTCTGATTTCATTATTATTGAAAAATCCACGTATGTATAAATGGATGAATATAAATGCAAAATATTCATTGCTTTTCATTGTATAGTTTCAGAATTATTGGGCCCCACCCTCTCAAGTCTTCCTAAACAAGCTAGAGGAAATTAGAACAATGGAATTTTCTAATTATCTGATCTTGTCACTTGTGAATTGGCGTGGTCTCTGACTTAGTAAGCTTAAATAGTAGTGATTTAAGTATTTTTCAGTTTTATCTAACTTAATAGAGACATGCTTATCTTAATACAGTTTACCTCTGCCAAGTTTTTTATGACTACTTCATCTGCACTTTAATCAGAATTTTCATTATGTTTGATTTTCTTCTAATTTATACAATTACAAATCATTTTTCGTGTAAACATGAATATAGTACTAACATTTCCTTTTCTAGGATCCTTTCTAAGAAATACACATCTTTGACTCTATATATCTGCCTTATTTTTTTCTTTTTGAGATCTGCAACTTTTAAATGACTATAAAATATCTTGAATGAAAAATTTTATCCAATTGTTTCTTTATGCTGAATCCCTAAGAGCACAATATCTGTTCAAATTAATTGCTACTATGTGTGAGTTTTGGCATGAGAACATACAATATTCCATAAAACAGAAACTTCTCTGGCTGCTGGACAGAATAATCTGCATCCCATTTAAGAAAGATCAAGCTGGATTCTTTTTTTGCTATTTTTCACTCATTTTGTGGTTCCTGGTATATAAATCTTCTCATCAGAGTTATGGCAAGGATGAATTTTCCTCTGTTGTTTCTTCAGGTGCACTCCAAAGAATTTATTGCTGATTTAACACACTGGACTGAGAATTCAAAGACCTTGTTTTTAGTTCTATTTTGATCTCTAACTTCTTGAGGGTCTTTGAATAAAAACCCTTGACCTCAATTTCTTCATTTGGAAAATAATGAACCATAAAGGAAACAATTCAGAAAAAGAAGAGAAATGTAATTACATCTTCTAGTAGTTTGAAAGAAATGTTCCCATATGGTCCAGTACAAATTATAAAATGGATAGCCCATATCTTTCCTCAGACACTAGTTTTTGGTATCTGAGCAAGTCATTTTACTTCTTTTTTTGCAAGTTTTATCACTTGCAAAATGGGGAAAACCATTTCTTTCCTCTAGTAAAGGCCTATTACTGGTTCCTATTGCTTTAAGAATTAAATACAAAATTCTTAGCTGGCTATCCAAAGCCCTTCACAATATCCCTCTAATCCACCTTTGTAGCCTTATTTCATATCACTACCCATTGTGCATTCTATGTCCCAGACAAACTGTGTACTTGCTATTTTCTGAACTCAGCATTATATCTTATATGTCTATGTCTTTGCATAGCTCCATATCTCTCCTCCAGAAGAATTTTCTCATCGCTCTTTCCTTTAGAATTCCTGGTTTCTTTTAGACCCAACACATGCACTATCTTACCTCTAGGTAGGCTTTTATAACTTCTCCTTTAAAAATAATCATACACATACCCATTTAATTATTTATTTAGGCATTTATACATACTAAATTTTAGTTGAGCATGATAGAGAGCTTTCTCCAGAGAACAGAAATAGCATGGGGAAAAAGAAAAAGAAAAAAACAATCTTCATTTTTTTCATTGGTACCAATGTTTTCATGCAGAGATAGGATTTGTCTAAAATGTTGACATACATATATTATATGTGGGTATATACCTGTACATATATGGGTGTGTACCATATATTTCTTTACATAGGATCATACATGTAGACCTGGAAAGAGATCCTACTTGTTATCCAGCTTGTCTTCCATAATTTATAAATGAAGGAATTGAGGATCAAAATTTGTGTCACTTTTCTAAAGTAATCATAGTACTTAATGGTGGAGATAGGATTTGGACTCATTCCCTGATTATATTGTAAACCAGAGCACATTTTATTTTAGAACCTGAAAGGTGGACAATAGAAAGAGTATTAAATTTGTAAAAGGAAAATCTGAGTTCAAATGCTGTCTCATATTTAAGAACCATGTGACTCTGAACAAGTCTCTCTGCCTTATTTCTATATATAAATTGGAGACAATAATAACATTTATTTTCCAAAGTTGCTGTGAGGAAGTACATGTTAGAATAATATTAATTTGCAAACATTAAAATGCTATATAATTACTAGCTATTATTATGTTTTATCCTCCAAGTAGAATACAAGCTTCTTGGAAGAAGATATGGGCCAGAACTTGAAACAAGGTGTTAAGTCAGTGGAATTGATGTAATTTAGCCTGGTGCTTAACAGTTCTCTAGTTCAGTACATGTACTTGGTACTTACTATAGTTCCACAAGATTCATACCTATGATGAGAGAGGATATAAGCTCAGACAAACTCAGCCAGAAGGAGAACTAGGGAAGACCAGAAAAGTGGTGGCAGTCTGCCTCTCTTTGCTTCTCCACTGAAACCAAGATCCAGAAGGCCTCCAGAAAAACTAGCCGAGCCCCAAGTGAAGGAGATAAGACTTTGAAGGAGACAATAAAGGATTTGGACTTTAACTTCTGGCTGCATTTGGAGTGATTACTGAATTGAAAACGAAGTGTGCTTCCAGATACTCCAAGAAAACCTCAAGAGAACATTACATTTTAGAGAAGAATATTACAAGAAGGGATATTTTTTGAAAATCAAATGAACGAAAAAAAATTTTTTTTTCTGAATTCACTTTATCCATCCATCTATAGTATCAGGGCTTATCCAGTCAGAATATTTTGCTATATACTTTTGTTTATTTGCATAAACATATACCTTTTACTCTCCTGGTTTCTCTTTCTATGTCTTTCCTCCTCTTCTAACCATGGCTTTACCTCTACGAGAACGATAAATAAATTAATTGTGCCTTTGGTAATGAAAAGCAGATGACAATCTTTTGGCTGCCCTAAGAATATTTATAACTTCTTAGAACATAGTTCCTTTTCCTTTATGCATTAACATTTATGCATTTATTGAAATTCTGATATTGATGTTCTTTTGCATCCATTGGTTGAGTCCCTGTCCTTAAGACACTTACAAACTAGTTTGATTAAGATGGGATTGATATTGCAGTCTTTGTAACCAGGAGGAGTGGATTCCATGAACAAAATCATCAAATCTTTGAAATACTGAAATATTAATATTTCTTGTTATTTATTTTAAGCAAATGAATTTTTTATGAATTCACTATGTGAAAGAATTTTGAAATACTCTTCAAGATGGATAATTTGCTAATAAAGCCAAAAAGGTATGCTTTTTTTTGAGAGATATATCATAATAGTATGATTTGTATTTGTATTCTGAAAACCTAGTACAGTATCTGGTATAGAGTAGGCATCTAATAAATATTTTCCATTCATTCTTTTCTTTTTCTCCAGACTCAAAATTCCTATTCATGACTCAGTCAAGCTTATCATGATTGTCCTGGCCTACTTTTCCAGTCTTTTATCTCACTATTCTTTTCCCTACAACCTATGTTCCAGACAAATTGAACAACTTCGTTTCTCTGAACATGGACCATACTTCCTAAATCAGGAACATTAGTAATGAGTTTTTCTTTTCTTTTCTTTCTTTTTTAATCTGTAAAACAAAAATCTTTAGAAAAATCAATATCTCTATGTGATGCATTTTACAATGCAATTAATAGAGATTGTTTTTTCCTCATACTGTTTCCCTCCTCTGGAATGACTTTCCCATTATCTCTCCCTATCTACTTTTTAATTTTGTTTCAAGGTCCAAATCAAATAGCAGTCCTTTCCTGAATTCCCTCATTTCCCAATGGGAATCTCTGTCTCTGTCTTTATCTCTATCTATTCCCCCTTCCCTTCTTTCTCTTCTCTTCGCTTCTCTCTGTCTCTTTTTACCTTTCTCTGTCTTTTTTCTCTTTTTTTACTCTTCCTTTTTTCTTTTATTGTTTTTCTTTTCTCTCTATTCCAGTCTCACTGTCTGTGTTTGGTTTACTGTGTGTTTAGCTCTCTCTTTCCTTTAAATGACTATAGGTCATTTATATAATATTATTTGTTAGATTAATTCAAAGTATCATATTAAAAATTCACTTAGTTCAAGTTTTATTTTCTAGCTGTGAGGGATGTAGAAGACCCTTACCCAAAATGACTATTTAGAGATCATTCAGCAGAAAGCAGAAAAGTTATTTATTATTAAATTCTCATGAAAATGACCAATTCCATTGCAAGGAGGGAAAAGAGAGAAAGCTCGCAGTAGAAGAGCTAAAGATTTAAGAAAGATACACTGTTTTTATAGGTTTGGTTACAAAGGATTACATCATAGGTTGGGGAGCATTAAGAAATAGGTGCCTTCTCCCCTAATTGAGTGTTAAACATTGGTGCCAAAGACAAATTAGAATGGAATGCTTTGTTTCCCTGATTCGAGAGGAATCATCAGTCAGACCTTCAACCTTCAGATTACTGAGCAGACAGCATTTAATAATCTAAATAATAATAACATTGAACAAGGATAAATGTCATCATTTTTGGTTAAGTAAATATATCTAAAGTTTTAAGCAAACATTGGATTGCACACATCGTACTTATGCAGGTCACAAAGACATAGAAATAATAAAAAATACAGAAAAAGAATTTAAACATTCCTGTAAGTTCTTCACTTCATCTCTCCATTCCATACATAGCTTATATTTTTCTTGGAACAAGTGGGTATTTAAGTGTTCTAACATCAAAGATCTTTCCTCTTTCTGGCTCATGCTTATTTGTTCCACAAACATTTATTAAAATCCTGCTGTGTGATGCATTGGTGGAGTCCCTGCCCTCAAGACACTTACAATTAGTAGGAGATGCATGTAAATTTAATTAAGATAGGGCTCATATTGCATTCTTTGTAGCCAGGAGGAGCAGATTCCTTTAACAAAATAATTAAATTTGAAATACTGAAATATTAATATTACTTACATTATTTATTTTAAGCAAGTGAATTTTTTGTGAATTCAATGAATATGTGAAAGAAAGAAAAATATCTTTACAATAATTTGCTAAAAAATAGGGTTGTTTTTGTTTGTATGTCAGTTGGTATTGGCAGTGTTACTAATAGTGTATATAATGAAGTAGTCAATCATACAAGGACATAGGGATTCTGATTTAGACAAAAGTCAGATTGAGAAGGGAAGATTCTACTCAGTTCAGATAACAGCACATAGCTGGGATGATTCAGAAGCTCATGGTAAAGGAAAAGATCTTTCTCACATTGCAGCCTTATGACCTGCCAGTGGAGAAGTGACTTAATTCCTTTTACATTGGCAGTTAGGAGATGCAACTGCAAATCTGATTTCACTACCAAAAGTATTCTGTGAATATCTGTACCCAAAAAAGTATATGAGGTGTTATCTTCAAATTCATATTTTGTCAGTTAAAATTCATGTTTCTAATCTTCTCCTTGGATCAGCACTTTGCTGAAAAGTGGCTTCATTTACAACTATGACAGCCTGGGACTTTGATGCCAAGGACTACAGATACATTGTCATCTGGCTTTAGTACGGGTTTAGAAATCAGAAGAACATTACTACATTTTAGCTGTGACATTCTCCTTATAAAAAATGATAAATCGCTAATAAGATGAAAAAGAAAAGATTTTTTTAAAGGTGAAGATAAGGATTATTTTTACTTAAATAACATTTTTTTTTTCTTTCTGACTACATCTTTAAATGAGGTTTTGAATCGGATCTCCCAAACCATTACAATGCCCTGCTTTGCCAAACTCAAAATTGCCATGGAAGCTATCAAATGAAGATTTACTACATATTACTGTTTTTGTTCAATATTTTACAAGCTTTAGGTATGTATTTTTGCACACTAATTGTATTTCATTGCAATCTTCATCAGTTTTATTGACCAGTGTTTTCATGTAGAGATACGCTGATTAATCTAAAGACATTTTTAAACAGATGAAAAAATTCACTACCAATCCTTCTGGTTGAGGAAAAAGGCAGGTGATTCAAAAGTAGAAAACAACCATATTCTAAGAAGTAGTGAATGTATAAACATGCTTTTTATTTTTCATAGGCTCTCTAAGAGGATAAATGAAAATAAGAATAGCTTTTATAACACCTTTTACTTGTGTTTCTTAATGTCCCTTTGTAAATCAATAAGGTATTATTTTCTAAGAACAACCAATGGGGGAAATGGATTCACAGCTTATGTCTATATAGAATAGTGTTTTGACAAAATAAATTTCCCCATTTGGCAGGACCATTCATATGCTTGGTGTTCAATCTAAAACCACTTTATTTCATGCATGGTGTAGACCTGGTCTGAGACAGTCTGATTTAAGAGGTGGAAATATTTCACAAATGATATACCATGTCTTCATTTAATCATGCTTAATTGAAAATCTAGAAGGTTTCTCAATTTTAAAATGTGTTTCATAAATTTAATGCAGCTTTCAAAATGTTTAAAATTAAATGAAAATGAATATATTAGCAGTGTTTTGTAAGCTCTGCCTTTTGCTGTTCTTTAATAAGGTTCCCAGAAGGGAAAAATGACTGCAGAAGGTAGTGTGAATCATCTTCCCTACTCTGACATCTGAATGTTGTCCTAGCCAGCCATAGTGGGCCAATAGCAATTTGGCTGTGCCCTGATAAAGGATGATGGAAATGAGGAATATTAAATAATTAGTTCTTCCATCTTTCTGGCTTACACCCCTTTAGCCTATCCTTGAAAAAAAAAAAAAAAAACAATTAAACTTTCTCCATGATCTCAATGATTTGTGAACTACCTTTTATGCTTTAAAATCATGTTCATGTTTTGTTTATATGTGCCCATAAATCCCACCTGGGGAGTCACCCAAATTTCCTAGGGCTTTTCACCAGAGCACATGATTCTTACATTTTTGGAGTGAGAAGAGAGGAAAAGGTTATTAAGTTTAGAAGTTCAATACAAATTGGCCCACAAAATTTAACTGCCTCTGTTTTTTCAATCTAGGCCAGTTTACCACTTCTTAGGCAGCTTGGCAACTTCTTCTTCCCGGAGGATCCCCATATTAATATCAGACAATGCAAAAACTTGATTGACTTCTACCTAGAGAAGTTTAAAATTCTGTAATTCACCAGCCTCGACCTCCCTAGAAGCCCAGGCGCCAAGCTTACACCAATACATCCAGCCTACATGATTATTCTATATAATTGATCTATCTTCTTCTTGTCTTATACTTTCTGATAACAACTTTTAAGATATTTATCCTAAAAATATTCTCATTTATGATGGGTTATAATCTATGACTTGTCTATGACTTGCAGGTACACATGTCTAGAAGAAGTGTGGTGTTAAAAAAGATGGGCCCTTATTTCAAGAAGTTTAGAGCCATTAAAAAAGTAAAAGCAAAACGACACAATTTTCTAGAAGTTATTCCAGCTCATTCTCTTAGCCCTGTTCATTTCTGTGCTCATTTCATTATCCATTATGGATGCCTACTATATTACCTATATTGATAGATGAACTCTATGGATTATCCATCCAACTGCATTTTGTAATTGTAACAAGAGACATTATAATTTCATTTTTTCATCAAAGTGTGTATGATTAAGCTGAATTTTTTTTTGAGTGATCACAGACCACATTTAAGAGTCACTGAAGTATTTGACGACTTGATATAATCAGCGTAATGTCATCCTCAAATGCTACCATTTATCTGGATAATCTCATCGACTAGAGGAAATCCCTTTAATTTGGATTCTACCCTGGTCATCTTCTTCTATGATAATAGCAATACCTTTGCAAGCACAATTTTTCCTTTTACATATCATTTTTCTATTAATAGCTAAAAGTCATAACTATTTTTATTATATCTTTAAAAAAATTTGTAAGATTTTGAAATATATGTAGAATATAATTTGTTGGAGATCAGGCTTTACCATGATATTTTTCTTTCTTAAACAAAATGTTTTTTTTTTTTTTAAGTCAACAAACAACAAGCATCATGGGATCTTGTAGCTTCTGTACCTTGTAGTCAACTTTATTATTAAAAAGATGTTATAGAATAATGTTTGCAAGAATCTGTCTATTCTTTTCCCATATCTTAAGATTATCAAAAGATACCCTCAATGCATGTCATTCATTTTCAAAAAAATTTGTAGATATTGAAAAGTAGTCATATGGCCCAGTGGTTATTGATATTCTCTCAGTCACACTTTCTTTGGAGGCAGAATAGTAATATAAGGTCTGAGGGATTTTTTTCTTTATATAATTAATATTCTACCTTCTTTTATATGCCTTGAAAATTAATTGCTTAAACCTATAAAATTGTTTTCTCCCTGGTGGGAAAAAGCTAAAACAAAAATACACCTTGTGAATTAACTCAAATCTGTCTGGGGACAAGGAAATTGAACCACCAGATTATAGGCACATGAATATGTATTCTAAGGTTTTTCTGGAGAAAACAACAAAACCTAGGAAATGTAGACATCTTTTATTCCATGCACACTGAGAACCTTGGGAAATGAAATTTTCTTAATGCTTATACTTCTCCCAAAACTGGTAGAATTACCTCCTACCTGAAGAGATTCCAATGGAAAATGTTTCATTGATCCTGTCTTTTCTCAGAAAAATTATCTTTCATTCATTTCCTGGCATATTGACTAGTTTTGTTTTAAGTATCCCCAGTGGTCAGTCAGAAACCATTTCCTTTTGAATGTCACTTCAAATGAGTTTTCTTAGCAATTTCACTTGTTTTATGTGTAAAGTATTTTACAAATGCTCATAATTTTAGGAATAATTCTACATTCGATCATACTTCTCTACAAGTAGAAAATTCATATTCATAGATGGAGTAAAATGTTGAAAGTATATCATGATTTATTGATTAGATGAGCAAAACCTCCCTGCACTGGAAGACATGTTATCTATACAAGTAAATGAATAGAAAGCTACAGTTTCATAATGTATCTTCAGAAATCTGCTGAAAGGTTGAATTCCCTGGAGGTCAAAAGAAATATATGGCAGCCATCACAAAATAGTGGAAAACCCAGATGAATAGGGCCACTTTAGTATGTCCCAAAGGAATAATTTTTAATCTAGATCACTGAGTAAGAAAAATAATAAAAATTAAAAAATGGAAGAAGAAAATGAAAGAACCCACTAAAACTAACGAAAGATGATTCTATACTTTGTTTTGGTGGTTATGGAATAAGATACATGCATACTTAATATTGAAAGATTTTACTTCTTGTATTTTCTATAGTTGTTAACTGTCCATTTTACAATATAAAGAATACAACATTGGATTCAAATGTACTTTTCTTACTATATGGAGAAATGCTAATTGGATTCCTTAAAGTAAAACATAAGCTTCACAAATCAGATGAAATAATTTTGGAGACAGAAATATTAAGCTGCAGACATGCATTAAATAAAAATGTCTTCTATTTATGGAAGAAGTAAATTCAGATTCTTTAGACAAAGTAGTTTAACTGATCCATAACAGCATGGGATATTTAGAGAATATCAATACACAGTGGAAATCTAAATTATAAACTCAATAAGATGCTAATTCATAAACCAAAAATCTATGTGAACATAATACTAAGGCCTTAAACTTATCCAAGCAGAGCTAAAATCATCTACAAAAAAATTTTGATATGTATTATTTCTGGATATTTTCATTACTCAGAATATTTTCTGAATGGATTGTGTACCACAAAGTCCCAAATGGGTTTTATCTCGTTACTATCATCCTCATTGTTGCCATCATCATCATGATCATCATCATCTCAATTTTAAGTTAAATATTATTTTTAAATGTTTTCATTCAGTTCAATTGTCCTTTTAAAACTTTGCTTCATAAGTACGGATACGTATTTGTATAACTCTTATTATGTATGTCATTGACCAAATAGTATTTTATATTTCCAATAACAAATAATATTCTACTGAAAGCTTAAATTAACTAAATGTTCATTATTTGGAGTCATTTTCTAGTATTTCCCATGCCTCAAAGGAACGTTTCCACCTTAAATCTGCGGAGCAGGTGCATGAGTGCAGGAAGAGACCTACAATTATCTCTAAAGAAGTAGAGAGATAAGAAATAGTACTCATATCATTTCACAGAAAAAGAAAAGTTAGAATTATGATTTTGAAAGTTGCACATCACTTTCCTAGCTGGAAGAGGCCAAAGCAACCATCTAGTCCAACCTACTTGAACAAGAATTGTCTCTACAATGACTACTTCAAGTATTCCTTCAGTCCTTGATTGAAAACTTCCATTGAAGAGTGGCCTATTACTTTGCAAGTCTTCCTATTCTACTTTGGAGTAGCTCTAATTCCTGGTGATGTATGTTTTCTTTCTATTATATGTCTAACTTTGCCTTTATCGATTTCTACATATAAATTCTATCTCTGTTCTCTAGGGTCAAGTTGGGACATTGACAAAAACTTAATCAATCTTCCATGTAAAAAGTCTTTAAAGACAAAAAAAAGTCTCCATTTCTGTTTCTTTTTCTTCAGGATAAACATCTACATTTCCTTTAACTGTAATAAACAATATGATGATATTGAAGAGATTAACCATCTCTGGACACTTTTCACCTTCTCCAAATCTCTCCTCCAATGTATTGGCAAGAGTTGACACATACTTAATGTGAAAAAGATGGAAATTTGGTGCCTTAATAATGGAATGAGGTGACCACAGACGTAATGTAAAGGCAGAGTATAATAAGGCTCTCACCTGTCGAGTCCTAGACACAATATCTTTTTAATGTATTCTTACATTGTATTAGCTTTCTTGGATATTATCCCTTTTCTGGTTTTGTACAATCCCCAGGCCTTTTGATGAACCGCTGGTTATTCATACCACACCTTACTGTAATTGTGAAAATGCACTTTTAACCCCAGTGTGAGTTTTTATGTTTGTCCCTATTAAATTTCATTATTATTTGTCTGAACTGGATTCATCTTTATTAGATTTGGCTAAATTTTCTAGCCTGTCAGTTTTTTATTGAATTTTGAATCTCTCATGCAGTATGTTAGCTATCCTTTCTAGCTTTGTGTCATAAACAAATTTGATAATCATGCCATCCAAGATTTTATTCAATATATTTATTGGCATCTTAATAAGCACAGGGTCAACCATAGATCCCTAGGGAACTTCACCAACTTTCTCCTTCTCCTAGGTTGGCATGGGATCATTAATGATTATTCTTTGGGTCTGAATTTTCAACTAATTCCAAAATCACCTGACTACATTATCATGAAATACACAAATCTCTGTGGTTTTCATGATAAGAACATAAGACTTTATCCAATTTTGCTAAATTCAAGATATATCTATAATATTTTCATATCTAAACATGTAATAGCACCGTCAAAAAAATGAAATAAGGTTAGCTTTGAATGACCTATTTTTTGATGAAGCCATGACAGTTCTTGTGATTTTGCCTTTCTGTTGTAAAGCTTTGCTAAACAAAGCTTTAACAAGATATTCTAGATATTTGTTTTTCAAAGAAATAAGTCAGGCTCATTGAATTACGTTTTGCGGAATTCACTTCAATCATATATATGGGTATATATGTGTGTGTGTGTATAGATATGGATATATTTATAAAATCCACCCCCCAAGGCAATTGGGGTTAAGTGACTTGCCCAGGGTCACACAGGTAGGAAGTGTTAAGTGTCTGAGGCTAGATTTGACCTCAGGGCCTCCTGACTTCAAGTCTGGTGCTCTATTCACTGCACCACTTAGCTGCTCCCCATTTCAATCTTTTTAATATAAATATTCTTCCAGTATGTCTAGAAGTATGGAATGAGATAATATTTGAGGATTTTTTTTTCCCAAAGCAAGGCTGGTAGATGTACCTATGATGAGTAGTATATTTGGGGCAACTAGGTGGTACAATGGTTAGAGTGTTGGACTTGGAGTCAAGAAGACCTCAAATCTGAAATCTTCAGATTTGAGCAAATCTGAGCAAATCACTTTTTGCATCAGTTTTTTCATCTTTAAAATGAACTGGCTAAGGAAATGACAAATTACTCTAGTACTTCTGTCAAGAAAACTCTAAATGGGGTCATGAAGAATAAACATGACTAAAAAATGACTGGACAACAGCATAAAGCATGTCACCAATGATGGAGTGCATAAAATGAGATATAGTTTATTTATTTATTTTTCTTTTTACACTTGTAAAATCATTACAATATGATTACAAAATTCTCTGACAAGAAACTTCATTTACCAATGCAGGTATGGAGTTTGGTTTCTTAGATATTTATGTGTGGTACTGGGAAATTAAATGAGTTGTTGAGGATCACTTATCATATGTATCTGAGGTATGAATCGAATTCAGGTTTTCCTGAATCTGTGGCCAGTTTTCTATGAAATGTTTTTTCTATTTTAAAAATAGCATGTGACTAAAATGAGGGAAAGTGACCATATAATGAAAGTAAGAGATAGTTATTTGTTATATTGGCATTTAGATGATGTTAAGCGATTTAGAAAGTCATCTAGGGTACTTTATGTAGACCTAAAGGAAGGATTTATAAGACAGAGATGTCAACCAGTAAAAGAAATGGTATCTATACCATTTCTAGGGCAGCTTAGATCCATTCAACTTTTATTTTATGCCAAAACACCAAAGAAATAATGTGGCTATTTATCTAATAGATCTGTGTATGTTTAGACCACAAGGAACAGAAATGTTGGCACCAAACCAAATCACTTTCAAAATAAAGGCGCTAGAGTAGCACATGAAAATTTAGCTAGAAGAGAAATCGTTATTAATAGAACTGGAGCAAAGGGCCTTGAGAGTTAGCAACAAAGATTGCAAACTTTTTCTTTTAATGGATTATTTTACACTCTAAATTGTAGAGAATTTTGGGTTTAAAAGATCAGCGAAATCAAATTCTGGATGAGTAATGAAGAGTTAAGTATCTTTAGACTGCAAAATCAGACTCTTTCAAAGTGATAGTGAAATCAACTTAGTATTCTCTAAAAGGTGAAAGTGATAATCACGTAAGTGGGAGAGACTATGAAAAACTGAGAATAGGAGATAAGGGTAGTAATTAAAATCATATTTAATGTCCCTGAAGAAATGTTATGAAAATAAATGGGGAGACTAAGCAAATGAATTTTAGGGAAAAAAATATTTCAGGGCATACTTTAAGCTTGTTTGTGTTTTTTTTTTTTCCTTGAAACTTTGTAATTATTAAAGTATAGCATCAACTTCCCCACTTTTAACATTTCTCATACTTGGTAATTGTACAAAATGGTGCCATCAACATTAAAGCTGAAAAAATGTAATCTGCAAATAATCATTGTTCTAGAACAGGAGTTCTTAAAATAATTTTAGTCTCTGATAATCTAATGAAGTCTATGGATTTCATATCAGAGTAAATTCTTTTTTAAAAAGATAATTGAAGGAAAAGCTAAATTTAAATAAAGTAAAAATGTAATTGTCCTCACAAAGTTTATGTACTTCATGGAATCTGTACATGAACCACAGGCTAAAAAACTCTGTCCCAGAAGAAGGTACAGACATTAATAAGAAAGGAAAACAACAGTTGCAAAAGAGACTAGATATATAGAGTATGAGTTCAAATTGAAAATATATACTATATAAGTGTTAGATTCTAGTTTTTGGAGGTCATATATTTGCTTATCTTGGAATTTTGTAAATTTTCCTTGGGGCTTAAAATCAGAGAGGATGTCCCTTGAGTATTTCCATGACAATTTTTGAGATCTATTTTGATTGAACTACGCATTAAATGGCATTCATATTCATTGGCAGATTGATAACATAACAGTGCATCATCAATCCCTCTGTAAATGGCATTTTGTTACCTTCAGTACATTTTAAAGTTGTAACTGAGATCACACTACCCATCAAATGTAGTGTAAAATGTTAAATGAAATTATGAGATCTGTAAAAATAACCAAAAGTTCTTAAATTTCTTACACTTTAAAGGACACATCAGACATAATGGCTTATTAAATGCCATTGTAAAAATCTCATAACTTTTTCAATACTTATATTTACAATCATGAGGAGGGACAGGGATAGTGGATGGATATACCCTTCATCAGTGCGGAATATAGCCCATCTATGAATTCTTGTCCCATGAGATTCTTGTCTACACCCTTCCCTAATTCATTTTCAGACTATCTACCCAATGTACTTAAGATGTACAATATAATCTAGATCTATTAATATTTCATGAGTCTCAGTACAAAACCTGGACTGTCCATCTGCTATAATTTCTCGGTATTCATTTCTCGGTATATAATCATATCATTTGTTTATCCTTCACATTTACAAGCCATTGTTGAAAATTTGTTGACTCTTCCCCATATTCAGGAATATATTTCCTTTATCTGTTACCTGAATTTTTTATTCTAATATTTTGATAGAAGCTTAATTACTAAGTGCTTAATAACTGCTCATTGCTTTATGTGTTTTTTGAGGGAAGGTGCCAAGTTTTTATAATTGCAAGTATTCCTCATAACAATTATCTTAGGTCTTATCCAATATAGACATTCGGTAATATTTCTTGGGTTAATTAAATAATAATTACCAGCATATGGTTCAGTATCCTGCTCAGTAAGTTGTTATTTTGTGAAAATAGAGATGCATGTCAAAGTAAAGTGTCATCTATAATAATTGTCTTCAAGTAAATTGAGTGATAACCAGCATAAAGTCAACAGGCCTTTTCCCTGGGATGTCAACATCAAGAGAAAACCACATTTTTTTTTCTATTCTGCCAAAGCCCAAGTTCTTGGTTCTCCTGCTTCACAAGCCTTGGCCAGCCTTCATTGATCTTTCCAATCTATGCATCCCCAGAGTCTAGTTATCACGTTGTCTCTTTCTAAGAACTGTCTTTATTTCTACCCAAATTCCAAGAATACATGTGTAAATCTCTCTAAGGGAGAGACTAGGACTTCTCCTCAATAATCACTCCAGCATCTGGAAAATACTTTGCATCATCACTCCCTCACTGCCTACTACTCTTTGTGTTAAGGCTGCTCCCTCCTTAATATCACTCCTACTAATAGCTAGTCATACATACATACATACATACATGTATATGTATGCATGTGTGTGTACATAAACATATTTTTATGTATATATGAAAATCTTTCTGAAGATGAAAGAACTCTATAATGATTAGAGAATAAAATCAAACTAATTGAAACTAATAAATTAAAAAAAAAGATCTCATCATCTTCCTTGTGGGATCGATAAACTTGTAGGAATTTTCTCAATGCCAAATAATATTTTGCTCAACTAATAAGTCAGTAAGTAAGCCATTTATTAAATGATTACTATTCCCAGACTTGCTAAAATTCCAGGATTGCTAAGAGTAATAAGTGTTTTAAAAAAAAAAAGTTTAGTCTCACAGTTCATATTCTAATCTAGGGCTTTTTTCATTATAAGATACTGCCTCAAGGTAATTTCTTGAATAGAAAAGAAATAGGAAAAGAAAAACAAACAAACCCCCCCCCCCCAAAAAAAAATACCGAGAAATTCTTAAAAAATGAGTCAATAGTGGGGGGGAGAGTGGCGGGGAAATAGAACATATATTAAACATGGACTCAAAAATTAAACTATATATATATATATATATATATATATATTATATATATATATATATATATATATATATATAAATACACACATGTGTGTGTAAACACATTTTATATTCCTTTAATTTCCCTTAAAACTCTCTCCTTACTTGATTAGGTAAATAAGAATTTGTCAAGTACACAGTAATATTCTTATACAAATAATACCAAAGTTGAAATTCTTCATTTTCAGCTATCTTTTTTACCAGTCTCTTGTTGCTGATTTGGAATGTAACTGATGATGTGGAGTATCATCAGCAGTAGTCACTTCATGCGGTTCATCTGCATGATGCAGAAATAAACTGCAAGTGACTGAGCATATATTATTCCTATGAGGAAATATCAGCGATAGAGAATTAATTGCATTTCAGATCCTACAGTTAGTACTTTATAGATTTAGTAACCCAGTTCATGGATATTCTATTGATTTTTATGTGTGGCTAATTTATCTTCACTTCACTGTGACTGGAGATAATGTAGAACATGTGTTTCTTTTCTTTCTCCACCCCCCCAAGCAATGTCACTCACTAATGTTGTCTTCTTTTTTAAAAAATGATTTGAATTATTTATGAATTCCAACATTTTCATCTATCTGAATACTTTAGTTTTTGCTATCACATAAAGCAATCTAAAAGAATCCAAATGAAGGAGCGTTATTTAATAAATAAGAATTTATACACAAAAAAAATCTGGTACCTTTGAATCCATAGAGCCCTAGAGATGCCCTTAGTAATAATGAACACAAAGCCTTCTGGGAAAAGCAGCTCCTGGCCTTCTCTTTCATGTTTTCTTAGCACAAAGAAGCTGCTGATGGGGCTTAAGATTGCTCAGTGCAGCAGAAGTATTTGCTTTCAGGGATCTAGTCACCTTCTTAGTGGGGGTCAACATTCCTATAGGAAATTGTTCAATGAGTAAGAAAGTGAAGACCTTTGAGGGAGGGAGAAGAGGATCATGGGCAGAAATACACTTAAAATCTTTTGTTGCCATCCCTTTACCGATTCATCTGCATTAGAAAGTGCAAGAATGTCAGCCTGAGGATGAGGGGCCACATCTACCAGTGGTTTTTGGTTTAAGCTCCAGTCTGAATTGGAGCTGGAAGAAAATGGTTAAGGAAGGAGAAAGTCTTCGCCATGAAGAAAATAATGGAAACTTTTGTATGTGTGCACCCTGCCTGTGCTAAAGTAAAGCTTTAGAATCTGAGGATCACCTTTTTAACAACTTTGGGACATGCCCCCAAATCGCCTCTTCTGTTTTCCCTTTATTCACCAATATAATCATTTAATGAACTCTCAAAATTTGTTTCCTATATGAATGATAATTCTTGCAAATATTAAGGAGGAAACTCCCACTACCTTGTTGAATAAGAAAGATGATTTTGTGCATTGTATTTCTTACCCTCTTTTCTCATATGCTTATAAAAAAAAAAATACACCTCTTAGTATTCCCAGAGAAACATAGGCATTTGCATATTAATTTAATTGTGTGTGTTCATGCAAAACTATTCAATTCACAGAAAACTATCCACAGTTATTAAAATTAATTTTCAAAAGAAGAGCTATTGTTTTCAAATATAAGAGTTGTCAAAGCTTGTGTGCCTCCATACATTATCTGCTACCTCTTAGTAGTCTGGAGCAGGTGTTTACAACATGGCGTCTGCACTACAAATGAAGGGAGATGTCTCATAAAGTGCTAAAATATTAACTCAGGAAACCAACTGCGAATTTGACAAAGATGCCATTGGTCTTAGGACAGCTGTTCACCTTTGCATTCATGCACTTGATACTCGTTCCCTTTGAAAGTAGGTTCTAGATATTAAGAAGAAACCAACCTTATAAATAGTGGTATTCTTTATTCCTCTGCCGTGAAAATTTTTGTCAGCTGGATCTCAGCAGTGAACAAAGTTAGAGAGAGTCTGTGTAAATCCATACCTCTGTATCCAAGGGAGACTATGTTGGATGGTGTGACCCTTTAGGAGTATTGAGTATATGTGTGTTTTTAAAGAATTGGATTCTGGCAAATATCACAGCTATTTTTTTCATACTGGTTAATGGTGCTTCTGAGTTATAGAAATTCAATTGGTTATTTTCAAAGCAACTGCTTTAAAAAAAATTGACCCTCCATCCCTGCTTTTTATTTTTTTTCTCTTTTATTCCAAACTGTTTTCTATGAATAGATATAATCCATAAACTCTCTTGGGAACCTGTGCAAATGTTTCAGAATTCTCAAAATCAAGATTTTTTTTTTCTTCATTTCTAACCTGAATCTATCCAAATGCAAATACTGAAGAGGTAGCCACAGGCCTACTATGTGAAGGCAAAATAGGTACTCTTATTATGAAGTCAAGAAGGAAACAGTCCCTGAACTCAAGTGATAGGGAAGAGGTCTAGAGCTGTCATTTCATTGAATCAGGGAACTCCCAGGAGGAAAATCCCTGAATCAATGCAGATCAGCATCTGTTGTGCAATTTATAGTTTTAGTTGCCTAAGGGCACTAAAAGGTTAAGTGACTTCCTAGGAATTACAGATAATCTGCATTAGCCCGAGGTGGGAATTTATATCTGGTCTTCCTGACTCCTAGGCTGGCTTTGGCTTCCTGATTCTTTGCTATCTCTTCTTTTTAGTGGAAATGGAAACAAGAAGATATAGAAAATATGTCTAGGAGAAGTCTAAAAGTAATTTCTAAAAGTTTGACAGCTTTGCAAAGTTAAACAATTTTGCATTAAAGATAATTACTAAATAACATATGAACTCTTTGCCCACTAACACCACAGTCATAATAAGAAAGGTCCCTTCCTACAATTGGCCTTTATCCTTGGACTTACCTTTTGTAAGAAGGAGATAAGGAGAAGGCTATATATAGTCAGAAAGACATCCATGGAGAGCTACAGAAATTCATACTGAATGGCCTAGAAAGGAAACTTATTTATCTGTGAGATTCCCTTAGCAAAAAATGTGGGTCCAAATCCCATATAACCACAGAGATGTTAGTAGCCAGAGATAATAGTGGAAAAATATAGAAATCTAGGACAATGTTGAATTTCAGAGCCAATTATAGAAGTTTCATGATTAAGCAGAATTTGGAACCAGAGTACATTAATAGTAATAGACACTTTGTTAAGGATTAAACATGGACATTGTCAATGGAGTGCTATATCTATGTCCTTGGAGGAGGTGGGACTGACCAGAAAAAGAATAAATTTTTTCTTTACTATAGACTCAGTTATGAATCCTTTCTAGATTTTGCATCTGTTGTTTTGTTTTGTTTAAACTCTATCTAATATTTGATTGCTGCGTTGCCTGCATGATTAAATGGAAGCAAAGAAACCTATTTGACTTTTCTTTAGAGACATAAAGAAGCAAGCTTATATTCTGATATTCAAGGGAAAATCTGGAGTGTAGGAATGACTCAAAGTATATGAGATGTTCCAAGATCAAACCCAATCATAAAAATAATAAAAAGATAATAAGAAGAGGGAAAAAATATTGACAATCTTAAGTAGGGTGGAATCATCAGCAAATGCTTCATATAAGATCTGGTATCTCATCCAGTCTTCAAAGAAATAAAGAGATTCTAAGGGGGCAATGATGAATAAAGAGTGTTTTCCAGGCACAAAGGCATCCAGATGATGGAATCAGGCTTCAAGTACCAAGAAACTCAATATAAACTTGATTTGGACTGTACTTTGGAACTCAGAGGATTGTAAACAGGGGAAAACCTTTCTTACAATTTTCCTCTGAAGTTCAGTCCTTTACTGACTATGTCAATTAGACACCAGCAAAACTCTGAAATCAAATCCTACCTTAGACATTTACTATTTCTGTGATCCTAGGCAAGTCCCTTAAACCTTTTTGCCTCAGTTTCCTCATCTGTAAAAGGAGCTGGAGAAGAAAATGGCAAAGCATGCCAGTATTTTTGCCAAAAATAAATCCTCCAAATAGAACCACAAAGAGTCATATGGGATGAATATAACAACAACATCCATTTCATAAATGGAAAAATAGTGCTCTCCTTAACCTGCTGATTTCAAAATTGCATAAGTTTAAGTCTATACATAGTCTATCTGGGAACCACTTGCTCCCAGTTGCTATTCACAACTGAACTTCTTAATTTCCAAAATATAGCTAAATTTTACAGCTTCTAAATTCTCATTCTTAATAAGGAGAATATAATCCAATTTGCCTACAGATATTGTTACAGGAGTAATTTTTCCTGAGTCCAATGTGATAGGCAAGTAGGTACAATTCTACTACATGGTGATATCACCATGTAGAATGTATAGCAGCAAAAACTTATGTTCTATTGAGCTCAAACATAGACTCAGTTCTAAGACCCCCCCAAAAAAAATGTGGAAAAAGATTAGTATTCTAACAAGGCCTCTTATTGACAAAATTAGTGAGAGAGAAATAATTGTTTTACATATAGTAATACATGTTGTATGTTCTTTCTAGAACAAGAAAAGTTAAACAACAACAACAAAAAAACCAGATTTGTAATCACATGATTCCTTCAATGTCATAAAAGTTGAACTGAGAAACAGACATAATCTCATATATTCCCTAAGGAAATAAATCTAGTTAAACAGATTCTACAGATAAAATAAGTCAGGTCACATACTAAACTACATTCAGAGGGTTTACTGGGGAAGATGGGATTTACATGTCACTGAATTAACAAAGCACTCAGAGACAGTTGAGATTCTTCCTGACCTGTAAGTTCCTTCTTAACAGAGAAATGTTGGGGAAATTTTTGATATCTTACAGATATCAAATAACCTGTTTAATAACCTCCTAATAAGAGAAACATTCTTGACCTTTCCAAATAATAAAAATAAAAAAATAAAATAAAAAGTTTCAATAACAGTGTATCATACAGGGGTTCCAAAAATCTTAGTGCAGTTTAAAGTGAATGAAGCTTAAGGTTATTAAAGCTTAAAAACTTCACTAAGATTTTTTGCAACACTTTGTATACTGATTTCTCTGGGAGATCAGCATTTTAAGTAAGTGTTCATAATCTGATCCAAGGTGACTTTCACTGAAGGTAAAACTTTTTTGTATTCTCTTCTAAAGATGACTGATTATCTCCCTATTTTGTCTATTTCTGAGTTATCTGAGCCCTTTGAACCTGGGCTTGGCCTCCTTCCAAATGGGAATAAGAAGCAGTCATTTTCTACGAGATTTTTTGAAATTTTAAAGACTTAATCAGGATACTTTGGGCTATCTCTTCAAGAAGGGAAAGTTTAGACATTAATTTTTCTCTGACAAAGAAAGTGGTGATGTAGAAAGAAAATTGACCCTAATGTCAGAGGACCTCCTACAGTGGATCTCTGGGAAATTCTGGGCCCCTACACTGTTCTGACCAGAAGTTGCTGTTTCTGTTGTCAGACAGACTTTCAAAGCTACAACAAAACTCTCTTCCTATAGTTTAGCTGTTCTGTTGATCCTACAGGTGACCCCGACTTGGGGTCTAGCCAGCAGCTTGTCTCTGCTGGGTAGCAGTGACTTAAATGATCCTGTGGTTATTCTAGGAAGATGCTGAACAGTCCATGCTGTTCCCCTCTGATGGCTACACACCCCAAAGCTTTTCATGTGTTTCAATGACAGAATGGCCAAAGCAGTAAACAGCTTGTGACCCCATTGTTTTATCTATCTACCTAGCTGCTCCTCATGAGTGTATATAACTGTGCTTGCAATTTCTCTCCTAAGGATTCCCTGTGTGAAAAGACAGCATGTTGCCCCAAATTTCAATTCCTTAATCCTGAATAAATGCCTCACTTGATTCACCAATGGACTAGTTGGTCTGAGTTTTGTTTTTGTTTGAGCATTGTACTTGCAATTATGTATTGTCTATGATTTTTTTTAAAAGTAGACTTTCACCTCTATTAAAAATTTGATTTAGACAGTTGCATCTTTCCCCTTTTCCCTTACATGACAGAGATGACACACACATAATATATATTTGTTTGTTTGTTTTAATTGAAGGGATTATAAATTATGTACTGCAGCGCTATTTTAAAAAATAATATTCCTCTATTAACTCAACTGATATTTTTTTCTCTTAAAATAAGAATAATGGAAAGGAGGAGAATCACTCACTGATATTTCTCCCCAAAACAGTAACCTCTGAAAGCCTTTGAATCAAGGAACATTTATATTTTCCATGGCTTTGAGAATCTTTACTCTCCCAGACAGAATTTCAAAAGATATGGATAACAATTTAAATTTTACAGGAATGTGCATAAAAATAGTATGGCCTCTTTATTTACCAAGTAACTAGCTAGATTTAGATAAATTAGGTCACTTCTGGTTCTCTAATCTTAACTTGGAAGAAAGAAAATTAAGGGGGAAATTAATTGTAAAAGTGTTACCCTTTAATTAAGCCTTCTCAGAAAACATAAATAATGTCTTTTTATACAAATTGTTGGTGTTAACACCTTGTCATAATTAAAACTTGCAGGGATTTTCCTTATGCTTCTCTTTGCACGTCCAGGAACCAATAAAAGCCATAAAAATGTAACTTTCTCGACAATAAACTTTATTTTGAAGAAATAATCACTTGTCACAATTCCAAAATATTAAGGATTCTTATTGTTTTAATAATATTTGGTTACCCAAAGGAAATAAAAAGAAGATATTTTTCTTTTATTTGCTTTGCAAAATTGTTCTAATATGGTTCTTGCTAAACATGAAATATGAGGGACAGAGATCATTCAAGAACTTCAGGATACTAGACACATTTTTTCTAGCTCAAAATAACTTTCTGGGTGGTTCCAGACTTTCTCTAGGAATAATTCTAGACATATGAAGAGAGAAAGAGCCTGACTTTGAAAACTTTAGAAACAAGGAAAACTGAGACCTCAACATGTTTCAGATTTCTAGCTTGCCTTCCTAGAAACTTCAGAGAATTTCTTTTGGATAAAATTGGAGTTTTCCTCTTGGCTGAGCTAAGATCTCATTTTTCCTTCAACCAAGATTTCTTATTTCTTTATTCTAAAAATTCACTTACTCTGCCTTTTCTGATATATTCTAATTATATAAATTTCTCTAATATCTGCTCTTTTATTTGGATAAATACATTTATTTGCTAGTCACCATTTGTGATGATCTTTTGTATAACTTGTATTTAGTAGGAATGATAATATGGATACGTAAGTCCTTTTCATCATTTAAAAAATATTTCTTAAGACTCTCTAAATCAATTCTATTTACTGATACTCAAGTGAATTTCCCAAAGAGCAGATTTGACCATGTGACTTGTAGCAGATTCCTGACATCAATTCTGGCAGCTCCTATTATTTCTAAATAAAATATAAACTTTTTTTTAGCTGGACCAATGAAGAATGTACCATTCTTGCATATTAATTATTAATTCCTATTCCCACAATCAGGTGATCCTGCCAAATGGATCTGATCTCTCTCTCTCAAAATATTCCATGTCTCATAGACTGCCTGGAATTTTCTTTCTCCTTACTTCCATCTCAGAGTCTCTCTTTAAGTTACAATTCAGACACTATTTTCTGAATTAAGCATTTCCTGATGACAACTTCTAATGTCCTCTCTTCCATATTACCTTGAATTTAACTACTTTATATGAATATATAGGAATATGTGAATGCCTATAATGTGGATAACATATTTATGCAGTCTACAAATTAATATTATATTTATAATGCAGTTTATATTTTTACATCTACTTTTTATCTTCCTTATTTTAACCAAAAACTTTTTTTAATGTTGTGCACACTATCTGGAACAAAGGGGACATTTAATATTTACTCATTGATTGATTAAATGATTTTCTATTAGCTCATTATCCTACTAATCACTTATTACATTGGAAGGGAATGGCATTTGTTCTTCAAATTCATGTTCATTATGAGTATTGCTAAAAAAAAAAATCTCTTTAGATTGTGGAAAGAACATTGGGCTTGAATCTGGTTTGAAATTTTAGTTGTATTACTTTTAAAAATCGCTGTGACATAGGGCAAGTCATTTATGGACTTACAATTCTATATATAAAATAAAGAGGTTGGTGTAGATGCCCTTTAATACCTCTTCAGCGGTACTGATCAGTGAATTGATCAGTGTATTGATCAGTGAATTGATAATCTATGACCCTAGAATCTGCTAGGGATGTAACATATAATTATACCTTCTTAGTTGAGGTTCAATATTAGGAACAAATAGGATATCCAGGTAATTGAGCAATAAAGGGGGATTTCTGGGGGCAGAGCCAAGCAGTAGTGAAGAAATCAGGAAGCTATCACATCACTCTTCAGTAAACTTCAAAATAATACTTCACATTGTATACGAGGCAAGAGAAGATCAGGGTGAAGCATTCTTCTAGCCAAAGAAAATTTATGAGGTTAAAAAGAGAGACTGATGACATAAGGGTAAAGATTGGCTTAGAGGACTCCAGGATGGAGAATAACTAGGTGATGATGGCACAATTAGGAGCAGCTTCTATAGCTCTCAAGTCATAAACAGTAAGGGTTTTTTGACAAGTGGTCAGAAAGACTAAATAAAAGGAACATCTACATTAGCATTATGCTTTAATGGCTAGGGAGACTGAACACTAGCTACTCTTATTTCATGAATCCATTTGTGGGTCAGTTCAAGAGGAGCATTTAGAGTCAATAGGGAGGAGGGGCAATGAGGAGTTATATTATATTACTTCCTGTTCCAATGGATTGCACTGGGGTATTTCTATGAAAGTGGATATTTGTACAATTCTGTGGGGGAGAAGTTTTGAGTTCTTTTGGAGTAGACAAAAGGAAAACAACTCCCTGGAAAATATTCAATCCAATCCAAGCCACATATAGATTATAATTTGAGAAAAGAATTTAAAAAGACTATGACGATAGACTCATTGTGATATGTGATTTATTTCTTTGTTTTTATTGTTGTTGTTATTGTTATATAAATTCAGTTAAATAGTTTTTCCCTAAATTGAGAGAAATTATACACATATGCTTATTTGTATGCACATATATATATATAATATATATATATATATACACATATGAATTTATACATAGACACATATGTATATATAAGTATGTCTGTGTGTGTATAATTTGTTAATTATTCAAGCAGGGGTTATTAGAAAGTGAAGTGAATTTTCAGGGTTCCATTAATTTTATGATAGTGAGAGGAGGGAAAAAAAAAAAAACAAGCCACAATCTCCCAAATAGTTGAATGAAATAAAAGGAACTATATAAGTATAAAGTATTATTTACTGTTAATATATTTTAATAGTATCAGTATTGTTATTTCAGTTGTTGAATGTCTTTTATTCTGAAATGAAGATAATAAAAATATTTCCAGAAAAAAATTGACAGAAATTTTCAAAGATGACCCTAACCAGATTTTGAGTTTTGATATATGATATTATATTAGGCACAAGATTCAAAGAAATTATGTTTTTAGACTAAACATGAAAACATTAGGTCCATATCTGAACATGTATACAACTGTTCTTGTATGTGTTATGGTGGTAATAATCGAATATTCATAATGATCATTAGAAGCATGATGACAATTAAATAATTTGGCATCAGATTCTATGTTCCTCTGAACTGCAGTGTATGCTGAATTCCTGAATCTCAGAAGCTATCTCAGCCAAACACTTGCCTACAAATTCTTTCTACAACATTCCCAGCCAGAGTCATCTAAATGGACTTCATAGAACTCAATGATAGCTCCTATCTGAAGGTAGATTAGATCACTTATTCTTAAACTTTTTCCCATGATCCCTTTTTACCAGAGAAATTTTTATATGACCCTAGGTATATAGGTATACGAATCAAGCATTTACTGATTATAAATCATAATTTCATGAGCCCCATATTCAGATATAAGACCCTACTTGGGATTGTGAACCACAGTTTAAAAAATTGGGGATTAGACAATGGCCAAGCCAAGGTTTTCTTTTTCTTTATTATCAATACTGTTATGAAAAGTTGTATAATTTCTCTAATGATTTATAGTTGTTCCCATCAAATATCAAGGCATGGTCCTGCTCACTTCAATTCATTTTGTACATTATTATATTAGAGTGAAGTTGAAAATATCTACATAATTTTTTTCATCTTGAATGTCTTTTAAGTAAAGATGTGTGCATCCAATATTCACGTGGGACTTTATTCCTAGTATAATGTCACAGATTATTTGCCCCTGCTTCTAAGGCAAGCATTTGAAGCAGAATGTGATTTATCTGAATATATTTCAGTCTAATTCAATGCAAAGGTATATTACTCTTCTTGATCAATTATTTGAACAACAATCCTGTGATTTAGTATATTTTTAATTTACACAGAAAATGAATTGTTTTCACACTTCTGACAAGTGAAGTAGCCCTTTAAATGTTGGCACCACACTGCTGTTATTATTGTGTTTATTTTAGAATGCTTATTCATTTTTCATAAATGGCAGGTTTAATTTCTTTCCTTTGTATTTGTTATGGTGCAGTTTGATAAATTATGTTTAAGTGATCATTGTATTTTTCCTACATATTTTGAAGAAAAAAGGTAAAAAGAAATAGATAAATTATGTCTTCAAGTTAGTAGTTTTCATATTTTCTTATAGCCTCTTACCTGACAATTGATGAGATTAACCCACTCTGATCTGTGCAAGTTACTTAATCTTTGTAAAGAAATTCAGGTAGTACAATTGCTAGATTTTGTTTTGTTTCATGAACCCCTACAATGTTCTCATTTCCATTTCATGTTAAATGGGAACCATTTATCACTTATTTAATTAACTGAAATATAATAATTCAATGGTTATGAAGAATTGCTATGGGTAGGCTTGAATTGCCTTTTCTATAAATCTATAAATGTGTTTTTGTAATTTTAATATATTTCCTCATTTTTTTCTTAAATCATAAATCTTACTTTAAAGTAGCCATAGTTATTGAAGATCAACAAAGAAAGTTCTTACCAGCAAATGCTTACCACTTTCAAATAGTTCAACTTTGAAAAGAAACGAACAAAAATGACAAAATAAATACACATTAGGAACTCAACAATCAATTTAATTTTTAAGAAGACATATACCAAAGACAGAAGGAAGGACAGGGCAAGTAAAGAATTTTTTTTTTAAACAATGTGGTACTATCTTCCAAAAAGAGCTAACTTCATTGAGCTTCCTCATTTCTAAAACAAAAACTACCATTCTGGGATTTCTTCAAGCATAGTCCTCATAAAAATTTCTATTCACTTTCTGAAGGCCAGTCTAAGAATGGAAGTAGACTTTCCAATTGCCAATAGGCTGATCAACTGATCCTAAATTCTTTGGCTGTGACAATCTATGAAACAAGAAAAGTACCAAATGTTCTTTAGTCCTGTATGATTGCCTGCAGTTTCTATACTGATCATTGCAGAAGGGTGGAAAATGGAATTGAAACTAGCAAATCACAAAGTTGTTAGTCCAGCAATTTTTAAAAAATTATGATTTAACTATTGTTATTCTAAATGTGAAATTAATTGCATTCTCCAATAATGTTAATTAATCTCTAATAAGCATTTGTTAAGTACTAACAATATGCCAGGGACTATGCTAAGAAAGACAAGATATAGTCATTACTATCAAAGAGTTCACAATCTAATGAAAGAGACAACCAGAAAATAACTATGTACAAATTAGGTATATTCAAAATAAATTGAAAATTAATCAATAATTGAAAGGCGATAATATTAAGGGAGATCAGGAAAAGATCCTTATTGAAGGTAGAATTGAAGGTGGGATTTAAAAGAACCTAAGGAAATCAACTTATAAAAGCACCTAATTTTGTTACTATATTTTAGTCAACAGAAAATTTTCATTTTCTTCTTGGATATGTATGAGATAGTCACCGTGTATTCAAAATGAATTGCAGAGGACATGTTGGATTGCCTTTGGGAAATTGTACAGTCAATGTTTTTCCCTGAATCAAAGGCCCATTGCAATATTCTTTTCATTGTGGTATATATCTGAATAACTTATTCTCTGTAGAACTACAATAACAAATCAGATACCAAGAAATCAAGAGTCATGTGCTGGGCATAAATAGACTAGAACATGTTATCAAAGAAATATTGCATAGGGGAAGTTCCAAAGAATATGACTAGAATTTTTATAGGGATGCAAAAAAGGATTAGTTAGTCAAATAATGAACAAATTCTAACTTCTGATCAGCCCATATGCTACATCAATTTATTTATGGGAATAACATAATGAAGTCAATAGTAAATTTTATGAACCCTTTTAGACAATCTATTAAGGACATGGATAAAAGTGGCCCAAAATAAGAAAAAAATTGTCAAACTGTTATCTAAAGTTCAGAGTATACCCACATTGATGAGATCACATTTCCATCTAAATATCAGAGTGTGATTTTATAAAATAATTACAAGAAAGCTGAGATTCAGAAAAAGCACAGGCTTATGATGAATTTTAAGGACAAAAAAAGTGCAATATGTGCTTTATAAAATGTTTTTTGTGCAAGAGGAAAGTCAAAGAAAAGATAGACCTCTGCTTGTCATTGATAGGAAAATGTTAAGCAATAGGACAGACAAGGAAGAATTTCTCAGCTCTATTTCTCTCCCATTATTTCTGCCCCCACAAAATCTTCAAATTTAGAATTCAAAAATATATATAACAGGAGATGTTCAACATAAAAGAGTTAATGGCTCAGGACTCTGTCTTAGATGGACTCTATTACAGGAAGGACTTTAACCAACTCTGTACTCCAAAGGAGAGTGACTAGAGTAGTTGGAAGTCTAGAACCATACTACAGGAGACCAATTGAGGGAACTCAAAATACTGAATTCAAAGAAGTAATAGAGTTTATTATCTTAACTACATTAAAGACAGTGATATAGGAGGGATTTGGCTGTAAAATCAGAATTAAGAAAAGTGGATTACGTGGAAGATATTACATGGCAATGGATTTTGGCTTAAAATAAAGATGAGACTCACCAGTGGATTATTTCTGAAGATTATAAGTTCCCCATTACAATAATCTCCACATAGAAGCTAGGAAGATTGATTGTAAGAGGATGTTGAATAGAGAATCCATACTGAAGTATAGATAGGACTAGAAGACTGAGTTCATTCCAGTTTTGAGATTCTCTAAAATGTCTTCTGTAAAATCTCCATCTCCATCTCTTTTTCTCATCCCTTCCTCTCCTCTATTCTTCCTTCCAACATTTTCTCTTTATCCCCTTTCTCCTCCTCTTCCTCCTCCTCCTTCTTGGTCTTAGTCTTGGTCTTCTTTTTCTTCTCCTTCATCTTCTTCTTGGTCTTGGTTTTCTTCATCCTCTTCTTGGTCTTGGTCTTGGTGTTCTTCTTTTTCTTCTTCTTCATCATCTTCTTCTTGGTCTTAGTTTTCTTTTTCTTTTTCTTCTTCATCTTCTTCTTGGTCTTGATCCTGGTTTTCTTCTTCCTATTCCTTTTTTTTTCCTCTTCTTTCTCTGTTTCTCTCTGTGTCTTTGTCTCATCTGTCTCTGTCTCTCTTTGCGTTTCTCTGTCTCTGTCCATGCTGTATCTCTCTATATCTCTGTCTGTCTGCCTTTGTCTTTGTCTCTCTCTCTTTTTGCTGCCCTCCCTCCCTCTCTTTTTTCTTCTCTGTCTCTCTCTCTATGTGTCTGTGTCTCTACTTCTCTATCTCTTTCTCTGTACTTCTCATCTCTCTCTCCCCCTCTCTCTTTCTTCCCCTTTCCTCTCCCCATCCCTCTCTTTCTCCCCCTCCCGCCTTCCCTCTCTCTCCCTCTCCCTCCCCCCTTTTCTCTTATTCTCTCCTCTCCCCTCCCTTCCCCTTCTCTCCCCTCCCTTCCCTCTCTCTCTCTCTCTTCTCTCTCTCTCTCTCTCTCTCTCCTTCTCTCTCTCTTTTCCTCTCTCTCTCTCTCTCCTTCTCTCTCTCTTTTCCTCTCTCTCTCTCTCTCTCTCTCTCTCTCTCTCCTCTCTCTCTCTCTCTCTCTGACTCTTCCCCTGCCCTTCCCTTCATTTCTCTGTTGTCTCTATCTGCCATTCTGTCAAATATAACTCTAGCCTGAAATATGTGAAAAAGAAGAATTGCATCTATTCCAGGTGTTGTAGACTATTATATTGCCTTTACACACTAGTAATACACCTTGCTTTCATGATACTCTTAAAAGTATCAGAAAAAATTAGTTGAATGATAAGGCTTATTACATTTGCTCAAAGTGAAAGATGGAAAACCAACTGGAAGTTTGCATAAATCCTCCAGTGAAACTGCATTTATCAAGGAGTCAACATCAAATCGATAGATACATAGAGAGATACATAGACAGACAGATAGAAACCCATATACAATATTTGCTCTAGGCTCTTGCTGTCTTAATTTATGCATGAATACATATAAAGAAACAAAGAATATACCATGGCAGTCAAAAATTAACTAGTTAAAAGATAAGCAACATCTTTAAACTATTTGATAGATTTAAGAAAATAAGAAAATGCAGAAACCACAGAATCATTAAAAAAATGAAAATTGTCTAAATGGTATTATTTAATATCATTTCTGAAATGGCTGTATTAGTAATGTATTATTTGTTTTACAGGAATTGCTGTAAAATACGCTAGTAAAAGCTTTAGTCATTTATTATTATTCCCGTTGGCAAGGCAAACTAAATATATTTTCCAATATATTTCAATTCTTTGGCATTTTTTGCTAATTTATTTACCTAGCACAACTCCACTCAAATGCAACATCTGCTTTCTTTCTGTTCATACATATTAAGGTAAAAGAAAGAAGTGGAGAAAGAGCTCAAACGATGTACTTATTTTATTCCTTTGTAATATTAATCATAGTATACATTTAATACCTCAAATATTTATTTATCC
Source organism: Antechinus flavipes (assembly GCF_016432865.1). Classification (NCBI taxonomy): domain Eukaryota; kingdom Metazoa; phylum Chordata; class Mammalia; order Dasyuromorphia; family Dasyuridae; genus Antechinus; species Antechinus flavipes. Next base: position 50,920,148 of record NC_067403.1, read on the forward strand.
TACTATGAATAAATTGTGTGAATGTATGAAAATATGTTCTTAGTTTACTTTTACATATGCTTGAGCATGCATTCCTACATACAAATGGTAAATAGAAAAGAAAAATTCTGGATATAGTCCTGTGGCTAATATTAAAATAAATTTTTCTTTGGTGTTAAGGGAGAAAGAACGAAACAGTAAAAATCTAAAATGGAATATTTACTTTTTTACTTATCATTGCTCAGTAAGTGAAAAATATATAAACTAAAAACAATGAGACATGTTTGAGACATATTTCTGAGTGTGATAAAAAAATTGGGAAAAAAAGAATACATGGAATTGAATTCTTCACAAAACTACTATTAATACAGGGGAATATGAACTTATTTGAGGACTGGGAATGAGAGCCATGAATCCAAATGAGTTACTTGATATTTGATGTCCATTCAGAGTTTTTGATGGCATTGGAGTGATTAAATAAACTTTAACTTCAAGTCATTAGCAGGGGGGAACAAGCTGACATGTAAAATGTGATAAAATTTATTTAAGTTCAAATATTAAAGTTAAGGAATTCCAAACTAAGAGCTGTGTCTTTGGTATTATACTTTTTTGATTCTTTTTGTTTTGTTTTGTTTTCCCATTTTATTTTTATCATCTTTGACTTTTTAAAACCTGAATTTTGTAACAGCTCATTACCCTATAGCTCTATGAGAGGTGTTGAGATTTCCCTGAAATGCACAATTCAACATTTTAGCATGAGCAATTGAAATTACAAGGTTGTATTCATAGAGTGCTGTGGAGATAGTCTCAGCTTGGCCCCTATGCTGAGTTAGCAAGCAGGTAGCTTATGATGAAGTAAAATCAAACTGGTGCCCAATCATTGGAGAAACCTGTAATGATGTATGAAATGAAAAATTTCTGCCCACCCCACTCAAGGAAAATACAAACTTGGCTGTGGTCTGCTATTTGATTTAAAATTTAGTTGAGTTGTAGAGAGGGTTCCATATGAGGCTAAAACTCTAAGGATATGAGAGAAAGATAAGATTGGTTTGTGGAAATAAGGGAAAATGATAAGCTAAGGCATATTTATTATTTTTCATCCAGAGTCCATTATGGCGTTCATCTGAGGAAATATGGATCTTTTTCTCACAAGTAAGCCCTGAATTTCACTAACATTATTATAGGAAGAAAAATAAAACAAAATAAATCTCATTTTCATACATTGGAATGACAAATTCAAGTATTTTTTTCTTGATCTTCACTTTATTTTCTATTAAATTTTTTAAAAATCCTTCTGAGAAGAATTTTATTGTTGTTTCTTTTCTTATGCCATACAGGAGATTACGATAAATAGAGTCTAAGCATGACTGAAATTCTCTTGGCCAAGTATCAAGATTACACAGAAATTGATGTGCTTTCTTAAAAACTGGGATCTGTCTCTAGGACATAGTCCAGGTTCATTTTCCAGCCATGGAGGTTAATAGCATAGAGCTTTGCTTTCTCTAATAGATGCATATTTAATAAGTCTCAAGATGTGAAAATTAGGTATCTAACTAAATTAATTAACTAAACCCTGGAAGCTTTGCATGGGCTAAATATGTATAATTACATATGTATTGCCATCCAGTTAAAGCAAAAGGTTAAAAATTGAGCCTAGAGTTTAAACATGCAACCAGTGATAGGGTATTTATTTTCCCTGCTATTTCTATGATTAATTCACCTCAGGGAAAAAATCCTAAGGTTTAAAATTCACTAGGTGGTAAAAACATAATAATCAAATTTAAAAGAGCAAAATAGGAATCCATGAAAAGAAGGTGTAAAGGAACATAAAAGAAAGTTAGAGGAAGAAAAGAGAATAAGAAGGTTTATTACATAGAAAGTAGATGAAAGAATGTTTTCCCCAGCCTAAACATATGTTTAAAATAAATCTGACTGAATCTAATCTATAAAATCCAAACATATTACAATGTCTTCAATGGCTAGTGTAGTTTCCACTTGATATTTTATTTTCTCCTTTATCCCCTGAGGATGCAATAAGTTCAGTTTTGCATTTATTTTACCTTTCATCATTGCTCAGTACATTTTTACCCTTTGACTTGAAGCATAGAGAGATAGAGCAGAAGAATGAATGCATTGATTTAGACATAAAAAGTGACATTATAAGCAAATTAGAAGAACAAAGAATATTCTATCTTTCAGATCTGTGGAGAAGGAAGGTATTTATGGCCAAAGAAGAACTAGAGTACTTTATGGAATGCAAAATGAATAATTTTGATTGAACTAAGTTAAAAAGTTTCTATACAAACAAAACCAATGCAGACAAGATTAGAAGGGAAGCAGAAAAGTGGGAAAATTTTTTTATATTCAACAGTTCTGATAAAGGCCTCATTTCTAAAATATATAGAGAATTGACTCAATTTATAAGAATATAAACCATTTTTCAATTGATAAATGGTGAAAGGATATGAACAATTTTCAGATAAAGAAATTAAAACCATTTCTAGTCATATAAAAAAATGCTCTAAATCACTTTATCAGAGAAATACAAAGTAAGACAACTCTCAGATGGGCTAAGATAATAGAAAAAGATAATGATGACTGTTGGAGGGGATATGGGAAAACTGGGACTCTGACACATTTTTGGTGGAGTTGTGAACTGATCCAACCATTCTGGAGAGCAATTTGGAACTATGATCAAAGGGGCTATTAAACTGTGCATAGTATTTGATCCAGCAGTGTCTCTACTTGGCCTGATCCCAAAAAGATCATACAAAATAGAAAAGGACACACATTTGGGGAAAAATGTTTGTGGCAGCCCTTTTTGTAATGTCAAAAAACTGGAAAGGGAGTAGATGTCCATCAATTGGGGAATGGCTGAATAAGATGTGGTATATGAATGTTATGGAATATTATTGTTCAATAAGAAATGATCAACAGTTGATTTCAGAAAAGCCTGGAGAGACTTACATGAACTGATACTAAGCAAAGTGTGTAGAACTAAGAGAACACATTGTACACGGAAACAGCAAGATTATGTGATGATCATTTCTGATGGACATGGCTCTTTTCTACAATTGAGATGATTCAGGCCAGTGCCAATGATTTTGTGATGGAGAGAGTCATCTGTACCCATACAGAGAACTGTGGGAACTGAATTTGGATCACAGCACAGTATTTTCATCTTTTTTTTTTTATTATTATTTGCTTGCTTTTTGCTTTCTTTATCATTTTTTCCTCTTTGACCTGACTTTTATTGTGCAGCATGATAATTGTGGAAATATGTGTAGAAGAATAGTACATGTTTAACATATACTGGATTGCTTGCTGTCTATGGGATGCCGGGAAGGAAGCGAGAAAAAAAAAATTGGAACACAAGGTCATTTGGAAAGATGAATGTTGAAAACTATCTATGTATGTATTTTAAAAACAAAAAGCTAAAAGTTAGATTTTCCTTTATTGCTATTGTGAAATAAAAGAAAGCTGAAAATTGCAATTTTAAATGAGTTTAAATCTCAAGATATAGAGGTGAGCTATATCCTGAATTGTGGAAGAAAGATTTTGAAGATGTGATTGAGGAACCACTCTTCCTAGTCTCTGAGAAACAGTGAATAATGGAATAGTTTTCTGAGATCAGAGAGCAATCTGAATATCTGAATTTTCAAAATGAAGCAAAAGGAATAATAAAAATAATGATGACAATAATGAACTTTTGTATGGTGTTTTAGATTTTAAACAAAGTTTTCTATATCTTGGAAGCTCCAGGATGGTAACCTTCCTGTTGATACTCAGCAAAATTCAAGAATTGATGATTGCAGAGGGTTTTTTTTTCCTTTTATTGTTTTTGTTTTTGTTTTTGTTTATTTGTTGTTTAGCATTTAGTAAAGAGTATCGTTATCACCAGGAGTTCAATTCTACTCTCAAGCCACTGTACCTTCACTTCAGGTACTTTTCAAGATTTTTATTTAGTATTTTTTTCCACAAGTATATGTAGTAACAATCTCCAACATTTAAAAACTTAGAGTTCCAAATTCTCTCCTTTCCTTCTTCCCCACCCCACTCCCTAATGAGAAGGCAGACAATTATATATATGCTATATATGTACATTTAGGTAAAACATTTTCAAATTAGTCATTTTATGAAAGAAAACATAAACACCCCCCAGGGAAAAAAAAAACTCAAGAAAAAGACATTTTTAAAAGCATACATCAATCTGTATTCAGATGCCATTAATTTTGTCTCTGGGAGTGGATAGCACTTTTGATCATATGTCCTTTACAATTGTCTTGATGAGTTGATGAGTACAACAATATTGTTGTTACTTTTTATACAAAACATTTCACTTTACATCAGCTTATGTAAGCCTTTCAAAGTTTGTCTGAGAGCATCATGCTCATTATTTCTTATAACACAATATTACTTAATTATAATCACCTATAAGTTCAGCCATTTCCCAATTGATGGGCATCTCCTTAGTAACCAGTTCTTCGGAAAAGAGCTGCTATAGCTATTTTTTGTACATATTTTTATACATTTTTTCTTTTTGTTCTTTATCTCTTTTGGATCCAGACTTAGTAGTAGTATTGCTAGGTCAGAGGTTCCACATGGTTTTATAGCCCTTTGGACATAGTTCCAAATGACTCTGTGGAATGGTTAAAGCAGTTCACAATTTCACCAATCAGAACCCTAAAATCTTTAATGCATATGAGCATAGGTTATGAGGATCTGATCTTCTCAGATCCTTGAAAGGAGAAATGCATGTAAGTATTTGTTGAGATTTAATATGAGAAGCAAAGTCAGAAAGTGTCTTGAGCTTTATTTGAACCCTGTTCTTCCTGATTTCAGGTTTAACACTATCCACTGTACCTTCTTACTGCTGCTCAAATTAAATGTTAGTTTAAATAATTTATGCAGAAAATAATTTATGGTGACTAAGATGGATTCATATTTATACCAGCAATGCAAAGCTAGTTCAATTTAAAAAAAAATAGAATTAGTAATCAAGTGAACAATGGAAATTACAATAAAAATATATGTCAATAGATACAGTAAAAAAAAAATACTGACAAAATTCAGCATGCATCATTATATGTTAAAAATTCTTTTAAAAAATGCACGTAAAGCCCCACTTCCATTCTATCTGTTTTGTTTTTTTTTTTCTGTCTTTCTCTGTTTCTGTCTTTGTCTGGATAGATGTATAGGCACAGTGAAACAAGAGCTTGTTAATTGAACAATTTTAATTAAAATGTGTTAAAATTATTTCCATTGAATAAACACTAGAAACTTTACTAATACAAAAAGGAGGTAAAGCAAGAATGACCTTTTCCCCATGATTACTTGACATAGTTCTAAAAACAATACCCAGAGCAATAATCAAAAGCATAAGCATTGGCAAAGAAGAGACAAAAGCATTCCTAATTGTGTGACATGATTATATATGTAGAAAGCTCAAAAATATCTGTGACAATTTAAATTTTCAGTAAATAACGGATCAGTTTTAGAATACGAAATAATTCTATAAAATTTATCAGCTTTCTTCTTGGGACCAACAAAAGCCCCAGTGAAATTATAAGAGAAATTAAAATAAAAATAATCATAGGTTTCAAATACTTTTTTTTCTTTTCTTTTCTGATTTATTTTCAAATATGTGGGGGTTTTTATATATTGAGATTAAGTATAACTTTTGAGCTCATTGTGGTATATATTGAAAGAAAGCAGTTGGTCTAAAATGAATTCCTGCCAATTTGCTTTTCTGTTATCTATCATTTTGGGGAGAAAAAAAAGAGTTCTTTCTCCAATTATTTTTATTCTTGGGTTTATTGAACACTGGCCTACTATTTTCATTTGCCCCTGTCTCTTGCTTATGCCATCTGTTCAAATGATCTACTTTTGTTATCTTTCTAGAACTAATGTAAATATAAAGACAAAAGCATCAATAAAATTTAATTTTAAATACATAAAAAGAATAATAATGAAAGTATTTATAAATATTAACCACTAAATTGACTATGTTAGTCCAAAAGGTGATTTGCTAGAAGCAAAAACTCATTTTGGCATATATTAGCCATGCAATGATAGCAAAACAGACTTTTTCCCCAAAATTTACTCTTGGATCATATTAAATGAATATTAAAGATTTTATAAAAACAAACAAACAAAGACATTATTGATGAAAGCCAACTTCAACTGACATAGCTTCTGTTTTGACACAATTCAATTTTTAGCCATATCTTATTCATCATTTTGATCAATGAGCAAAAACAAAGGAAAGCATTCTTATTAAAATTGCAGATAGCCAAAAAATCCTATTACACTGAATAAAAGGATCATAAGTTTGTAAAGATATCATTAGACTGTGATAATGGAAAGAAAAAACATTAAAAAGTCATAAAGATTCAAAAATTGAACATTACAAAATTGTATGTTTTTTTATTATGTTCTCTTTCCTTTATATCTAATACCAATATTCATTATGAGTAAAATCTGATCTGCGAGCAATTCATATGAAAAATGTTTGATGATTTTAGCAAAACACATGCTTTATATGAAAAAATGAGATGAACAAGTAAATAAAGAAATATTTTCTTTGTTGTTGTTCAGTAGTGTATAATTCTTTCTGACACCGTAGACCAATCATCCATGGGTTTTTCTTGGCAAGAATACTGGAGTATTTTGCCATTTCCTTCTCCAGTTTTATGTAAGCAGGAGCTGTGACTTACCCATACATCTAATACGTCTAATGAGTGTTTAAGATAAGATTTGAACTCTGATTCTGATCTTTTTCTGAATCCAGACCCAGTGCTCTTATCCTCTATGCCATTTAGATTTTCCATAATTTTGCAAACTTTAAAGACTATAGGGGCAGCTAATTGGTATGGTGGATAGAGCACCAGACCTGAAGTAAGAAGGACCTGAGTTCAAATCCAGCCTCAGACACTTAACACTTTATGTGACTCTGGGCAAGTCACTTAACCGCAATTGCCTCGGGGGAAAAATATATCAGTAGGGGATAGACAGTAAAACGAGCATAGTATTTGGATAAAAAGGATGAAATAATTCCATTATACACTGCCTGATTAGTCTACCCTAGAACAGAGGTGTCAAACACCTCTTAAATTAAAATTATATAATTTTAGAGATAAAAGTAATGTTAGAGTCATTCTAGTCTCAAGACTAATGTCATCTAGTTCACCTTCCTTTAAAGAGAAAGGCCTATAACATTCTTAACAGCTCATCACATTCCTAAGTGTGACCTGAACATTGATTAATATGTAATTGGGAAAACATTTTAAATAACACATGGATAATAAAAATACATGTTTTTCTAAATTATTATGTGACCTACAAAGATTTGCTTGTATGGGTTACTGAACCCTGTTTCTAGCTGAGTCAAATACTTCTACTCTAGAACACTGCATTCAGTTTTGAGGACCATACCTTGGGTAAAGCTTTTGGTCAAATAAAGTTAATCAAGAAGCCCATAGAAAACTTGATTAATTAAACTAAAGATATTTGGAAATAGCTCCAAAAAAAGGAGCTTAGGGAAGAAAACAATGAGAGATTGATAGCAATTGTACTCAAATATTTGAAAACTTGGTAAGTGGAATATATATACTCTTTTGAAGGAATAGTGTGTCTTTAATTTTCATCTTTGTATCTGGGCAACTAGCAAAATATTTTATAAAGAGCTGAGGTTTAATAAGTGTTTATCAATTTGAATTGAAATTAAATGGAACAAAAACAATAGACAACTAATATTTCTTCTAAGGTCATATCACTAACAGAGAGTACAAAGAAGAAAAATCCAATCTGACAGAAGAGAGAATTTTTTATTATTTCCTTCTATTCATCAACTGCATGAGCACTCATATAAGGCAGTCAGCTCATTGTAATTGGAAATAATCAGGCCAATACTGAATGGTTGTCTCTTCAGAACATTAGAGAAGAGCTTCTTACTTTAGAGGAAGGATAGAGTAGGTGACATTAATCTTGAGACTAGAAAGATGTTAACATTCCCTCCATCTCTAAGGTTCTATGATTAACAAGATTATCAAAGCATCCTTATGGACTGTTTTAAAGTATGAGGTAGCTCTACCCCATCTTGTCTTTTTAACCTGTTCTATAATACAAAAGGGAACATGAAAAAAGAAATGTGCCTTCAGAACTTTTCATTATTAATGATGCTCTATGACAAAATTGGAAATCTGCTACTGTACCCCAAGGGGGTGATTAATTTAGCAGACTAGGAATTTTGATTAAAAGGGAATGAAATGTCTGATGTATAGTCTATTTATCAGTTATTATGATATTAAAACACTCTAATCACAGTGGTACCTAAATTAAGGCTTTATACATAAATGTCACTTCATTTTGCTTCTCTTGATATAGTTATGTTGTACAGGTTTATTATCTATGAGTGATTGTATGTGTGTGCCTCTGTGTCTGTGTATTTGTACAAGCAAATGTGTTTCCATTGTAATAGCATAGCAAGAAAGTATTTTGCCATATATGTTGCTCATCTTTATTTTAATAGCAGTGTGAGGTGAGGAAATATAATAGTTTGAAATGCCAATAGAGCTTTTAAATTGAGAATTTAGGAGCATCTTGATATGGGGGTTCAGTGACTGTTCTTAGAATCAGGAAACCTACACTTCAAGTGTTTCCTCCAATTGATTGTGTTTCAGTAGGAAAATGACCCTTTTAGTTCTAGAGGCTACTTTCATACATCACAAATTACAATAAAATTGTTGATTTGCATCAGGGAAGTGAGTTTATACACTTGAGATTCTCATAGTTCGGAACAAAATGGTACTAATACTAATAAAAAAATTAGAGACCAGTATATTTCAACATATATGCTTCTTATCAAACCACCTTGTAATTATAATATATAGATAATTCTTAACTGACTAGCAAGCTTTTATTATTTTAATGTATTTTTTCAATCCTAAAATCCTTCCTATTTTGTTACAATATTGAGTGAGATTACAATCAGAACACTATGAATCTGATATTAATTTCCCCAAAGAAGGCAGTTGTCTCTTTATGGTTAAGGGAGCAGCAATACTTAATCATTTTATATCTATTAAAGCTCCTAGTGAATGAATTTAATAATTAATATTAATACGCCTCATCTGATGCTTTTTCTGTTTATGAGAATGCCCAGCATTCTTTTCAAATGCTATCATTCTAAGATTCTATATGCAAGCATTCAAGTGAATATTTGAGATTAAATGTTCATTTGACTTGAACAAATTATTTGGGAGAACCTAATTCATATAAACTGCAAATAAAGAAAAGTAAAATGCTCTTTAAAGGGAAGTTTTTACACTTTACCTGTGATTTTAAATTGCTATGTAGGAAAATATTCTTTTAAAACTTCCTAAGTTCTAAAATTATTATATAAGTCAAAGAAAAATTTGGAAATATTACAAGCATTTAATTAAATGCTATGTAAAAATATTTTGGGAAGCATAAAACACTATAAAATTACAAGATCTTCTAGTAATTTTATTGTTAATATGAAGTAGTGTGGAGTAGTAAATAGTTTTGGAAGACTTGGGTTGAAATTCTTACTCTGACAAATACCAGATATATAAAATCTGAATGAATCTCTTAAACTCTCAGTCATGAAGATAATTTTCTAATATCATACCTTCCAGAAGGTTTTTATGGAGGAATCTTCTTCATCTTGGAATTTTCTGTCATTAAAATCAAAAATTTGTCACTGGTTCTCCTCTCAGTATTACATGGCAGTTACTATATCTAGACACTGTGCAAAACACTTGATAATTATTATTTGTTTGGATATAAACAATGACTTTAGTGGGTAGGTGCTATTATTATCCTTATTTTACATATTAGGAAACTAAGGCAAATAAATTGCGAATTGTCCAGGATCCCATGGTGATTTTCTAAGTCTGGATTAGAATTTAGATCTTCTGGACTCCAGATAGTTCAGATAAAAATGGCCTTGGGAGAAGCTGCAATTCTATTTATGCAGAAAAGCTATGACAATAATTGCCCAGTTGCATAAAGTAAGTGTAAATGGTTAAATAAATGTATTGAGGCAAAAGCTCTTCATTCCAGACTCTATAATGGGGACCATATGAATTTTATCTTGTCCCTAGATATTTTTATTTCCTCTTCTAGTTTTTATAAATGAAGATTTTTAATTAAACATTGTTTGGAGATTATACTATTATGATATTACTATCACATGCAACTTTTCAAGGAGATGTATAATGAGTAAAATGGCCAGTTTTCAGTTTACATTTATCATTTGGTTTCAGAGTTGTTGAGACTACAAAGATATTTAAAGATCTTTCAAAAGAGATCCAGAGGGAGTGAATATGATAGAGTAAGTGGAACACTCTGCTAAACTCTTCCAATATTTTCCTGCACATAAAATTAAAATAATGGCTTAAATCAAATTCTAGAAAGACAAGAGACAACAAAAGATTGAGATGAGATATTCTTCCAGCCTGGGTAACTTAGGAGATAGGAAAGAAAATTTTGTGACATGGGGGAAAAAGTTGGCTCATGTGGTTGAAACAAGTCAGGTATGATGAGGTGATCTAAGCACAAAAAGAGAGTAGGAGATCCCTGTGCTAGCACTGGGCACAATAGATGCTTTATGATGAATCTATTATGTATATGCACTTCTGAGTGAAAATCAGTGAAAAGGGAGAGTGAATGAAAAGGATCAGAATCACTTTTGGATACAAGCATTCAGGGACCTTAGAAAATCCTAGGGTGAATTAAAGGAAGAATGGGAAAAATATTTCACATCAAGGAGGTGTGTAAGGAAAAAATGGTGGATTAGACAATACTTGACCCTCACTCATATCTAAACTGGCTCAAAGAGGGGAAAGATACATACGTATTCAGTTAATAATAGAAATATTCCTAGCAAGAGTATCATTTGGGACACCATTAGGTAGCAAGGATCCAGAGGAGCAGTATCACTTCCAATTTCAAAGGATCAGGGATACTGAATAATGGTATTGTTCCTTGTCCCAAGGGAGTAGGAGCCTGGAGGATCAATAATGATTGTAATCCCAAGAAATCAGAGGCCCTTCCTAATAGACATTCATAGTTAAAGCAAAGAGACAATTGCCACCAACTACACTTCTTCCTAGATAACTCTACCTTGGAAACAAACAAACAAACAAAAATCCAAAGTCCCAGAATTAGTTCTGAAAATTCCAGAGCAAAAAAGATATTTTGGTGACAAGGAACATCAAGATGACAACTCAGAACACAATAAAGTTAAAACAGAAGCAAAATCTCAAATGAAAAAAAGTGAATTGGACATAAGACCAAGAAGAATTCTTAGAAGAGCTAAAATGATTTTCAAAATGTTAGAGGAAAAAATAGGTAAAGAAATGAGAGCAAGGAATAAAAATATAAAAAGACAAATAATAATTTGGTAATTCAGGCATCCCCTCCCAAAATTGAAGTAAATTGCACCTTATAAAACAGAATTTGACAAATGTAAAAACAGTTACAAAAAGCAGCTTGACAAATGGAAAAAATGGTACTGACATTCACTGAAGAAAGTAATTCAGTAAAAATTAGAATTGAGAGAATGGAAGCTAATCACTCTTTTAGATAAAGAAATAACAAAACACTAAAAACAATGAAAGAATGATAGAAAAATAAGTGAATATCTTATTGGGAAAGTAGTTGGCCTTGAAAATGGATCAAGAAAAGATAAGTACTTAATTATTGATGAATCAAAAACCATGATTAAAGAAAGAGCTTAGATAATCTAGTTAAAGAATTTAGAAAGGAAAGCTGTCATGATAGCCTATTAAAATTGAAAAAAAAAAAAAAAAGAACACCAGGCAACACTTCAAAAACAATCCATAATGAAAACTTCCAGTAAGATTAAAGCCAAATTCTAAATTCAAAAGCTATCCAGAAGGAGTGAATTTGGTGGAGTAGATGAAGCACTCCTGTGAAGCTTTTCTAATATTCCCCTCCATATTATATTAAAATAATGCCTCAAATCTACATGGAAAGATAAGTATAATTTCCAAGAACTTTCCCATTATTAGATTACTTGGAGTATTTTAAATAAATCAATGACACAGTAGTGAGTCATTTATTTTGTGCTAATGGGAAAAAAAAAAAGACAGGCAAAAAAGAATAAAACCCTGGAGTGAGTTAAAGGAAGAATGGGAAAAACTATTTCACATGAAAGAGGTGTATAAGGAAAAATTGGTGGGTTGGACAATGTTTGACCCTCAGTCATATCTAAATTGGCTCAAAGAGGGGAAAATACATAAATACTCAGTTAAAAATAGAAATATACTTAACAGGGATTTTGAAAAAAAAAGAGAGAATAGAAAAAAGTGAGTCTGATAAAAGGGAAGGCAGATAAAAGAAGGCAATGGTCAGAAACATTTCCCTTTGGGAAAGGAACTGATACAAAGAAAGGAGATAAACACAAGAAAATAGGATGAAAGGAAATGTACAGTTTAGTAATAACTGTGTATATCAATGGAAGGAACACAAATATAAAGTGGATTCAGACAACAGAATAAGTTAGAAACCAAAACACAACATGTTGTTTAAAACAACAACATTTGAAACACAAATACTTAATGGGAATAGAAAGGACCAGACTATGTTATGCTTTAACTGAAGACAGAGATAGTAATCATAATCTCAGACAAAGAAAAATAAGCTTGATTATAAGAGATAAGCATGGAAACTACACCATAGATGTTGAAATAGTATCAATACTAATCATCTATTTCAGATTAAAAGAGGAAATAAATTATTTAAATAGCCCCATTTTAGAAAAACAAATTGAATAAGACATTAATGAATTCCATAAAAAAATCCTTCATTGCCAGATGCATTTACAAGTATATTCTACCAAACATTTGAAAAACAAATAAATCAATACTATTTAAACAATGTAGGAAAATAAGTAAAGAAGGAGTATTGCCAAATTCTTTTAATGACACAACTTTTGGCACTGATACCTAAACCAGGAAGAGCCAAAATAGAGAAAGAAAATCATTGACCAATCTTCTTAATGTAGATTGATGCAAAAATTTTAAACAAAATGCAATGCCACTAGAGGGTCTGTATCCCAAGGAAATCATAAAGGACAGACAATTATACACATGTCCAAGAATGTTTGTAGTAGCTCTTTTTTGTGGTATCAAAGAATTGGAAAATGAGTAAATACCCATCTGTTGGGGAATGGTTGAATAAGTTGTGGCATATGAAGGTAATGGAAAATTATTGTTCTATAAAAATGATGAACTAGTTGGTTTTAGAAAGGCCTAGAAAGATTTACATAACTGATGCTGAGCAAAAGAAACAGAACCAGGAATATATTGCACTCCATAACAGCCAGAATGTGTGATGATCAACTATGAAAGACTTGGTTCTTCTCAGTGGCACAGAGATCCCAGGCAATCCCAATAGACTTTGGCCAGAAAATCCCATCTGTATCCAGATAAAGAACTATCAAAATTGAATGTAAATTAATATGCTGTGTTCACTTTTTTTTTCTGTTTTCTTTTTCTCTCCCATGGTTTTTCCCTTTTTTTTTCTGATTTTTCTCTCCCAACATGATTTATAAAGCAATGTGTATTATAATTGATTAATTAAAAATACTAAGAATATATATCTACATATATAGGCATACATTCATACATACAAACATATATATATATCAAATGGCATAGCATCTCTATTCTTAAAGGAAGAAATAAATTACAAGCACAAATAGTCAGTAAAACTTTATGTAGTTTTATCTTAATTATATGGAAGCTTCACAGAAATTGAGCAAGTATTAGGGAATAAAATCATCACTACCAAAATGTAGAAAAGCAGAAAAGAGAAATTTACCCTTTTTGACCATAATACAATAAAAATTATATTCAATTAAGGATCATGAAAACATAACATAAAAATTAATTGGAGACTAAGTAATCTAATCCTAAAGAGAGGGTCAAAAAACAAATTCCTGAATCAATCAATAGTTTTATTAAAGATAATGACAATAATGAAACATTATAGAAATTTGTATAATGGCAATAAAATAGTACTGAAATTAACATCTCTAAATGTGTAAAAAAAGCAAAAGAGTAAATCAATGGAATGAATGTGCAACTGAAAACTCCCCTAAAAATCCCCAAATAAACAATTTGGAATGAAAATTGGGAAAAGAAATGAGAGTGGTCAAAGAGAATTATGGGGAGAAAGTAGCAACAGCTTGGAAAACTACAAAGTATAATTGGCTCAATGGGAAAGGAGATATAAAAACTCACTGAAGAAAACAACTCATTAAAGAATACAACTGGCCAAATGGTCAAAGGATATGAACTGATGAAGAAATCAAAACTATTAATATGCATATGAAGAAGTGCTCTAAATCATTTTTTTATTAGCAAAATGCATATTAAAACAGCTCCGAGATAACTATCATATTGGCTAATCACCATTTATCACATCACATCTATCACATGGACTAATGTGACAAGAAGGTAATAAATATTGGAAAGGCTTTGGGACACTAAAGCACCATGGTGGTTTTATGAAATGATCCAACCATTCTAGAGAACAATTTGGAACAATGTCCTAAGGGCAACTAAACTGTACATATTCTTTCATCCAGCAATACCCCTACAAGGTCTGTATCCCAAAGAAATCATAAAAATGGGGGAAAGATTCTACATGTGCAAAAGTATTCATTGCAGCCCTTTTTGTAGTGAGAAAGAATTAGAAAATGAGATAATGCTCATGAATTGAAGAATGAATGAATAAGCTGTGATATATGAATATAATGAAATACTATTGTGCAATAGGAAATGATGAACAAGCAGACTCAGAAAAACCTGGAAATTTGTACATAAATATGCAAAGCAAAATAAGCAATAATATTGTAGGTAGTAACAGCAATATTGTGTGGTGATCAACTATGAATGATTCAATTCTCAGCAACACAATGATCCAAGACAAGTACAAAGGATTCATTAAGGAAAATGCTATCCATATCCACATAAAGAACTGGTGGATTCTGAATTCAGATCAAAGTATGTTTTCTTCTCTTATCTTATGCTTTCTCATAGTTTTTTCCCCCTTTTGATCTTCTGCTTCTTCTTTCACACGAGTAATATGAAAATATATTATGTATAAACTATATAAAACTGCCCACCATCTTCAGAAGAGGGAAGGAGAAAGGAAAATAAAAATTTGAAACTCAAAATCTTATAAAAATGAATGGTAAAAATTGTCATTATGTAGCTGGGAAAAAACGAAATGCCATTAAGATGCAAAAAAAAAAAATAGGGGGAAAGAAAGATCAATAGAATTGAAAGTTTAAAAGAAATTTAAAAATTTTAATTAAAAATATTTAATAAATACAGCTGACTTGTTTTTATAGAAAAAATAAAATAGCTAAACCAACAGTTAATTAGTTTTTTAGGGATAAGCAACCCAAATTAACAGCATCAAAAATCAAAAGGATTACTACACCACCAATGAAGATGAAATTAAATCAGTTATTTATCTTCATATACCAAAACTTATTCAGACATTTCCCAATTTATGAGTACCTACTCATTTTCCAATTCTTTGCTACCTGAAAAAGGGCTGCTACAAACATTCTATTTGAACTTTATTCTCCCAGAAGAATTTTGTTTTTTTTTTTGTTTGTTTTTTTCTGGCTCTAAATTATAACACTGAAGTTCAAATATATCAATGGAACCAATGCAAAAAAAAAAAAAAAAGTGAAAGAAGATGGTCTAGTCATCTTGTTGTTCAGTCATTTTTCAGTCATGTCCTTTTCTTCATCACCCCATTTGAACTTTTCCTGGCAATGACACTAGTTTCATTGGCCATTCTCTTCTCTAGCTCATTTTACAAATGTGGAACTAAGGCAAATAGGTTTAAGTCACTTACCCAAGGTTTCACAGTTAGTATCTAAAAAGAGATTTAAACTCAGATCTCCTAACTCCAGGCTTGGTACTCTTTCTACTGAGCCACCTTTTTTTTCTCTCCACATAATCTGTTTTTTGATAAACTCAAACATCCCAAGTTTTGGGGAAAAGAAGTGAACATTTGGCAAAATTGCTAGGAAAAATTATAAAACACAAATTAGGTATGTATCAACATTTCACACCACAATACCAAGAGAAAGTCCAATGGAGACATAATTTAGGGGCAAAGATCCAACATAAGTAAAAAAGAGAATGCAAAAAATGTAATATTTATATCTATGGGTAAGGAAAGGCATTTATGACCAAACAAGAAATAAGGAGAATCATAAGAAGTAAAATGGATAATTTTACTTACATGAATTAAAAAAAGTTTTGTACAAGTAAAATTAATGTAGCCAAATTTAGAAGGAAAACAAAAAAACTCCAGGGAAATTTACAGCACATTTTTTCTAAGAAAGCTTCATTTCTTAAATATATAGGGAAATGAGTAGAATTCATCAAAATAAGAACCATTCCTCAGTTGATAGTTAAAGGATATGAACAAGCAGTTTGCAAAAGAAGAAATAAAAGTTATCAATAGTCATATGAAATAATGAAATGAAATTTAAATTTGAATAACTCTGAGTTACCAACTCACATAGATTAGCTCAAATGAATGCAAAAAAATGACAAATGCTAGAAAAGATGTGGAAAAATTGGGACAATAATGCACTCAGTGGAGTTGTAAACTATTCCATGCTAGTGAATAAACTGGAACTATGCTCAAAGACTATGAAACTGTATATATACTCTTTGATCCAGTAATACTACTATTAGTCTGAATCCCAAAGACTGGATCCCAGAGATATGGAAAAGAGAAAAGAATCTATATGTACATATATGTATATATGTATTTAGATAAATAGATACATAAATACATATATGCATATATGGAGAAAGACTGATGTAGATAAATATAGATATAGATAGATACAAAACAATTCTTTTTTGTGGTGACAAAGAATGATAAATTCAAGATATGTCCATCAGTTCAGAAAAGGCTAAAGAGGTATAATACCATTATGCTATAAGAAATGGGGAGCAGGGTGATTTTTAAAAAATCTAGGAAGATCTATGTGAATTGAAGTAAAGTGAAATGAGCAGAAATAGGACAACACTGTATATTATAAGACCAATATTATAAGGATGATCAACTGTAAAAGACTTAGTTACTGAAATCAATATAATGATCCAAGACAAGTCCAAGAGCACATAATGAAAAATGCTTTTCACCTTCAGAGAGAGAACTGATGAAGTATAACTGCAAATTGGAATATAATTTTTGTACTTTATTTTTCTTGTTTTTTTTGTGACATTACTAAAGTGAAAATATGTTTTGCCTACCTTTATATGTACACATGATAGCAAATTGATTGTCTTCTGAAGAAAGGGGGAGGAAAAGGAAGAGGAAGAAAACTTTGAACTCAAAATGATTTTTTTTAAGTGCAATTTTAACAGGTAATTTGGAAATGGAAATTTAATGAAATAAAGTATATTTGGGGGGAAAAGTGACTAGGGAACTAAAACAAATGCTCTTTTTAAAAAATCTGGTATATCTAAGTGAATTTATCAAGTATTTATACCTATGTGGGGTATAATCTATGACCATCCATGATTTCCTTAAGTCAGGGCTTCTTAAACTTTTTCCACTCATGACACTTTTTCTCTAGAGAAATTTTAACTCGACCAGGGGTATATAGGTATACAAAATAGTGTAACCATCAGTAAATAAATCATAATTTTATGAGCTACAAATTCAGTTATATGATCCCATATGAAGCAGTGACCCGCAGTTTAAGAAGTTTTGATAAATGTTTATAGATACTGATCCAAAAGATGATACTAAAGAGAATTAATGCACTTACTGGGAAAATCTCATGCCAAAAATTACAAATAGCCAAGACTTTTTCATTCTTTTTCTAAAGTCAATCAGTTAATTCATTAATTATTAATTTCATTTAAATTAAAGTCAATTTATTAGTCAAAACTTTGTGAGTAATTATTTACTATATTTGAATATTGATAAAATCTTCTACTAATTCTTTATCCTTATATGTCATCTTTCTTTCAAAATATTTCCAAAATTTGAATCAATTTATTCTAATGTGTATTTATTAAACTCCTTCTATTTGTAGGTATTATGTTTTAAATAGGGTAATGAGTATTTTCCTTTCTCCTCTAATAAGATCAGCACACAGAGAGATTTGAGGTTCTAAACTCCTGTGAAAATCAGTCTTATATACTAAGTATACTATTTCATAGATGCTGGTATCTATGACAGGTACCAGTCATGAAAGCAAGTCCCACTTTAATGTGAATTAACTGCACCCCTGGTTTGGTAAGCCAATGTGTGAAACAAAATGATAATAAGAATTTATATTTATAATAAGCTTTAAAGTTTGCAAAACACAGTTTTAGTTCATTGGGTGGGGAATCAAAATGACTTGCATTGAAATCTAGCCACAGGTATTTATTATCTGTGTAACCCTCAGTCTCCACTTTCCTCAATTTTAAAATGAGGATAATAATAGGTCTTAAATCTCAAATTTGTTATTAAGAGTAGATGAAATATTTGTAAGGTACTTATCATAGTGTTGGGTACATAGTAGGTGCTTAATAAATACAGATTTCCTTCATTTAAGCCCCAAAACAACTATTTCAGAGAGGTATTGAAGGTTGATTTAGAGAAGTTAAATGATTTGCCTATATAACACAACAAGGAAATGAAAGAGGCAGCATTTGAACCCAAGCAAATTTTATATTGAGTAGAATTCAGTTTACTTTGTGACTGTCGTGCCAGTTGTTTCAGGAGGCAGTATAACAGAAATCACCTCTGACCACAATATCAAGCAAGGTGGGAGATAAAGGGATGGAGAAACTGAGGCTTTGAAGAAGCTAAGTTGAACCAGAAAGATATTCAGTCCCTCGGCAGTTTTTAAGTTCTACCTTCTTAAAGAGAAATGTTCAGAGATTTGTACTGAACCTTTGACTTTTATCTCCTCTTTGGCAAAGAATTTGCCTGCTCAACTCAACTTCCTTGAGGATTGGTGCTCCACGGACTTCCTGGCAACAATTTCACTTAGCTTTCAGTTTCCTCATCAATTAATACTAATCTAGTCCCTGTTATAGCCCATTAGCTTTTACTTTTTCCTGACTGGTTTGACCTTGACACAATCAGTCATGTTAAAGGTGTATGTGTTGTCTTATGTAAGATGTATATGTTCATATGATATTCCTAGATATTCCTGGATATTCCTAGAATTTTCCCAACCTCTTTCTAAAAGAAATTTTTATTTCTGCCTAGAGGGAAGCAAGAAAAGTGGTCACGAGTGCAGTCATTCTCTTCTCCTTTCAGTACCTTTCTGTACTAGACTAGAGCAACATTTACCTGTCCCTGTATATGTTGCTAAAGTAGAGTCATGATATTTTTTTAGATCCAAGCAAAAGTAATTCTTCTTCTTCCTCTTCCTCCTCCTTCATTATTATCATTATTATTAGTTGCTATATATGTGTGTGTGTGTATATATAGAATGAGAAAGAATACCCCTGAGCTTATTTCCAAAGACTTTACTCCTAACCACTAAGAGCCAGTTGGACTAAAGACTTACAAATAATGAATAGCAGCTAATCCTCTTTATTCAAAAAGTGAACAAAAATGAAGTTATACAGATTATAACAAAGTAGAAAGCATTCAGAATGAATGAGTTCCTGACTAGAAACATTCTGTTACAGTAAATCATAAGTATACTCTCCCTACTCATCTCAACTCTCAGAAAACAAAACAAAAATGTTTATTTTTATACAAGAAACAATTGAGTAGGAAAGAAATGGATAGTCTCCAGTCTATTAATTCTCTTTCCATAAAAGAAGCTAGAGGAAGGTGAAATATTCATCAATATTCCCCCGAAAGCCCAAAGAACAGTTGAGACTTCAAGATCTATATGTGTGTATGTATGTGGAGGATGGGGGTGGTCACAGTGTGAAATGCCTTTGAGATTTTAAACCACAGAATAAACTCTTACACACAAACCCACACATATATGCACTCTCAATCTCACCACCATTTTTGTTGCAATCTCCATCGTTTCATTCTCGGTGGCTATAATATGACTAAGAAGGAGGCACAAAATATGCCAATTAGAGTAGCCATTTTTTCACTTCCCATGTTCTTTGTCTTATATCTAGAATAAAAAAAGTTTGGTAAGCAAAAAAGGCCATTGGCCCTTTATGTTCCCATATATTATATTTGGATTGAGCATCGCCTGTAGAGAACTACTTCTTTAAAACGCTTCCTATTCTGTTCTCCTGTTTTCTTATTTATAAGCAAGCAAATAAAATAAGTATGCAAATATTACAAAGCAGAGGTAGTATTAAAATACGGAACTGGCATCCAAATAAGTGATGTGACAGAAAGAAAAGAGACCAGCTCAGTTAGGTACCAAGGCTAAGTGCCAGGCTCAGGGAAAAACAAACAAGCTCAAACTTTACAAAGTGCTTGGTTTGGAGAGTTTCTTTCAAGACAAAACAGAAAGTAGGCTGACATCCCTTGAAGAAGGATTGGGGGTAGGAGAAACATTACAGAGAATTCTGTCAAAGTTAAATAGTGAAATGAGAAAGCAGCAAGTGGTACCCGGGAGCACTTCCCTGCCACGGGCTTGCTGGCTACTTGCCCTAAGTGGGCGGTCTATTTTAATACTGCAGTGAATGTGCTTAGGGACCTCGAAAGAATAGATTCTCCTTCTTCTCATCCCCCAAAGTCCCCTGGGTTTATTATAGCTTCTAGCTATTAGCTGTAGTTGGAACAGCAGCTGAGTAAAGAAGTCACTCTTCCTTTATGCTTCCTGAAGTCTAAGGAAAGGCCAATTATCCCTGCCTTCCAGTTGTCCTGACACCTTTATGAGGCTACCCAATGTGAGGGAGGAAGGCTAGTGGTCTTGCTGATGTATTACAATCTATGAAGAAGATAAAAATCAGCCCAAGCAGATTGTACACTTAACCTGCCAAAGAAAACATATTATACGCAGTGGAGAATTATATCGCAGGAGTCCTACAGGCCTTTGGAATTTCCGTTACTTCAGGTTACTTGATATTACACAACTGATAGTCTAAATAAAAACTGAACCAAAGGAACTTTATATTGTTGATTTATAAATGAGATATAAAAATTCATTAGAATTGGCACAGAAAAAATGTGAAAGTAAAAAAAAGTCAATTAATTAATTTAAGATATTAAAATTCTATCATATTTTAGCTGTTGGCCATAACAATAAAAACAACAACAATAGCATTTATATAGCACATTAAAGTTTGGAAAGTGCTTTACAATGATTTTACTTGATCATCACATCAAGTGTGGGAGCTACATGCTTTTATCATCTTTATTTTAAGTATAAGGAAACTGACTTGCCTAGAATCAGATAGATGTTCAGTTTGTCAGTTGCCTCTATACACTAAAAAAAAGTACAATCCTTGTTCTTCAAAAGTGCTTATAAGGGGCAGCTAGATGGTATAGTGGATAGAGCACCAGCCCTGAAGTCAGGAGGATCAAGTTCAAATCTGGCCTCAGACACTTAATACTTCCTAACTGTGTGACCCTGGGTAAGTCACTTAACCCCAATGGCCTCAGCCAAAAAAAAAAAAATGCATACAAGGTACTTTTTATTTTTATTTTTCATAATCTTTTTTTTATTTTTATGATAGCTTTTTATTTTCAAAATATATGCAAAGATAGTTTTCAACATTCATCCTTGCAAAACCCAAGGTACTCTTTAGAGAAGAAAACATTAACATCTAAAGGATGATTTCAAGTAGCAGCTGTGAGTACTTAGGATAAATATTGCAAGAAACCAAGACTCCAAGGAGCTAGAGGGAGGTACAGTGCAAGAGCAATATTCCTAGTTTGGTCTCCCCATCTCTTCTCCTCTATACTATTAGCCTCCTAATTAGAATTCTCAGCATATAGTCTCTCCGTATAGGTGCTAAATTGATATTCCCAGAACACAAAGTCTACCATGTCATTTTCTTTTAAGAAGCATTGGCTCCTCTTTCCTTCTAAAGTAAAACACAAACCCTATATTTAGTCCTTTAAATCTAACCTAATATACTAGATTTATTTAACATTGCTCTTTCAAATAGTCTACCTTCTCCTCAAATACCACTTTGTAAAGTACTTCCCAAGCTTTAATGTGCTATATAACTGCTATTGTTGTTGTTGTTATTTTCATTGTTATGGCCAACAGCTAGAATATGGTAGAATCTTAATGTCTATAGATTAGTTGATTTTTTTTTAACTTTCACATTTTATGTGCCATTTTATTTTTCTTTCTAATGAATTTATATATTTCATTTACAAATTGACAATATAGAGTTCCTTTGGTTCAAGTTTTACTTAGACTATAAGTTGTATAATACATTATCCAGAACATTCACAAATAACCTAAAAATTCTACCCTATACAAAGCATTTCACCTCTCTATTTTCTTTACACATATAATTTCAAAATTGGTATTCGATTTATCCTTACCATACTTTTTTTTCAAAGTTTGACTCAAATAAGCTGAGCATTCCATTTCCCACACCTCCTCTTGTCCCCAGCTTAAAAGTATGGATCAGGAAGAAAGTAAATGTCTTCATTCTACCTCAGAGGATTTTAGAGATTTGAATGAAAATGAGATAAAATGTCCTAGTGGATGTGAAATAAAACAAATAGAAAGATATGGAACATGGTGTATTGATTTAGAAATAATGAATATACCGATAAAGTAAAAAGATAAAGAGATTGTCCTGAAAAATGCATGGTATGATTTTCCTTTATTCAGACTGTCTCTGATTATTATTTGAACTCTAATAATTAAATGTTTTCTGATGATATTCTTTAGGGGAATATCATCATGAAAATACTCAAACTGATTAAAGATAGCGTCAAAAAATGTCTGCTTGAAGAAGGAGTATTGGTCTTTTGATACAAAAGATTGCAAGTAAATGATCTGCATATTCCTCTGGTATCTTTGTGCTGTAAGAAGTAAGAACATTACTTCTTATCTGCTGTGGCAAATTTGTGGGAAGATATAAGAAAGAATAGTGCAGGATATCTAGGCAAAGCTAATCTATGATCTATGTCTTTTGAACAAATAGCCAAATCTACTTTGAGTAATTTGAGTATGACTTTATTTATCCATTCATCCATATACTCAAAGACTATAAGACCTACAGCAGGGACCATGTGATGTGTTGAAGATATAGGTACAAAGAATGAAATGAAATGATCTTTCTTAACAAGGAGCTGATGTTCTAATGAAGGAAATAATTTCATATATATGTATATAAATAAATATATATGAATAAAGACAAATCTGTAAAGAGTAGTTAAATACAAGTTAATGGAGGGCAGGGAGAACTAGTAGTTGAAGGGAATAAAAAGGCTTCATACAGAAGAGAAACAGTTATACTATAGGTAGGATCATAGAAAAAGAATTATGAGAAATCTGACTTTCAATCACATTTTTGTAGATTTAGTTCAATACTTAATAACTTTGGGACCCACAGCAAGTCTGTTTTACTTCTCTGAATCTCAGCATATTCTTCTATAAAAGATATATAATATCTCTAACAACTAACTACTTCAGAGGTTTGTTTAAAAGATCATATGAGATAGTACAGGAATGGGGTTTTAACAAAGAAAATTAGGGAATTTGGTTGTCTATAAAATAAGAACAGAAACCATCTAGGCTCCTTCAACAATAAGACTACATAATTGTGTCCTACTCACTTAAGAATTAATTGAATTACTAAGTGAATAGGAAAGTAAAAATGTGCCAAATAAAGGAATTGAGCTCTGAGAAGCCCTCATCTATGCTATGGGTTGAGTCAGACAAATGCCTCTGAATAGAATTCATCAAGTTGACCTAATTCAGGATTCTGATTAAACAAAAAGTTAGATCTCAGAACATAATTTGATAATGCAGAATGTCACCAGGACGACCTCATCCTTATAGGAAACAGTTGTCTTGCATAATAACTGCACAATTATTCTGAGTATATGTAGTTATATAACATAGTTATTATAGCATAGTAACAGCTTAGAAGGCTGGCTGTCCTTGGCTTCAGTTTCTGCTTTTAACACGTGCTGGCTATGTGATTATGGGCAAGCGATTTAAATAGTAAAAGATGTAATCATCAATGCTAGTCCTAGATAGCAGATATAGTTAAATCCTATTGCTAGACAGGTGAAGTAGCAGATCATGTATCATGTTGCATATATTATCAGACATAGTAACTTTGTTAGTGAGTTTTGCTTTCCTTAGTTCATTAATCCCAGTACCTTCTCTCTCAGATCATCTCCAATTTATTCACAAAGATCTCCTGAGAAATAGGGCATCCATTCATTCATTTATATGTTTGTTCATTAATTAATTAATTAATTAGTTTGTTTGTTTGTTTATTCATCCATTCATTTATTTTTTCTTATATTCCCAGTGCTTAGTATATAGCCTCAAAAATAATAATTTGTTTTTGTTTTGTGTTTTGTTTTTGTTTTCATTGTTGTTGAGGCAATTGGGGTTAAGTGACTCAGGTCTTCCTGACTTCAGGGCTGGTGCTCTATCTGCTGTGCTCCCTAGCTTCTCCAAATAATAGTTTTTAATAAATGAAAATTAACATGAATTGATAAGAGAGGGCTTAATTATTTGGGGGAGGGGGAAGGGAGAAGAGGAAGGGAAGCAAACATTTATTGAACATATAACAAGTATCAGCTATTGTGCTGAGTGCTTTATAAATATCATCTCATTTGATTCCCACAAAATTCCTAGAAGATAAGTGCTATCATATTCCTATTTTACAGTTGTGGAAACTGAGACAAACATAGGTCAAATGTCTTGCTCAGGATCACAAAGTTATAAGTGGCTGAGATTAGATTTGATCTCAGATCTGTCCTGATTCCAGTTTTAATGCTTTATCCATTGGGCCAACTAGCTTCCCCAGTTGAGGGAATGCTGAAATACTAGTACATTATTGTGATATTAAAATAAAATCAATCAACTTAAAAACAAAAAAAAAATGCATGGAAGTACCCTATTTTCTGGCTACAGATGCTGGCATCTAATAAGATCATCACAAAGATTCAAAAGATATAAAAAGATATTTTTTCAGAATAAGAAATGAAACTGAATGACTGCTTTGAAGAAGTTCATAGTGAAGCTATGAACTTGACCACTTTAGTACCATTCTTCTTTGTTCTCTATGAAGAAACTAAAATTGAATAAAAAATGTTTTTATCCATTCCTTCATGTTTATAATATTTGTAAACTACAAAATCTTCTACATTTCTTAGCTCTCCAGAAGTTAATATGGAGACAAAATTCTCATCCTGACATCAAAAAACATTTCTGGTGACTTTGCAAGTATCTATAAAAAATGCAAACTGAGCCTTCTCCCTTGGGTTGAATGTTTCTTACTGGAAAATAAGAAATCAGATGTATTTGATAGTAACTTTGTGAGACAGGGAGTGACAGCAATTTTTTTTTACAGAAGAGGAAATTGAGTGACTTGTTTATGATTACAGAGTAAGGTTCAAACCAAGGACTTAGAAAACCAAATTGTCATTTTTTATCCATTAAATCATGCTACCTGTAATAACGGAGCATGACTAAAGAGAACTAGTCAAAATATCTAAGATAGGGTTTTATAAATATTAATTCTGTATGGTCAAGTATTTCCTCAATCAACTTTCTTAATTTTGAAATTAAACTCTCAAAATCTTGACCCTTATCAAAATATATCCTGGTAGGGAAGGCATATAAGACAGGTGTTTCCCATATCACTTTGGCAAAAGTGGTTTCCTTCTCATTTTGACCTGGAGCTCTGTGGGTAGCCCAGAAATATATAACTCCAGGTCTTGAAAGTACAAAAATTATAGAAATTTAGAGATAAAATGGAACCTTAAAAGTTAGCTAGTCCAACCCTATCATGAATACCCTCCATAAAGTAGTAAGTCACTGAACAACTACTCCCATAACTCGTGAGAAAATCAAATATTGATTTTATATTT
This sequence comes from Antechinus flavipes, assembly GCF_016432865.1. Taxonomy (NCBI): domain Eukaryota; kingdom Metazoa; phylum Chordata; class Mammalia; order Dasyuromorphia; family Dasyuridae; genus Antechinus; species Antechinus flavipes. The sequence goes on from NC_067403.1 coordinate 50,946,176, forward strand.
TATATTTGATTCCATTCTATTCTCTAACTTCCTGAACTGTATTTCTTTGTCTCTGAGTCTCAAAATTCAGTTCATGAGTCTAAAAGATCAATTTTCCTCTCTGAGTTAAGTTTAAAAATTGTTTCCCTAGAAATCACTTTAATTTAAAGAAAACTACCGTTTCTGTACCACTAACTGCCCTTGCACAGTTAGAAGAAATGTATTATTCTTGAAGGGTGAAGTTGTTTGCCAGAGAGTCTGGTCCATTATCTCTGTAACACTGGCTGTTCTTCAAGAAGGTCTGGTCTATTTATACTATGACACCAACCAACTAACCATCCAAGTGGACATCACCAATGAGCTTTGCCTAGCAATGAGATGGAAGGAGGAGTTGCTGTTGTCACCAGACTTCCACGTAATCATTGATCATGTTGTTTTACATCATCAATGACACTTCAGCTTTTGTATCCAATCATATTGTTTCAGTCTGTAATGCTTTCTGGTTTTTGTTCTATTATACTTTCTGAAACTAGGAAGGCTTATGAGCCTAATAGTCTTATTGAGGAGCTGGAATACCCATGTTACTGGTGATTAATTTCATTACCAATAAATTGAACATACTTGAAACTTTGTGCCTCAGTCTACCTTAATTTCAATGGCAACACTAAGGACAATAAAAGAGAGGGTGATATAAGAAAGAGCGCTGAACTAGAAACTGGGTAAATCCTGAGTTTAGACTTCCCTCTGACACTTATTAGCTCTATTAGCATAGGCAAGCCATTCCATTTTCCTGAGCTGACATTTTTTTCATCTCTAAAATTGGGGGAAAATAATGCTTTTAATATCCATGTTACACAATTGTTGTGATACCACATGTTGAATGCAAACTGCTTTATAAAAACTTCAAGCATTTTATCAATGTTGCATATTACTAAGTAAATAAGTTGCTCCACCTATCACTGAAGAATATTTGTTAATCACTGGATTTATTTAGGTAACTGTACATAAAAGTGGGATGATCTTCTTTGGCAAACCAAAAAACACAATATAAATTAAGCCTAAATCTAATTTGTGAATCAGTAATGAGACAGAAGGAGGCTCTGTGTTTCCAGAATCTGCATCAGTATAAATGGAAGCCAAGAGTATTTATATAGCATTTTATTTCATACAATTTCTGCTATAGTTGTTAGTAAATAACTTTATCCCCTTAACTAGTTCAATGATGATTTTGCAGGTATTTATATTCCTTTATATCAATTCTCAGTTGCTCTAAATCAGTTGACCTGATAACAACCAACATGGAAAAATCATTGGTCTTGGAGTCAGTGAACTTGGACTGAAAACTTATCTCTGTAATTTACTACCTGGGTCCTTGGTAAAGTCACCTGATCTCTCATGCTTATTGGCTTCTTCATCTTGGAAATGGCTTAGTTGCAGTAGATGACCTTTAAGATCCTCTTTGACACTCAATATATGGTCCCATGATAATTGTAAGCCAATATTCTTGAAAAGGGTAGGGGGTAGCAGCTAATGTTTTGAAACTCTTCTTTCTTAACATGATTTTAACTTAGCCAGTGAACTTAATTTTTCATGCTTTTAATTAATGTAAATAATGTATATGGTACTTTAAAGATCTCACTGGCAGCCTAAAAGAAATAAATACTTGTATACTATTAGCAGGTAATCAAAGTTCACTAAAAAAAAAAGATGATAGGATACCTTCTTGGCAACCCTCTATACTGTCAGCATTTCAGTTAGTCACTAAATTGTTTGGCCCCTATTTTTCAGACGATCAAATGAGTATGAAAGCAGATACCTGCTTAGGAAGTTAAAAATGAGTTATGTAGTATCATATCACAAGCCTTTGTACTCCTCCTTTAGAAACAATGAAGGCAACCAAATATTAATGAGGTTGTATACTTGGAATATAATATTTTGTTCATTTTTGAATATGTATATATATGTGTGTGTATACATATATGTGTAATTAAAGTACTTGATTTTACAATCATTTTAATTTCACTATTTAAAAAATAATTCTTACAAAACTTTTCCCCTAATGCATATTTTTAAAATAACTAGTTAAGAATGTCCATACAATGGTGTATAAGTACAATTTCAAAAATCAATGGTATCATTGCAAGTAGTTTCATTAATATGAAACCTCATTCTCTCCTATCATGTCTAAATAAAGTAACAATGGGCTTTCTAATACCCGATCTCAGAGAACACACTCAATTTGAGTTAAATACCTGTGGACTTTCTTACTTGACTTTACTCCTAGGATTTTTTTTTCATACAATGTGCTGTAGAAATAGCAAACATGGTTTGTTTTTTCAAAGGTTTAATACATCTGCTGAAATCCAAATCAATTTTTTCCTCCTTCCATGAGTTTTGGATCAGACCAATGATTTCATTATTATAGGAAGCTTCTATCTCACTGATAGAGCAAACTCTCTCAGTGGAGAGTGGAAACTGTACTGCAATTCACAATCTTGCAGAAGATACACTGAAAATTTAAGTGATTAGTCAAATTCATATAGCTAGTGTTTCAAACATAGTACTTGAACCCTAGTTATCTCTACTCCAAGGTCAGATCTCTATCTATTGAAATATGCTGTCTCAGATCATCCATTTGGAGAAAGACTTAATAACCGCTGTGTGGTCGATTTATTTATTTTGTTTGCATCAACAACAGATTCAGATAGTTTCATGTCAGTCAAATTGACTTTCTGATAACTGGTCCTTGATATAGTAGGAAAAAATCAATGAATGAAAGCTAAAACCATGTGTTTATGTATAGCCATTTACTACAGTTCATTCAAAAGGAGCATAGGAGATCTATGCTTTCCTACTTTCAAAACTTAATGAACTAGCAATATTAGACCTACAAAACATTTAATCAATCAGCCAATTAAAATATTAACTGAGCCCTAGCAGTACTGATAAAATGTAAATTATTAATAACTTACATGGTCATTTGATAGAAAATATATTGATGAAAATTTATAGATATTTGAAAGCAGAGTTTATGCACAAGCTAGTGCTCTAAAATATCCTGCAATATTTTGTTCCTAATGTTATTATGAAAACACCATCTCCTTACTTGCCAGACTTACATGAAATTCCTCATTGATAACCAGAAATCTATACCTCACAGAAATAATAATCTTGATTTATATGGACCCTTTATCAATCTGATATTTTTAAGAATGATTTTGAAATACCTGGTAAAATATACAGATCCCACCCTAGATCAGTTTATTGTTTCCCTAGGATGATAAAGGAGTTTCAAGACAGAAAAATGCATGGCTTTTACTTTCCATAAATATTCCAGTGAATTTATGTGGTCTCAATAAAATATCAAAGTTCTGGAGAGTTCCATTGACTGAGACAATTTAGGAGGACACACTGTTATTCTTATTAGTGCCAAGGTAATTGAAGAGGTCATTAAAATATTTAGGGAAAGTTAAAGTCATAGTATTTCACTGTTGGGAGGTTAAAAGAATACAAATGAAAAAGAAACTTCAAGTTTTCTCCATCAAGATTTTCCCCAACAGAAATTAAATTTTTTTTCCCTTTTATTTGTCTTATCCTTTTGGGACTCCATTGATATACTGATATACTACAGCTATAGATCTCTCTCTCTCTCTCTCTCTCTCTCTCTCTCTCTCTCTCTCTCTCTCTCTCTCTCTCTCTCTTCCCTTTATTCCTCTCCTCTTCTCTCTTTTCCTTCCTCTCTCTCTCTCCCTTTCTGTCTCCTATTGTGCTCCCAGTTCAGGTCTCCCTAATGAGCTTTCTTGTTTTGCAGTATCTTGGAAGTTGTCCAAATATTTCTGCTTCCTGATGTTTTCCCAGGTGAACTTCTTTGCAAATAAGAAGCAATGTTGCTTTGAATCCCAGAAACATCAGTGTTTTAAGAAGGGTAGCAACAATATTTATTGATAATGATGATGTGTTGAAATTCTGTTGTCAAGACAAGTGGACAACCAATATGATTCAGGAAATTACAGGAAAGCTCATTATCAGGTCCTCATAATTGCAAAAAATAAACATAGTCTGACCATCCTCATTTGCCTTTTCACATTTCCAGGCCATCTCTAACCACAACAGCATGCAGAAGGAAATGTAGAATAAAGTCACGAAAAGAGACCTTAAATATATTGCTTGTTGCTATTACTGGCAGTTCTTGATAGTTTTACTGCTGGATGTCTTTAGTTTCATGCTTCAAAGATGATAAATCTATAATCTCAGAATTTTAAGGATTTTTTCCCTTGATTGCCATGCACTTAAAATTGTTATCCATGTAAAAATTTTTTTCTGACTTACTCAGTATATATCAAAAATGACCTTTCCCTTTAAAAAAAGATGCTTTCTTTGAAATGAGATGTGGTGAGATGGGTTGTTAGTTTCTTATGCCATATTCAGATATGAAGTTGATCCAAGATATGCTTTTTATTTGGCCAGAGTTCTAATATATATGACTATAAAGCTCACAAAAGAAGAGAAGAGGATGGAATCTGTCATTATTTATGGAAATATCTACTATTCATAGAGCCATCTGTTGCGAATGATTCAACTTTGAGAAGTGTAATAAAATTTAAAATCACAATGTCAGAAAACCAAGCATAGCTCCAATAGAGAGCATAACAAATGCCTCTTGTTTTTTAACTTGTATAAATCATTTGACAGATTGAGGGATAAAGACAGATTAGATTTCTTAGGATTTTTCCCTTAGTTATATTGATTCATTCCATTTGTTCATTTTCAGTCCCTTCATTATTCATCATTTCAATTTGTTGCTGTTTTCCTTTCTTTTAATGTTTTTAAAGTTGAGGAATAGTGGATAAAACCAAATATTTTCATGCTCAAAATATAGCAATGTCCAATTTGGAAGCTTTTTAATAATTGCTATTTTTCTGTGATTGGAGTTAGCCTATTCTATTATTTTTCAAATGAATAGCAACTATGGCTTATTAGAGGTAAGCAGATATAAAAAATTGATTTTTGAGGAATCTTTGTAGTATATTGGGGAAAATACTCTGGAAATCATAAGATCTCAGTTCTAATTCCAGCTTGGTCACTTTCAGCAGGATACTATTCAAGTTATTTAACGAAATTCTAATTTATTTCTTTATGATAGTAATAGCTAGCACTAATATGTACTTTACAAACATCATTTCATTTGATTCTTAACAGCCTTGCAAGACGTGCTATTATTATCATTCCATTTTACAGAGCGGGGAACTGAGGTTACGTGATTTGCTTAAGACCTCAAAGCTACAAAGCATGTGAGGTAGAATTTGAACTCAGGTCTTCCTGACTTCAACTCTAGCATTCTGCCCAATCGTTCTTATTTATAATACAGGATGAGGGTTGGTCTTAGATAATCTCTAAGGTTCCTTGTAACTCTGGAATTCTATTATTTTTCCTATAAATTTCCATGACACAAATCTAAATTGTCTTGTATATGGAAAACTATCGTGATCCCTTAGAAAGCCCCCTTTCCTTAATGACTTTTTTGAACCCTGTAATCTTAGGTGAATGGCTTATAAATCACGTTGTTCTGTACTCATCTTTATTAGATTATAAAAACTTCTTTACTTATGATGTCAAAGAATAGGCACTTCTTGGATCTTAGAGAGTTTCTTAGATTCCAGCCTGATGTGTTGAGTTAGAATGGATTGCTCCTTTCAACACTGAGCCATGATCATTATGGAGAAATAAATGTGGATATGATAAAAAGCCCAAGTATCCTCCAACATTGAGGGGTGAAGAATTTGGCATAATACTCTCCCAAGATTATCACTGATGCCTTTCCTCCTCCTGCTGTAACCAGAATATCTTTGGGCTTCCAGCACCATTCCTGAATCCCATTTCAGCAAACGGGACCATTTGCTTATCCTCTATTCTGATCTCAAATTCTCTTCCTGCACCTCACCCTTGGTGCTACCCCTTATGCCTTAAATCTTCTCTTGTTTTATTAAGATGCCCCCAAATACTAGCAATTGACTCTTGGGTGAAAACCTCCTGTGATGGGTTTGTGGCCTTAGGCTAATTTTTTTCTGACTGACCGATCTGTCTTAAGTAGAATGTGGTCTAGAGATTTCTCTTCCTTCTGCAGGTACTCTAATTTGGCCCTTCCCTCTGCCTTCCAGATATGAAATTCTTCTTGCTGAAGATTTCTGTATCACGAGCTATTTTACTCATGTGTACTATCAAAAGCAGGAACCTAATCAGATGCACTAAACCATGAACTTTCTCTTCCTACTTAACATCTGGCCATTTCCCACATCTGAGCATAGGTTTTCTGAGTGGGCTTGGTTGGATCTGTCACTACTGAACTGGAAAAACATGATATAGTTATAAGGAGCAAGGTACAGTGAATAAAGAATTGGGACTAGACTTCGGAAGACTCAACCTCATGGGTTAAAATCTATCCCACTCCAGAAATCTGGTTATAACTTTGCCATCAATAGAAACATTTTTTCCTGTCTTATACAAGTTTTGAAGGTAAGTTTTTATTTCTCAGATCTTCTTCCTTCTAATACTGCTCATTAATTTTGGCCTAGGAGAATCCATGACCTCAATGTCCTTTGTTTGGGGATAGAAAGGAAGTTACAATAATATTTATCAACAAAATATCTTTGGTTCATTTCATGTTCTATGTGGCTACTTAGAATAAATTTCCTTCTTTCTCTATAGCTGACCATAACCTTCCTCTAAACTGCCTTTAAGCAAATGAAATATCTAAAAACCATAAACCAATACATTGACTAAGCCATAATTTTATCTTAATATCAGATATAAGTGAACAGATAAACAACAATGTATAATTTAAAATTTATAGAAAGAGGATATGTTTGGGAAGAGATATTCTCTTTGGAAGAAAAAAGGATATATGAGTTTCATCATTTATAATTATAGTGAAACAAGGGAGGGGACCTTCCAACAGAAGATCCTAATCCTGCATGATATTATATTTCAAACCCAGTTGTATCTCTACTACCCTAGTATCATTTGTTCCTCCTCAGATTCCTCCTTTCCTCAAGTAAAGTGGTATCCTTTATCTGAGGTGAATTATGCCCATAATTATTCATTATTGACTTACTTGCTACTTCTGTTGAAATGTCTAAGTTCCTCCAAAAGGAGCCACATCTAACCTAAAATACAATATCTCCAACCTTTGATTAGTCATACTTCACAATTTATCTCTTCCCATTTTGTAAAGTACGGGCTACCTCCCTGGAGGGTCTCAGGGTCAGCCAGAGTCATGATAAATTAAAGTCCTTGTTCTTTAGTGGGAGAAGTGAAGGAGGCAGACAAGCAAAATCCTGGATTCTGGAGTCCAGAGTCACCAGCCTCTCTCCTCCTCCTCCTGCTGCCAAATGCCTCTGGCTCTCACCCTCCACTGTCCAATCTTTGCCAAACATTCAGTAAGCACCAGTGGTGAGAAGAGCCATTTATCCAAATATAAGCTAATGGTCATTGTCTCATTGTCTCCCATTGAATTGGTAATTAACCTTAAGTGCTTGGTTGTCTGATTCAAGCATACCTTTTTGGAGTTTCAGCCCTCCACACCATTTTCTTTTTTCTTTTCTTTTTTTTTTTTTTCACATTATTCCAGTTCATAAAATACCTATTCTAGTTAAGCTGATTTACCACTATTTTCTTTTTTCAACGTCCCATCTCTTATTATTGTGCCTTTAAACATGTGGTCCTCTAGCTTCTTACAGAAAGACTTCCCTAATTTCTCCTTGCTGTTCACATTCTCCACTACTTGAAACCACTTTGTGTTATTCGCCATATAATTTGATTTAGTTTTATTTGTAAATATTTTATTCCTATCACATCAAACTCTTACACACACACACACACACACACACACACACACACACAAATACACACACACACACACACACAGAGACAAAAACAGAGAGAGAATACAATATATTTTCTTTGAAGAAATGCTTTGTCTTTCATTCTCAGTGCTTTACATACAGTAAAAAAAGAAAAAAAAAACTGTTAAATCAAAGTGACACTTTCCTGAGCCATAAGATATTCAATTGATTCAGAACACCTAAGAAAAGCAAAATCAAACCCTACATCTTTCTCTTTCATCAACTAAGGATAAATTTGGAAATGTGGAAATATTATAGGGAGAAATGATAAGACAACAGAGTTCAATTGGCATAACCAAGAATGCCTGGGAGAAATTGGCTCAAATTTCTGTGTTAGTTGCCAGACCTTTGGGGAAATTATAGACATTTTAAATATAAATGGTTATTTTCCTTGGGCACTTCAGTTAAAGGAACATCATTTTCCTGCTTCATGCCAAGCAGAAAACTAGATGATCCAGAAAGCATCTTAAAGGACTTTTTCATGAAGCAAATCTCTACATTGCAAGTTTTATTCTTTGAAGACTGTTTTAGATTATCACAGAATCATAATAGGAGAATTCTTTCATTAACATCTAATTTACTTTAATTTCATAGTTTTTTTTTTCCCTAAGAAGTCTTGAAAACAAGAAATTTCCCAAGGAAGAAGGTCTAATAGTTGTTAATTTAAAATATAATTGGGTAAATGTTGTTTTAAAACATTTCAATGGAATTTTATATGGGTCAATCTATGATATGTTTATATTTGATTCATTTTATTTTGATTATTTATTTTAAACTTCAATATAAAATAATAAAAAAAACTTATCATGTGTCCAACAGAATATGAGGATTCAAAATATAAGTAATAAATTACTATTTCAAGAAAGCTTATATAATAAGGATAACATGATGTATTCAAAGCTCTTTCTTTGCTTCCTTGTAGATTTTCTTTTGTTTTCTATTGTGAACTTTTCTTTTATTTTTTCCCTCCCCTTCCCCACCTAGAAAGCTACAATTAGGTACAGATAATTTATTTTTATACACATACACACATATGCACATATAATCATAGACATATGCATTCACTTGAATATATGGAAGACCATTGCAGGCTTATTTTATCTTTGCTCTATTTCTTTGAAGGTGGATAGCATTTTCTTCACAAGTCCAAGTTTTATTTATTTTTCTAAATCCATTAGCTCATCATTTCCTACACCCAACAATATTTTAACCCTAAGCTGTCTAATTTAAATAGTCTAAAACAATGTTAATTAATATGACCGATATGTATAGTTTCCTTATTTTTTCTTTTTTGTTTAAATCTATTTTAACTATAAATTTGTTTGCGATCATGATTACCAGCTCTGCTTTTTTTACACAATAAAATCTATTCTTGATCTTTATTTTATGTTTGTGTATATCTCACATTTTTATAATATTTCTTGAAAGCAGCATATTGTTGAGTTCAAATTTTTAATTTACTATCTGTTTCCATATTATGGGTAAATTCACCCAATTCATACTTTAAGTTATAATTACTTGTTTGTTTTCCTTCGTCCTATTTTTCTCACTTTTCTCACTCTACTTTGTTTCTACCCCTGAGTGTATTCCTATCCCTCATGACTTTTATACTTCTGCCTGCTCCCTTGTTCTCCTTTTATCTCTTTTTTCTTTTTCTTTTTTTGCTTTATTTGTATGAGATCTTTCTCCTTTTCATTTCTTCCTGCACGCACACTCCCCCTAACCCCTGCCCCAACATATGTCGATAGATATACCTATACTCTCTATGTAATCACCCCATCAGACTCAGCTCAGTCTAAACCTTTTTTTTAAAAAAAAAAAAACTTCTCAAATAAAAATAACAGTCATAAAAGAATGATATTTTCATATATAAAAAGTAAACAATTTGACATTAAGTCCCTTATAATTGGTCTTTAATGTTTATTTTTTTATTTCCCATGGATGTTATATGTCGAATTTTCCCTTTAGTTCTGCTGTTTTTGTCACAAATATCTGAAAGTCTTTCAGTTTGCTAAATGTCATTCTTTTTTTCATTCAGGATTATACTTAACTTTGTTGGATAAATTACCATTGGTCATAACCCTTTTTGCTCTATGAAATATAGTAATCAAAGACCTATGGTCCTTCAACATAATTATTGCAAGGTCTTATTTAATCTTTATTGTACTTCCATATTTTTTTCCTTGTTGTTCCCAATATTTTCTCCTTAACCTGGGAGCTTTGATACTTGACTATTATATATATATTCCCCCCTGGGATCTCTTTTAGGTGGTAATTGGTAATTTTTTTCTTTAATTTCTGCTTTGATAATTTCTTGAAATATTGCATCAAGTTTCTTATTTCTTTTAAATCATAATTGGACATATTGGTCAGTACAGCTGTGCTGAGTCATATTCCTCAAAAGTGGAAGGTCCTTCAATCTTGCCATAGTCTATCATCTGAATGCTACACTTTCCCTAAAATGAAAGTTTCTAAATCTGAGGCTACTTTCCAATCCCTGTTGCCCCCAGGACTTCTTGTTTGATGATTCAACAAAGTTGGCCTAGGAGATGTTTACATTTCATTGAGAATGAGCCTCTGCTCCAGAAGGTCAGGTCTTTCCTGAGGTCTAAGTTGTCTTAGGAGAACAACTGCTTTATTCTGATTTTTCTTCATTTCTGTTGCTGTACATTCCCTCTTTTTTGTTTGTTTTGTGGAGGAAATTTAGAGAGCTGAAAGTATTCAAACCTACTCTGTCATCTTCTCAGAATCCTCTCCCATATTTGATTCATTTTAAAGGTCATTTCAGATATATATCCAAATGTTTCAGGTGAATTTAAAACATTGGTAACAATATTTTACAGCTAAAATTATTCAAGTCTAACATTCTAATATCATTCTGATATTTGTATTTCCAGGCAATTTTGTGCTGATCATCTCAAGTCCCTGAATATTTAAGAGACTTTAAGTGATATTTATGACTCCCAACGAATTTGATCTAACCAACCATACAGATAAAAAAAAAAAAATAATGAAAAAAATTTCCATTTCCCAAACTATAATATTTAAATGGGTAATCATTAAAGTTTATTCATTTGTGCATATATATTAGTCAGTTACTGAAGATGTACCAAAAATTGAACTCAAAAGGGAACAGAAAGAAGAAAGAAAAACTTAGGGTGTATTACTTTTTGACAATTGCACACACTAGTAATATCCTCAGACTTTGCCTTAGCACATAATGATTCCTCCATCTACAGAAATCTTCCAGTGATAGCTGGATGACCATTTGTTAGGGCTACCTTAAAGAAATTTCTAGTTGTCACTGGTAGCCTCTGACAACTAAAAAATTCAGTGTTTCTGGGATAAATGTAATAAGACCAGAATTCACAAATAATCAATACGACTACTAATGAAAAAAAAAAGAATGTATACAAGTATGTATGAATGAAAGTATCAAATAAAGCATATGTATTCGGGGTAATATACTCCAGGGCCACCAATGTCATTTGTCACCATATTGCTCATGCTGAGATTAATTCTATTGGTCTCCTTTTGATATAGTCTCTGTCTGGCTTTTGCCGGTTATGTGGTTATGGAAGGTGTGCTTGGAAAATCATTGTTCCTCTCTGTTCTTTCAGGGTCATTGTTGCAACTTACTCTATTCATTCTGTGGAGATGACTTCTAGGTGCTGTCAGACATAATTCTATTTCACACAAAGTTATGGAATTTCTCTCAGCTGACAGCTTCTATCTTCACTTATAATCCTTACCTGATGTCAGTCAATACACATTATTACATGTCAGTCATGGTATTAAGCATTGGAGACACAAAGAAAAGCAAAAACATGGTCCTTGCCCTCAATAAACATACATTCAAATGGAGAAGACAACATTTAAACAGGTAAATATTAAATATTTACAAAACAGATAAAAGATAATCTGAAAGAAGAAAGCAGCTGAGAGGATTAGGAAAAGTCTGCTGTAGAAGGTAAGATTTAGACTAAGTAATGAAGGAATACAAGAATACTAAGAGGCAAAAGTGAGGGGACAGTGCATTTTAAGCATGTAGGATAGCCAGTGTAATATCGTGGACATGGGAGATGCAGTGTCATGCTTCAGAAAAGAAACTTGGCAGAGTAGCTAAACAAGAAACAAAGAATTGAATCAGCCTGTTGATGGATATTTAAAACAAAGTAAACGTGATAACACATTGGGAACAAACAAATTACATAAAGCTTTGCTGAAAGGGGGACTATTCATTTCTTTCCATTGAATCTTTTCATACTTCCACAATTAGCTCCTCCTGGTTCATATTTTGATTTTTCTTTTCCCATACAAAGTCACAAACTTTGTTTAGACTTACTGGCTTTCTTTGTTTAGCTATGAAATATTCCCCCATTCTTTACTGATGGGACTTGCATTCTCTTATTTCCTTTACAATTCCTATTTTTCTCTTTTATACTCAGCATGGGATGCTTCCCTGTTGATACAGCACAGATGATATTTTAAAAATATGAACAGAAGCAGTATCTAATCCAAGAGTGATGTGTTTGGAATCAGGAACTATCATTAATAAAGAAGAATCTCTAAGTTGTCAGTCACACAAGAGACTTCCTAACTTTTGGGCAATGTATATGTTGGTGAAAAGTCCAATCTGAAGCAAGATAACTTTTTGGCATATGCTGATTTCCTTTATGTTCCTACCCACTTCCTTCTGCCTGCACTGTGTATATAAATTGTGCAAATTTTCCTATGGTTACCATGTCTGTATATTGAATTCAACCTTTTTTTCCTTAGCCCATAGTCCTCAGTAAAACAGAAATGGAATGGCACAGAAGAAGTCATCTGTTTTTAGGATATTATCAACTGTCATTTTCAACCCATACATGAAGATTTTCTACATTTATAACTTATTTTGAGTCATACCTAAAAAGCATATTAATTTGCCTGCTGCTGCTACAGAATCCAGAATTTTCTATTATTGTCTGTAGAAAATGTGTGTGAATGTATATTTGGGGAAAGTCCATGCTATCAGACAGTAACTAGCCATGCTGGTATCCAGGGAACTCATTACTAAATCTTAAAAAAGAAAATTTTTAATAGAAAGAAAAACAGAGGTAGGGAACATTTTGACACTGGCCCTAGAGGTAAAACAAGGTTGCTAACTTATCGAGAAAGGGACCTTAGTCCCCAGGACCCAAGGAGAGGAGACCCTAAGACAATGCCAGGACACTGGGATGTTGCCTCTGAGTGAAGAACAAGGTGTTGGTAGATGAGGAAGAGTTTACTTTGCTGTTCAACAATTATTCCTTTTAAATGAATTTTTTAATTGAAGTCTTTTGTCTTGATATCCCACATGCCCTAATCCTTTCCCTAATTGAATCCTTTCTCTTAACAAAGAAAACCAAGCAAAAATTTCTAGTAGGAAGACAGGTTCTTCCCCAGAGAACTATCCCTTGTAATAAAATATAAAAATAGCGGTAAAAAAAAGCTGCTTATCAAAACTAATCAACACTTCTATTGAATCTAATAGTATATACAATGTTCTAAGTCCATAGTCCTTCACTCCTGCAGAGAAAAGATGAAGGCATATTTTCTCCCTTAGCTTTGGGAGCCAAGCTTGATCATTATAATTAGGTGACATTCAATTTTTCCCCAAAATATGCTGGCATTATTTCTTTCTATTTACATTATTACACAGTGAGTATTATACAATTGGTTTCTTGTACTTAGTGTCTATAAAAACAGTATGAAGATTACAAGAAAAGTATGGGACACTTATATGAATCATAAAGTAGGTAGGATAGATGGATGTAGTTGATCTGATATGTAGATATGTATATATATATATATATATATATATGTATATATATATGTATTTTTTTTGTTTCTTTTTTTTAACAAAGGAGAAAACATTCGACTATGTACACAGTACTTTTCCTTAATACCTTCTTACCCCACAAGCTGCGGGAGAGGTGTTCTTTAGACAAATAGTTCTGTTGACTTATTTTCATGTTGTTCAAAGGGCAAAAGTTCTATGTAAATATACAACAGATTTTACAATTTTACTATATTTTAAAATCATTTTGAAATGTTCTTTCAATCATCAAATTCTATGTCATCTCACCTTCCCTATAATTTTGTATACAAATAGGCTGGTCATAAAAAAACAGAAGGAATTAATGACAAATAGAAATAACATTATAATAAAAGGAAATTAATTCAATTTAACTGGAAATATAAATTCACATATAAGAATGGCAGAAGTATCATTTTTGCTTGTTTGCTTTCCATCTAGTACATGACCGGATGCATAGAAACAAACAATTAAGGCATACTGGCAAACCTGTCTAAAGTCTCACATCAGCTTGTATACTGTACAGCTTTGACCTTGGAGTTAAAATCAAGTATGAATTGTAAAGGAATGCATATCTCAGCAAACTTAAACATTGATATATCCTTGGTAGGCTGAACTCTTGAATTCTTTACCTGATGAGGAGAGAAGGGGGATTTGTAGACAGAAACCGCTCTATTGATTTATTAATCCATTTAGCAAACCAACTAAAAAAAAAAGAATAAAAAGAGACAGAAAGACATGGAGACACAGACAGAAAGCGAGGAAGACAGAGACAGAGACACACACACAGAGACAAAGAGAGGGAAAGGGAGAGATGGGGGGAGGGAGGGAGAAAGAGAGAGAGAAGAGAGAGATAAATGAATAGGTAGATTAAGTATTTCAGCCCCAAATTTTACCCTTATCAATTCTATTCATGGTTAGTTTGTTCAAATTTGCTTAACCTAGACTGATGTTATTTTTAAAGATTAAAATAGCCTCTTTTGTTGAATATAGCCTAAGCTCCCCCACTCCCAAATTTTCATGCATTTCTAATCATCTGGTGATGTTCTGGGCAGAGTAGATTACTTGGGAATCTTAGGTTCTGAATACTTCCTGAAAAAAGTAATAAATATGTTCTTAGAAGACCTAGCTACAAGTGAAGTCTGAAATAAGTTGCATGAATTTTCTCAACCTTAGTTTTCTCATCCATAAAAATAAGAGATGAACAAAACGACTCTAAATCTATGGCCATGTTCCTATGTTATATAACCATTATCATATAACCAGCATCAAGAGTGAAGAGGTCAAGATATATTCATTCTCATTATTTTTTGCTCACAAGGGCAAAATAGAATTAAGATCAACTGAGTGAGAGGTTGTCTTTCTTTCCAGGTTTCAAATTACTGGATTTGATTAACAAGGACTTGCATCTACTTTCTTCAAACTCATCACTTTTTTTTTGTTTCTTCTTCCTATTTGTATCGTAAGTAGGCTTAAAACAGGCTGATGTCAGTGGCAAAAGATTTCATGTTTCACAAGAAATTTGAAATTTGGGCCAGAAATAACCATGGTTTTTCCAAGATCCTCAACTCCCAGGCTAACACAGAGATGAACAGTTCTATTACACCTTTGTCTCAGTCCCCACCACCAACTCTTATCACCAGCTCAGCCACATCAAAATAGGACTCATCTCTTCTCTTTAACATTATTCTATGGCTTGCAGATACAATACAGGACAAGGACAGGATCATGAACGATCTCTCCTCAACACAATCCTATGTATGGGAATTTGAGATATAATTGGGAATAGAAGGGATCTGGAATGGGTCCTCCACTTCTGTAAGGTTGCTTACTATTTGCAGGAAATCTTAGGGTGAGGTACAATATTGTACATGGAGCAATAGAATGGATATTGGGATTTCAATTTTAGGAGCCTGATGATTCTTTAACTGATGGAAAATGGTGTGACAAATCATATGGTAAGGATAGAGTTTTAGGACCTTCATCCCCTCTGGGGCCATGTGACCTTGAAAAATGGTCTTTTGTCTTTGGATATTTCATCCTTTTTTTCCATTTCAAATGAAGGGAATAAAGTTTCTGACCTTGGCCTGATGAGTAAGCCACAGAATCCAGACTGAATTTTGCAATCTGTGCATCATCAATGATCTTAGGAACAAAGAATGATCTTTCAAAGTCATCTGGAATCCTTGTGTAAAAGAAAGATTATCCTGCCAGTGATGATACACCTGGACATGGATTTGATTGAACCAATGTTATAGAGGAACCAAACTAAATTTTGAACTTGCCTCGACAGAGAACTAGGAGATGTAAGTGAAATAGGGATATACTGCCTTAAGATATGGGAGGAAATGATTGTATATTTAGCCTTGTATCATTTGAGAAAATATTCCTTTGTTAAGCTAAGCAAAGAAATAAAGTAACAGATTTAGAACCAGAGAACCTAAGCTTTGACTTTTTGCTTTACTAATAACTATCTATGAATCTTCAAAACTCAATTTCCTCATCTGTAAAATGAGAGAATTGGATTCTTTGACATTTAAGTTCTTTTGCAGCTCTATTTCTATGGTTCTAAAATAATGCAAAAATTTTTTGGTAAAATTTTCAAAACTGTCTGCCTGAGATTCTCCATCTATAATACAACACTAGCAAACATTTTTGTTGGTTTGTTTGTTTTTGTTTTTTTTGGGGGGGGATAGGTAGGGAGCAACGAGGAAAAAGGTATTGTGAATTAATTCTTTTTTCCCCTAGATCTTGGTGGGAAACAGCATTATTCTGCTTCCTATTTTGTTTATGACATTCAATTTTTTATTTGCATTTACCTCAAAAATAATTCTCTCCCTTTCTATAGATAGCCTTAAAAATCAAGGTTTTCTTAAAGTTGCTGAGTTTAGCTTCTAGGATCCATGGTCACTGCTCCTGAGGATGATGACACAGTCCCATAACACAGCAGGGACCACCACTTTACTGGCTTGTGACACAGACTACATTGCTAAAAGCAATATTTGCAGATAATTGCCATGATGATTTGAAAATATATTTTGCCACCATGCCAACAGGGACAGCTGGAAAGGAAAAAAAAATCAACACAAATGAGCATGACCATGAAAATGATCTGATTGCCAGGACGGTAATTAAAAGGAAAAATAAAACTGTCACATTACTGAGACTTTTTCCACAAGCTATTGTGAATTTATCATATCTTTCCCTAATTTACTTTCTTATGCTGTTTTATAGGACTCATCTCCTGTATATCCATCTCATTCTGGACACATGAGAATCCTCACTGATAATGATAGAGATGATACATGTTAAGAGAGAGAATATAGTATAGTGTATAAATAGGAAAACAGGAAGAGTTTAAGTCAAGTTCTCTCTTTGATACATATTATACTACCATGGGTATATCATTTAACCTGTTAGTTCTATCATGTAACTCTTCAAAGGAGTTGCTGATCTGCATGTCACATCTGGATTGGTTTTAATACTGATACAGTTAAAGATCTAGATAACATCATTCAAAAAATCTTTCAGATAATTAAAAAATGTGTTCCCCTCCCTTCTTTTTCACAGTTGAAAGAAATGCCATTGCAGACATTATGGATGCCTCATATTCCACTTTGTTGGAAAATGATATAAAATATATATATATATATATATTTGGTAATTTAATAATTAGGGATAGCAATAGTATTCTGTCTTTGAAAAAAAAATTGAGGGAAGACCCATTAAATATGAAGGAGGAAATGGAAGGAGAGAAATGCAAGAGTCAAATTTTAATAATAATAACAGATATGTGGTATTTTCCCTCCACTATAATAATTGATATTCCAAAACAAAGCTTTAGTTTTTGGCTAAAACTAAGCTGTTTCTATAATATTAAAAGAGAAACCATGCTTGGACTTGAAAGATTCTAACTTAGATTTTAGATTTGCTTTTGAGAGTTACAGATGCTATGTCTACAGGGTATGAAAATAAATGGAATCTAAATGAAAAAATTCACTAAGTCTAGCTGTTTATTTTCTATAGTATGAAACATATCTTTTGTCTGATTAATCTTTCCTCAGAGAACTGGATATTTTAAATTTAATTGATTACATTGCCATAATCCTTATCTCGCTTTAATATGGTAGATTAGGTGATATATCTCTGAAAGTAAAGTGTGATTGGTTGAGTATTATAAATCAGTTCTCTATTTCTTTTCCCACAGTTATCCAGGTGTAATTAAATGATAAAATTCAGCTCTGTACCTTTTTCTCTCTCTTTTTATTTTTTTTCTTTTTCTCCAGATTTATTTTAAGAAATATATTTTTTAAAAAGAAAAACAGAAAAGCAATAAAAAACCAAAATGAAACAGAAGAAAAAAGAACATTATCATGTGCCCACCAAAACATCAGTGAGTATTCAAAATGTGTAACAACAAATACCAAATTAAGAAAGCATATATATGTATGAATATATATATATATATATTCATGAGTTTCCTTCTTTTCTTTACTTCCTTGTAAATTGTTCTTTTGTTTTCTGCTGCACACCTTTTTTATTTTATTCATTTTCTCTCCTTTCATTCCCCTCACTACTCCCAAGAAGGCTATAGTTAAAAAGGTTATTTATAGATATAGATATATACATACATATATACTCACTCACACACACACATACCCCACATACACACATGCTTCCTATCCCTGCTGACTCAGTAAATTCTGCTCCATAACTTGGCTATTACTTAACTCCCTCCCACCCAGACATCCCTCCTTTGTCTTCTTCCCTTACCCTTTGCTTCCCCATGTGTTCCTACCTCCTCCCTTATTTCTTTATAGATTTTGGAGGTGCTATACTTTTCGTGCTATATATGTAGTATTGTCTATTGAACCCATTCTTGATGTGAATAGGTTTTCAAAGCTACAGGCCCTTCTTTCCCCCTCCCCCTCCCCCATGACTCTGTGCCTATTCTTCCTCTGCACCTCATTTGTATAACATGATTACAATTTTTACTTTATTCTGCCAATCTTTCTTTTGTGCTTATCCTATTGTTGATGTAAATCTTAAATAGAAAGTGTACATTTCCCATGGGGGGAAAAAAACCAATTTGTCTATGTTAAGTTCCTTAAAATTGTTCTTTGATATTGGCTCTTATATGATAGATTTTCTGTTAAGGTCCTGAAAATCTGCAAGTTCATTGAATGTCTATGTTTTGTCATTCAAAATTATAGATAATTTTGCTGGATATATTATTTTTGGCCATAGGCCCAGTCCTTTTGATTGTCTGTAGATATGATTCCAAGACTTGTGGCCTTTTATTGTAACTGCTGATAAGTCTTATACAATTCTAACTGTAACTCCAGCATATTTGAATTGTTTTTTTCTTGTTTCTTCCAAAATTTTCTCTTTGATCAGGAGTTCTAAAATTTGGCAATAATATTCGTATATGTTTTCCATAAAAGGTCTCTTTGAGGTGGTGATTGGTGGATTTTTTTCTATTTCTATTTTCCTCTCATGTTCTATCAATCTAGGAAATTTTCTAAGATTATTTCCTGAATTATTGTGTTGAAGTTCTCTTTTTGGTCACACATTTCTGGCAGTTCAATTATTCTTATATTTTCTCAATCTGTTCTCCAGATCTATAGTTTTTCTTATAAGGTGTTTCACATTATGCTCTATTTTCTCATTTTTTATAACTTGTTTTGTTATTTCTTGGTCTCGCATAACTTCATTGGCTTCCTCTTGCTCGATTATAATTTTCAAGGAGTTATTTTCATCTTTGAGAATCTGTATCTCATTTTTTACTTGATTAACTTTTTAAAGATAATCTTCTTGTTTTTCTAGGATGGTTTTATTTCTTTAGTTTTTCCTCAATGTCTCTCATTTCATTTTTGAATTCTTTTTTGAGTTCTATAAATTCTCTCTGAGCTGACATTTCACATTACTCTTTGGGGTAGAAGCTTTTTTTTTTTTTTTTTTTTACTAAAGTGTCCTCCATTGAAGATGATTCCCAGTCTTCCCTATTCTTATAGCATATTTTAATGGTAGGTTCTTTCTTCTTTGCCAGTTCTTTTTTTTTTTTTTTTTAATAAGAGATATTAGTATAAGCACCTCTAATCATGGGGTGGAGGATGGTGCCTCTAGATTCCCTTCAGCTCTCTACTCTGACCAAGAGTTGCCCCTTCCTTCAAGTGCCCATAGCCAGCCATGTCCCTGCCCCACTGCCTCTGTACTCATTAGATGTGGGTTCCTTTTCACCCAGGGCCTCCTCTCAGCAGCACAGCTGGGCAAGCCATTCCCAATCAGCTGAGTTTCCAACAGTCTTCCCAACTCCACAAACAGTCCAGGAGGTGAAAGTTTCTGTGGTTCCTGCAGAGGCTCCAGTAACTCTACACAGCCCAAGGGATCCCATTTGATGCTTTTGCTGATCTAGCCTGGAGGTATTTGCATTTCAGACAGGTTAAGCCTGACCAGGGGTCTTTCTTCAGATTTTTTCCTTCAGGAGGACTCCTGTTTTGCCCCAAGTCATCTTGTTTTTTCACCAGTCAATGTTTGCCCTGAAGCACAATTTTTTTTCTATTTGTGGGGGAATTCAGGAGAGCTTGAAATTTACCAATCAATTCCACCATCTTCCCAGAATTCTCCCCCTCTGTTCCTTTTTCTCAATAAGAATACAATAACCAGACTTGGAATTAACTCCCAAAGTAGCAGTTTTAGTATCTGTCTCACCAAGATGCTATACTCTGGAGATAATGGCTGAGTTAACTCTCAAAATATATGGGAATGAAAACAATTATTAATATTTTTATGTTTTAGATTTTTTTTAGGAATTCTCTCCTTTTACAGTAGCCTAATTTTATTTTACTTTATTTTGTTGTTGTTGTTGCTTAATGTAAAAGGACTATATATTTCAATATATATAGTTCAGTAACATATATAAATTTTTGGTTTAGGGATTTGTAATTATTATTACTATTAGATTGGATTCTTTTGTCTCTGGAAATTCTGATGAACTGAATAGCCTACAGACTCTATAAGACAATGATTAGAGCTTTTGAGAAATTATGTGATAGAGTAACCATAAGGAAAATCATTAGAAACAATTTATATATATAACAATTATACTCAATTTACACATAAAGTTTGAGAATTCAGGAAAAAAAACAATATTGCTTTTGGCAGATGATGGTGCAGATATAAGACTTGATGTGAATAAGCAGCCTCTACCCTTGTATTCAATTTCTATTGAACAATGCAGCTTAATGGCACAGAAGACCAGGATGTTACCTTTTCCCCACATCCTATTTTTCCAACACAAATACCTGTCAGAGCCCATATCTATGGAGTTCTCTTTCCTAGACCTTCTTTCCATTTGAAACCTTATTTTTCAATAAGTTTATGCCTTTACTCTAGCTTTATTTTGGGATAGATGATTACTATGTCTCTATGTTCTTTCTTTCCTTTGTAATCCCACTTTCAAGAAAGAAAGAAAAAAGTATATTTTTTGCTTATAAAACATTCATAGAAAGTAGTTTAGTATGAATTTCAGTTGTCAAGGCTATCAGATGTCACTTGTTCATCAAAATATTAGTAAGAATTGGGGCGTGCATTGCTGATTTAGACATAAGTCTCATAAATATCTTTGGAACTGGGATAAAGGATCAGGAGAATGACAGGGAAAGGATTTGAAGTAATCTGGGAAAATGAGAACCAGCACTCCAACAAAGGGTATGATGTTGATAATAAAAAGTCAGTGACAATTTTGAAATATGCTTGGTAGAAAAACAGTGAGAGAATCCATACATTGAATGGTCATAAAGAATAAAAGATTATTCATATTCTCCATAGTCAGAGTTAGACACTGATGCTAATTTTCCTTGCAGAAAATGTTGCGTCATAGGAAAATTTGGGAGAAAAAAAAGGAACTTACATCTACTATTTTAAAGTTTGAGACCACAGCAAAGCACTTATGAGGTGACTTCAGGCTTGACACCAAAAAGGTTGAGCCAAGAGAGCAAATCTGATAATGAAAACCTTGAGGACATGAGTTCTCCAAGGGATCAGATTCAAAAGTGAACTATTAGAGGGATTAGGCAGAGTCTGAAGGATACACACATGAGAAGAAGAGCTCAGTAGAAAAAAAGTATAAGTATTTAGAAAAATAGGAAGAAAATAGCAAGAAGCAACATGCTGAATCGATAATGTTAGCCTTGGAGTCAGGAAATCTTGGTTCAAGAATGACCTCTGAGAGTATTTGGATGATTCTGGACACATAAAGTAACCCCTCAATTCCTTTGGCAATCTAGTGAAGTGGAAAGAGTTGGATTAGAAGTCAAATCCTTGCGTTGATATTTCCCACCTATAATAACTTGGGAAAAGTTCATAAAATCTGTTTGGTCTTTAGTTTCCTAATGTATTCACTGGGAAAAATGGGCTCAATAAATAAATATATTGTAAAGTTGCAATATTTCTGCATAGGAATTTTTTGGCTAGCATCACAGTGAATGCAAATAAAATATAGAATTTTATGAGTAAGATAAAAGATCAGAACCAATAGGCAAATTTTCATATCTAAATCTATGACATATTAGTCATTGATGGGCAGCAATGTCTCATGAAAGAAAAGATTTCCATATTCGAAGTTCACTAACCTGATGAAATCACAGGTCCTTTGAGTATTAGTATAACAAGAAAGCATGGGAAAACAGTATTTTCAGAAGTTAAACCCATCAATTCTAAGAAGAGCAAACGTTTTGAGAGTTATATGTACAATTATATGATATGATCCCAAATTACAGAAACCAAAACCTAAACTAAACCCAAACTTGAATTCACTTATCTTTCAGAATTGAAAGCACATTGAAATCTGGAAGTTAAACTTTTGCTTCTAGCAATCACTTAACCAAATAATGTGGCTTTGCTACTATGTTTTCTATGTCCAGAATGAAGAATTATGTATATATAGACTAGATAATCTGTCTCTTGTCCATATCAAATGTTTAAGCCAATAAGATAACCACAGATGAAGAAAGGTTTTTTTTTTTTTTTTTAATCTACTGTTCATTGAGTTTAAACAATATACTTGGATTAAGTTTGTCTTTAGCTATATAAGGTCTATGGATTTTGCAATGCAACTGAATTAGTATTGATGTAGCAACTGTGCCTTGAGATATACTGAAAGATAGGAAGTTCGTGACATTTCTTTTCTAGGTCTAGGATTTCCCAAATGGGGAAACTTTAAATGTCATCTTAACACTGGGTTCAATGAAACTGTCAGCTGGTAGTTTTGTAGTGATATCAACAAGGAAGTGTCCAAACTCAAGTACCTTGGGCACAACCAAGAGATCTAGAAGCACAATACTGAATTTTGAATAACTATTACTTAAAGATATGTTCCAATTGTGTTCCCCATATGACAAAACTATTCACCATATGCTCAACAAATCTCAATGTTGTGTATTGGTTTAGAAAGATTTATTTCTTATTAAAACTGTTTATTTTCAAAACATATGCATAGATAATTTTCAACATTCACCTTTACAAAAACTTGTGTTCCAATTTTTTTCCTTGCCTTCCCCCTACCCCCTCCCCTAGATGACAAGTAACCCAATATGTTAAACATGTGCAATTCTATACATAGTTTCACAGTTATCATGATTCATAAGAAAAATCAGATCAAATAGGGAAAAAATGAAAAGGAAAACAAAATGCAAGCAAACAACAATAAAAAGATGAAAATACTATGTTCTGATCCACACTCAATTCCCAGAGTCCTCTCTCTGGGTGCAGAGGGTTCTCTTCACCACAAGATCATTGGAACTGACCTGAATCACCTAGCTTTTGAAAAGCCAAGTCCTAATAAGAGTTGGGAAAGAGATTAAAGGAATTAGAGTGGGCAATGAGGAAACCAAATTATCACTCTTCGTTGATGATATGATGGTATGTTGGAATCCTTACTAACTGCTAACTAATTAGAGTTGATCTAATCTTACAAGAAGATTTTGGCCAGAACCTGAAACAAGGTACTAAGTAGAACTAATTAATACAAGGCTTGTGTTCACACCTTTACTCATTGGAGTTCACAAGTATGCCAGCTTCACAAAGTAAACTTTCTAACTTCAAGGGAGTTCACACCTCCCTTAAAGCTCTTTGGGCCAGAGAGTACTATGGGAGAAAACCCATAATCCCATTCTCTCAGAAGAGTCAGATAAAAGGCCAGCATGAGGGATCTAGGGCAGAATACATTTTTTCCTCTTGGCTGGCTGGTCGCAGAAGAGAGTTCAGCTGGACTCGAGAGGAGCGACTCTGGTGCAGAGAACACTTTGACGGATTTCAGTGGAGCTACGCCAGAAGCCCTCTTCCGCGGCAAGGCAAGACAGAATACATTTTTTCCTCTTGGCTGGCTGGTGGCAGACGAAGAGTTTTCAGAGGATAAAGCTACGAGTGGAGAGTTCAGTAGACAACCAGATTCATCTTCATCTCACACCACTGTAGTTGGTGGCTGGGCTCCCCAGAAGGAGATAAGAGAGACATTCCATCTCCGTGTTGGTTGGAGGCTGAAGAAAGCAGAGGCAGAGGCTGAAGGACAGAACTTTTGGATTTGGAGATACTCAGAGGGCCCTAAGCTAAACCGGCTGTGTTCTGAGAAGAACAAGAATTCCAACATTTGAACTCATAACAATGGTATACTTAGAAAACCCCAGAGACTCTACTAAAAAGTTTTTAGAAATAATCCACAACTTTAGCAAAGTTGCAGGATATAAAATAAACCCACATAAGTCATCAGCATTCTTATAGATCACTAACAAAACCCAACAGATAGAGTTACAAAGAGAAATTCCATTTAAAGTAACTACTGATAGTATAAAATATTTAGGAATCTATCTGCCAGGGGAAAATCAGAAACTTTATGAGCAAAACTACAAAACACTTTGCACATAAATTAAGTCTGATCTAACCAATTGGAAAAATATTAAATGCTCTTGGATAGGGCGAGCAAATATAATAAAGATGACAATACTATCTAAACTAATCTATTTGTTTAGTGCTATACCAATCAGACTTCCAAAAAACTATTTTAATGATCTAGAAAAAAATAACAACAAAGTTCATATGGAAAAACAAAAGGTCAAGAATTTCAAGGGAATTAATGAAAAAAAAAATCAAATGAAGGTGACCTAGCTGTACCTGATCTAAAATTATATTATAAATCAGCAGTTACCAAAACCATTTGGTATTGGCTAAGAAATAGATTAGTTGATCAGTGGAATAGGTTAAGTTCAAAGAACAAAACAGTTAATAACTATAGAAATCTAGTGTTTGACAAACCCAGAGACCCCAGATTTTGGGATAAGAACTTACTGTTTGATAAAAATTGCTGGGAAAATTGGAAACTAGTAGGCATAAAGAATGAGATTATAAATAAATTAGAGGAACACAGGATAGTTTACCTCTCAGACCTGTGGAAAAGGAAGGAATTTATGACCAAAGAAGAACTAGAGATCATTACTGATCACAAAATAGAAAATTTTGATTATGTCAAATTGAAAAGTTTTTGTACAAACAAAACTAATGCAGACAACATTAGAAGGGAAGTAATAAACTGGGAAAATATTTTTATAGTCAAAAGTTCTGATAAAGGACTCATTTCCAAAATATATAGAGAATTGACTCTAATTTATAAGAAATCAAGCCATTCTCCAATTGATAAATGATCACAGGATATGAACAGACAATTTTCAGATGATGAAATTGAAACTATTTCTAGCCATATGAAAAGATGCTCCAAGTCATTATCAATCAGAGAAATGCAAATTAATACAACTCTGAGATACCACTACACACCTATCAGACTGGCTAAAATGACGGGGAAAGATAATGTGGAATGTTGGAGGGGATGTGGGAAAATAGGGACATGGACACTGATACATTGTTGGTGGAATTGTGAATACATCCTACCATTCTGGAGAGCAATTTGGAACTATGCTCAAAAAGTTATCAAACTGTGTGTACCCTTTGATCTAGCAGTGTTTCTACTGGGCTTATATCCCAAAGAGATCTTAAAGAAGAGAAAGGGACCTTTATGTGCAAGAATGTTTGTGGCAGCCCTGTTTGTAGTGGCCAAAAACTGAAACTGAATGGATGCCCATCAATTGGAGAATGGCTAAATAAATTGCGGTATATGAATATTATGGAATATTGTTGTTTGGTAAGAAATGATCAACAGGATGATTTCAGAAAGGCCTGGAGAGACTTACAAGAACTAATGCTGAGTGAAACGAGCAGGGCCAGGAGACCATTACATACTTCAACAATAATACTATATGATGTTCGGTTCTGATGGACCTGGCCCTCTTCAGCAATGAGATGAACCAAATCAGTTCCACTGGAGCAGTAATGAATTGAACGAGCTACACCCAGCAAAAGAACTCTGGGAGATGACTAAGAACCATGACATTCAATTCCCAATCCTATATTTTTGCCTTCCTGCATTTTGGATTTCCTTCACAGGCTAATTGTACAATATTTCAGAGTCAGATTCTTTTTGTACAGCAAAATAACGGTTTGGTCATGTATACTTATTTTGTATTTAATTTATACTTTAATACATTTAACATCTACTGGTCATCCTGCCATCTAAGGAAGGGTGTGGGGAGAAGGAGGGGAAAAATTGAAACAAAAGGTTTGACAATTGTCAATGCTGTAAAATTACCCATACATATAACTTGTAAATAAAAAGCTATTTAAAAAAAAAAAGAAAGAAAAGAAAAGCCAAGTCCTTCAGAACTGATCATTGTACAATCTTGCTGTTGCTATGTACAGTATTCTCCTGGTTCTACTCACTTAGGATTGCTTCCTGAAAATCTCTCTAGGCCTCTCTGAAGTCATCTTGTTGATCATGTCTTATAAAACAATAATATTCCATGTACCATATATCATAATTTATCCATCCATTTTCCAACTGATGGGCAGCCACTCAATTTCCAATTCTTTGCCACTACAAAAAGGGCTGCTACAAACATTTTTGTACACATAGATCCTTTCACCTTTTTTATTATCTCTTTGGAAACAAAGCTGAATACAGACACTGCCTAATCAAAGGGTATACACAGTTTGATAGGTCTTTGGAGATAGTTCAATTGTTCTCCAGAATATTTGAATCAGTTCACAACTCCACAAACAATGCATTAGTGTCCCAGTTTTCCCATATCCCATCCAATATTCATCATTATTTTTTCCTATTATCTCAGCCAATTTGAGAGCATTTTCTTAATTTGCATTTCTCTGATCAATAATGATTTAGAGTATTTTTTTACATGACTATAAAATGGTTTTCATTTCTTCATCTGAAAATTACCTGTTCAAATCCTTTGATCATTTATCAATTGGAGAATAATTGGTATTCTTATAAATTTGAGTCAATTCTCTATATATTTTAGAAATGAGGCCTTTATCAGAACCCTTGGATGTAAACTCTTTTGTTTTTTGCTCAAGTTTCCTTAATTATTACAAATAATGACAAAGCAG
Organism: Antechinus flavipes; assembly: GCF_016432865.1. Taxonomy (NCBI): domain Eukaryota; kingdom Metazoa; phylum Chordata; class Mammalia; order Dasyuromorphia; family Dasyuridae; genus Antechinus; species Antechinus flavipes. The sequence continues at coordinate 50,973,404 of NC_067403.1, forward strand.
GATGGGCAATATTTATTCACACTCCACAATTAATTATTAATTGAATTACTCAATGACTGAACAGAACCAAGTAAAGTGAATTTAAATTCTTTGGAAGAAAATAAAAACATTATTATTCAAAATAAAATTATTATAATTATATGTAAAGAAGACTAATGTAAAATATATAAAATGATAGCTACACATATTTTTTTCTACTGACCTTTTTTAATTTAAATTTTAAATTTTAATTTTTTTTAAATTTAGGAAAACTTTTGAAAGTCTTGGAATTTAGGGACTCCCTCAATCTTTCATCTTTCACTGAATGTTCTCTCCCTTATGTATGGAATTACCAGAACTGTGTAAAATTACAAGTACTATATATGATTTGAGGAAATTAAGCCAAGTCATTTTAGTACTCATCATATCGTATCCACCCAGAAAAACTATAAATGTTAAAATGTGGTTTTTCTGTCATCTTGTATTTAGATAGAGATTGGTATTGGTAAAAGTGAGATCCTATTTACTTATTTAGAAGTCATATCCCAACTACATAAAAAAATTTGAAGTAGCTTAAATGGAAAGATTGAATTAAATGCCAACAAGACAGTTCAGGAATAAAAATAGGTGACAGACAATCTAAACAAAGTAGGTATGACTCAGGTGATGATTACTAAAATTGTTCCCGAAATTTGACATTAAGATTTCTGGCAGCTAAGGAACAAGAAGAACATTTTTGCTGGAGAATAATATGATCCCAGAAGAGATGGAATCTACATGGTTCTAGACAATGTATAAAATAAGAGACTTCATTGAAGTAATGAGGAGTTACTGGGCCAAGAGGATATATTGGAATATAGGCCAAAGCAACATAGTACCAGTGGGAAAGAGATAGATGTGTTTTTGGAAAACAAAATTATTCTGGGACCAAGTCACCAAACATTACAGTAAACTGACTAAACTAGCAAGCAATTGACCAATAGCAAGTAGGAAAATCGTAGACCAAGTAAGAAAATATGCTAAGGAGGACCAAGAAAAAATAGGAATTATGATATCAGGTATGGATCTTATCCAATGCTATTCTGTATATGAGTATAAGGAATTGCTCTATAGTAAACTCAAGTATTTCTTAGGGATTAGGTGGGTAGTAAAGAGACTCGTAAATATGAATATATTATTAGTCTGAAGAAATCTTAAGGAAGGTGGCACTTACCAAAGAAGGACACAGAGATGTGATGATTATTTCATGATCTTCATTGCAAATTCTTTCTGTATTTTGTAATTTTTTTACTTGAGTTAAAACCAATTTTTCAATATATTATTAGCCTGAATGTTTAAGTGACACTTAGCTTTTTTTTTTTCTCAAAAGCTAAATACTTATTCCATAAGGAAAGTTCTGAGAGGACAGAAAGACTAAATAATGATTTGTGACAGGCTTCCAGGTTTCATTCCAATAAGTATAAATATTGAAAGCTGAAAGTGTTAGACTTGGATTCAGATTTCACCTTTGACATGTAGTAGAGTTGGTCAAGGATTGGTCACTAAATCTTTCTCAATATAAATTTCCTCGTCTTTAAAATAAATCTATAATATCTAAGTTAATCTCACAGAGTCATTTTGACAAAATGAAATAATGTGTGCAAAATGCTTTGTAGCTTTTAAAGTGTTAGACAATAGTGATATAATAATTATTATTAAGCAGCAGTTTGGCATAGCATTTAGAACTATAACCTTAGAATCATCAATCTTTCAATCAGTCAATATATATTAAGCACCCTCTATGTGCTAAGCACTGGAGACAGAAAAAGAGAAAAAAAAAAAAAACAGTTACTTTCCTCAATGAATCTATAATGTAATAGGAAAGAGTATTTGCAAACAAATTTATATAAAGCAAGCTAAATAAGATAAATGGGAAATTATTACAGTGCGAAGGCATTAGAATTAAGAGGGGTTAGGGAAGGCTTTTATAGAGGGTAGATTTTTAGTTGGGACTTAAAAGAAGCCAGAATTGCCACTTGCACAGAGAAGGGAGAGCATTCAAGGGCTTAGGAACAGTCAAGCCAACAGATGGGTATTTTGTTTGTGGAATAACCAGTTCAATCTCATTGGATAAAAGAATATGTATCAAGAAGTAAAGTATAAGAAAACTAGAAAGATAGGAGAGTGTTAGGCTATTAGAGGCTTTGGATAACAAATAGATACTTAGAATTTTATCCCATTTTATAACAGGGAGTCCCAGGAATTTTGTTGAGTGGAAAGTGACTTAATCAGAATTGGGCATTAGGAAAATCATTTAATTGAATGGAGGGTGGATTGGAGTGAAGAAAGACTTGAAACAGGCTGATCCACTAATAGACAATTACAATAATCCAGGGATGAAGTGATGTGGATTTGTATTAGAGTAGCAGTAGTACAAGAGAACAGAATGGGGTTGATTCAAAAGATGTTTCAAAGGTCAAATTGATAGGACTTGGCAACAGACTAGATAGGATGGGAATTGGGTAGTGTTAAGAAATTTTGAGGAGTCTAAAATTACTCCTTGTTTGTGAGTTTAAGGGTCTGAGAAGATGGTGTTGCCCTTTACAGTAATGGAGAAGGTAGCAGATAGGGGAGATTTAAGGGGAAAGATAATGAATTCCATTTTATAAATGTTAAATTTAAGATTATAAGTTAGGTTAAAGGTATGTATTAGACCAATGATTTCACTATTATGAAGAAAATGTCTCCCCTATTGCAAAATGTCACCTCTTATGTAGATGGCAGGCTTTTTCTATCTTTTTAAGTCTGGTTTTCTATTCATTACTCCATCCTGCCTCTGCATTAAAACTAAGCCCCATCATAAAGTAGAACACCATGTTGTAATGTATTTCATTCCATTTAGAATATTGATCTTACAAAACTATTTCCAAACCAGCATTTAGTCTAAGACAGTGTTTTCATGGAACCAAGCTAGTATGGTAAGTAAGGATTGACCTAAACAAAATAAAATAATTATTATGGTAGAAATCATCATTGATATTCTCTTAGTTCTCCTTGCAGAATCCTTTTATTTAAAGAAGAGGAATCTCTTTTACTGAACTGGGTCTAAGACCTTCATCCAAAGATATAATCTCTTTGTGATCCTGAGCAATTTACTTAAATTATCATCTCTCCTAAAGTAAACTCTCTCCGACAATAAGTTGGCGAGAAGGTGGTAGTTTTCATTAGCAGAGGGAGTTTCCAAAGAGGAAAATTGAGGAAATTTTTTGAATAATAATGATGATGAAGGGGATTGTTGACATGATGATGATGATGATGATAAAGAGGAAAGGAAGACCTTATAATATAAAAAGCAATAAAATAGGAATTGTCTAAGAATCAGGGATAAATGAGACTTGGAATTCCAAAGAGTTTTTTATTCATTCCATCTGGAAAGGGTATTAATTCTTAGAGAAAATAATTTCACTTTCTTGGTTCACCTATTGATTATGAAACTCATGTCACAAATAAAAACATATAATTAGGGATTTTATATTTCCACATAAGTTCTTTATTGTTTACTGTAGAAAGCAATAACCAACTCACAAAATTACACTATTACATTGTTATTATCATTGGTAGACTGGATCTGTGATTTTAATGTTAAAGGGAGCTACATTAATAACCTTTTCAAATCCAGAGTCTTAACTAACATATAATTCTCAGTGGGTCCTGATATTTAGTGATGTTTTGCAACTTACCAAGAAACACTTTATACAGCTCACCTTGTAAAAAGCAACAAGAATGCAAATAGGGAACCAGACTCCCCAAATCCAGGAACCTTCTACTAATATTTTTCTTTCCTTGCTACTATGTTATATGACCCTGCTCTCGTTTAGCATTTAAGAAGCTGCAGCTACACTACATTATCAAAGACATATTTGTTAAAACATGCATATAAAAGGATTTGTAATTGAAGCACAGCTTTGATATATTTAATAGGATGTAAAACTGCCATCCCTTTTTAATAGGAGATGCTTTATGTGCATTAGCAGTAATATAATAATGCCTCTTCAGTGTGCTCTTGCCATTAGCAGTTTTTTTCCCTCCCTTTCTTTTAGTTAATCTTAAAACTTTAATGTAATCCAAACACATTAACATCTTTTCTCCCCTCTCTCCACTTGTGCAGAAGGAGGCTGTGAACTGAACTTTTCTGAAATGAAAGATATTTATTGGGTTATGGCACAATCCTGTCATCAATAGCTTTTTCCTCTGCATGGCTGAACAGATGGTCCATAAACAATGGTTCTTGCCTTAGAAATGCTAACAGTCAGGGAAAGTGTTTGGGAGAAGGGAAGGGGTGGGAGGAGGAGGAGGAGGAAAGATAGAAATTGAGTGAGAATGAGGAAGGAAGAGGGAGACAATGCAGAAGGCAGAAAAGAGAGAATCTTAACTAACATTTTCCAGATTGCCTTTCATCCCAAGTCATCTCCAGTAGCTCTGTTTTTTAAAGTGAAAAAGGAACAGTCCCATTCTTTTAAGATTTAATAATGGCAGAGTGATTACCAGAATTATTTCAAAATGTTATTAGTATCTCATGTTTGTTTCAGCCTCTGACTGCTTTAGAGATTTGAAAACATAGTCTCATGCTTCAGTGTATCTTAAATAGTGTCCTTGGGAAGTGAGACACTCTGAATTACATTAAGAAAAAGAATTGGGTTAATGAGAATGATTTGATCCAATTCAAAAAAAAAAATCACATTTGGGATTGAAAAAACAGTCATGTGGTAGACTTCTGCAAAATCAACACAAAACAAAAAAACAAGGTTGAATAATAGGAAAAACAAGAAGAAAGTTTCTTGGATTTAATAAGAAGAAATGGTATTCTCACATAGTTCCATAAAACTTGCAAGCATCCAATGAATATTCATAAATGTAGCTGATATGTGTCTGAACTCAAACTCCTTCCATGAAATTGTGTGCCTTGCCCAGGATGATGAGATCATGTCCTATGTAGTCCTAGATCTCAGTCTGTGTGGTTTTTATTTTATTTTTATTTTTTAATTTTAAAACATTTTTATTTAAAATTTTGTGTTCCAAATTATAACTCTCCTCTCTTTCCCTCTCCCCCCCGCCCGGAGGCAGTAAGCAATCAGATATAGGTTATACATGTGCAGTTATATGCAATATTACCAACTCTTAAGATATGAATTGCCCAATTGTTCATCTTTCATTCTCAGTTCTCAGAGGACCAATGATATCAGCAAGGCAATGTCTTGATTAGCAAGTGAATTGGATTTAAGTGAGGCAGATTTGTACAGTCAACAGCTCATTTTCCTTTACAGTCACTGAAGTCTAGTGGCAAGACATAGGTCAAGACAATGGGTAATGGTCCCCCATTGCCCAGTATAAAAGAAGGCTGAGATGGCTTCAAGGTCCAGTCACCAAGGTAATCACAATCAAAAGAGAATGAGCAATAGGGGAATGAATTTTTTAAAAATACTGAAATTATCAATGATTTCTTTCAGAGGGAAGAAAAGTCAATTAAACACCCTGAGCATAAATACAGTCTTACACAGAATTTCATATGATTAATGTTGCTTCTGAATCACCAGCTTTCTTGTGAATTTGCCCTCTTCACAGAGCTCGTAATCATGCTAAAATATTGCTTTAAAATGTAAATTTTTATGTTCTATCCTCATTCCCTCCAACTTTGTGAATATAATGCTTTATACATGTAACAACTATAATAATAATCAATCTTTATACATCATATACATATATACATATAAAACAGATACACAATTTATATATACACATATATATATACACATATAAATGTATACCTTATATAAAAGTATACTATATTCAATATGAATTCACTTCTTTGGGATTCCATGCTATTTTTTTAAATGATACATTCACAATTGTCTTACATTAGTAATATACTGAAGACTTCGTGTGTGTTTGTGCATGTATGTGTGTGTTGGGGATAGTCATTTGAATCTCTTATTTTATTTTATAGGAACTGCCAGCATGGAATCTGTGTTGATGAAAATTGGCAAATCATCTAATGTAGATAAAAATACAAATAGGTATGATGCAATAAAATTAATTTTAAAATTAAAAAAAATCATTAGCTCATTGGCCACACAAAAAGTGGAAGTAGGCCAGATTTAATACAGTTTAAGAATCTTAGTCTATTGCATATAGTCTTAGAGAGTAGCACAGAGGGATTTAGAGACTAAATAACTTTTCCATGATTATAATATCCAGTAAATAACAGTTATCAGATTGGGAAGGGAAAAAAATCCTGATAATTAGAACTTTGCAAAAGTGGAGGGAGAAGGCCAGAGAATTGGAGATAGAAGATAAATTACATCTTCTCGGGTAGATGTAGATGTGATTATTTTTAAAAATTACTTCTGTTCTGTTGGTCTTAAGTCCCTTCTAATGCTAATATTCTGTGATTGCTGAGTTAAGGAGAAATCATACGTGATAAAAAGTCATAGATGGCTGATATTCTGAGATAATATAATCCATTGAAGTATCACAGATGCAATCTTAGAAATAGATTAAGAAATCTCCCTGGCTTTAAATTATGTTCACAAGTTTAAATTCACTACCATTCTCATAAGAACTTATCTGATAGTAGTACCAGGATCTTCAAGAAGGCATTGAATATATTTTGCTAAGGACCTATGTAAATGTTTTAAGTGAGGTAGTTTCTAACATGGTAGTTATAAATAAAGCACCAACAAATAGATTATTATCAGTTTGGTGATGATGATTTTATTAGACAAGAAGCACCACAACTGCATAAATAGGATGATTTAAGAGGATAAAATGATGTAAGAAATAATATAAAAGTAGCAATATCTTTTGGTAAATCCTAGAAAACAGAATTGAAGAATATATTTTCTATTGCTGGTCTTACCACTAATAAATATATATATATATATATATATATATACACACACACACATATATATATATATATATTGCTGAGGCAATTGGGATTAAGTGAATTGTCCAGGATCACATAGCTAGGAAGTGTTACAAGTTTGAGTCAAATTTAAACTCAGATCCTCCTGACTTCAGAGCTAGTATTCTAACCACTGTGTCACTCAGCTGCCCTACCACTAACATATTTTGTAACTTTAAGAAACAAAGAGCTTTGAATTGCTTTAATAAACTATTTTATTAATGTATAAAATAAGTACTGCAAATATTTTTGAAATTAATCTAAAAATACAAAAATTATCAAATTTCATCTACTTTTAGATTTAGCTTTAAACATAAATGTACTATAAATCAAACTGAAGCATTGTAAACATAGGGTGCCATTTGTGCAAAGACATAGAATATAGAGATGGAATGCCATATGTAAGAAATAGCTACTCTGTTTCATTGGAATGAAGAAAATAAGGAAAATGAATGTGAATTTAATTGTGAATGATATGTTGTAAACAAATTTTGAAAGGCTTTTAGTTCCAAGCAGATTTTGTATTTTATCCTAGAGACAATAGGTAGACACTGAAGAATTGTAAGAAAAGGTGTTCCATGGTCGGATGTTGTCTTTAGCAACATCTGGAGGGCTGTGCAGAGCACTTGCATTGAAGAATGGAGAGATTAAAGAAAGAAAGACCAGAAAGAAAAGCAAATAGTCAAGTCAATATTTCCCAGAAGTCTATGTAATTTTTATAAAATCTTTTTATGAATGTTTCAATCATGTATTTAAGGCAACCATAAATATCATGAAAAAGAATCAGGAATGTTTTCATAAAGAATTTCCAATAAATGGCCATTTAATTTCAGTTATATAATTGCCTGAAAGACAAAAAAAAAAAAAAAAAAAAAAAAAAAAAAAGTATGGTATTTCCTTTTGCTGTTTGCCATTTATAAAATAGGATTTGAGTAGAGCAAACATAGCCTCAAAGGTTGGACTCTCCTACTTAGATATACATTTTTCCAATTTTTCTAAATAATTTTTCTAAGCATTTATTAACTCTCCCATTCATTGTCATCAGCTCCCCCAACAGAACAACAAGAAAAAAAAAAAAAAAAAAAAAAAACAAACAAACCCTTGCAACAAATTCGTGTTTAAAGTATATGTATTTCTTAGGCAATTGAATACTTATCTCCATAGTTTACTATCTTCTCATTATTAATGTTATGTGAGGCACAAAAAATGGAGATGTATGTTTGTTTAAGATATTCACTATTATTATGGAAGATGTCCTAGGTAAAGTCCAAATGGAAGGTAGGGTCTGTGGATGATATTGTACTTTTTGCACCAATCATCTTGATATCTTTTGACTTCAGACTTTCAAGTCTGATAGATGCTTTATTAATGCTTTTTAAATTTTTTTATCAAAGCTTTTTATTTACAAAACATATGCATAGGTAATTTTTCAACATTGACCTCTGTAAAGCCTTCTGTTCCAAATTATCCCCTCTTTCCTCCTACCCCCTGCCCTAGATGACAGATAGTCCAATACATGTTAAATTTCATAAAAGCTTTTTGAGGATTAAGTTTTGGACAAAAAGATACATAAGTGATAAAAGAAATTTAAAGAAAAGAAAACCATTTGGAATCAAATTGTTCATATATTACGATCTCTTCACATGGTCAAGTTAACTTAAGCTAAATAATAAAGCACAAAGCTCTATGGTAAAATTACTAAGGACAGGCCAATTGTCAATGCAATCTCTGGAGAATACTGAAGAAGTAATATCAATATATTATAGACTGTCTCTTCTGTTCTTATATATCCAGACACAGTTATTGAAAGCACATGGCTAGAATTATTTCAAAGCCTATATGTTGACTCCACATGTTCACACCAAAGATTCTCAAGTCTGGGAAATATGTAAACCTTGTCTTTTTTCCAATGACTTGAGTGATTGATGTGGTGCACATTACTATAATCTAGACAATCTACTAGTAGCATAAATGTTGTTCTAATGGGATTGTGGTCTCATCCACAAAGACCTTTAGAATATAATAGTTTGAAAGCAAACCACACTCAGTAATCATAAAGATTGTTTTTGTTAATTGCTAGCTAGGGACCATATGAACTATTATTTGGCTAGAATGCAAGAAAGTATATACCATAGGGGATAGTTAAAGACATCCCTAAAGTGGTCAGATTAATTGCCTCATGGCCAAATTACTAAGAGAACTAATCAGCTAGTAAATAGAAATAGGAAAGAAAACAAAGGTGAGATAGGCAACAATGTCAAACCAAAAAAAAAAAAAAGAAGAAGAAAGAAAAGAAAAGATTTAAAAAATAATAAATGTTGAAATACCTTTAATTAATGGATAAACTTGTCTTTGTGCTCTTGGTTATGAGAATCATTTGAAAGAACTGGAGATGTTTAGTCTGAAAAAGAGAAGACGGGGAAATATGATATTAACCTCTAAGCAGAGTTGAAAAGTTGTCAAATGAAAGAGCTATTAGATGTATTCAAATTGTTCCTAAGCCTAGAAATAAGTGTGGCAGGGGAAAACCCCAGCTCTAAGCTTAATAGAAGGAAGAACTTCTCAGCAATTAAGTATCTAGAAACTGAAAGGACAACTTCAATATAAATCTATTGAGTTGGCTTTCACATACAGAGAAGTATACAATAAAGGGAATTCTTCAGCTTTGGAGTATACTAGATTTCTAAGGCAATTTATAATTTTGAGATTATATGATTATGTAACTTGGACAACCACGCCTTACAATATTATAATTCTTCACTTTTTACAGATATATAACCTCAAATCCTCTACCATCACCACCCCAATAAAACATAGCTTATTTGGGTTTTGCCTACTGATTCCTACTCTCTTCATTCCCTTTAAAGCTGTCTACAATGTTATTAACCTGATTTCACCAAGTCTAGTCAGTAAGCACTTACTAAATATCCACTATGTTCCAAGAACTTGACTAAATCCTTTGGCTACCAAGAAAGGAAAACACAACTCTTGTTGTGTTTTTGAGTAATCAAGAGCAGGATATCCTAAATAAATTAACCCTGGATATTTTGCCCTTCTACGAAAATTGAACTTTTTCAATGAGAGATGAGATTTAATAGATTCTGGCTACCCTATCATCCCAAAGTCATAAGTAAGGATAATTGAAAATAAAAACAGATCATCAAATGCCATAACAGTTATCAAAGGAATGAAATTTATATTGCAACTGATATCTAATTTGAGTTCATTTGGATTTACAGGCAGACATTATATCTTCATTTGTTAGATGGGAAAACTGAGATATAGAATGATTAAAATGATTTGTATATGGTTATATGGCAAATCACTAAAAGAATCAGGAATAAAATTAAATTGTATTTACATAATTTCAAGTGAAATTTAGAAGAAATGTTTTAGCATAGAGCTCCCCACATAGATTCATAATAACACCCTATCCCCATATAATCTTATTAATTCATAGGCTTTGATGCTCTCATTGGGAAAAGATAGACCTATGGTTTATATCTACTGAGCACTTCAAAATATTTTTTAAATATTGAAGTTTTGTCATATGCCCAAAATGTTGTCACTAAGCTCAAATGCCTAATTGTCTTTCCTCAACTACATTTAACAACTAATTTAATCTTGGAATTCAATGTGATTCTGATTCATTTGCACTTGAATTCACCAAATGTTCTTTTTAAAGAGCTACAATCTGATGTACATGAGATTTTCTGAGTCACTAACAAGCCTTTTTTAAGCCTCATCCCTAACTAAAACTCCTATAACTTGTCCAATTCAAAGAATCAGAAAACTTTTAGTCAGAATGAAAATATATAGTATATCAATACACTCATGCCATTTTCTATCATCTTTCCTTAAATCAACAATTGGGGTAATAATCAATGAAAAGAAATGTAAACTCTATGTTTAAAGCCCTTGCTAAATCCAGGGTTTGCAAATAAGTGTTTGAAATGTAACAATGTGAAGAATTCTACCACTGAAAGCAGATTTTCTTCAAGTTGCATTACCCAGCATCATTGATTCTCTTTCTCTTTCTTACTGATCCATCTCTGACCATTTCATATTTTTTCTCAATAAACACAGACACATGAGAGAGAGAGAGAGAGAGAGAGAGAGAGAGAGCCTTTCTATTAGTTATATAAACACACCCAGAAGTTTTCATTCAAGTGCATCAAGTATATACATAGAAAATACATTCACAGCATGACATTTCATGTTATTTAAAAGACTAAACAAAAGCAAAACAATATTGTACACTTGGAAAATAAATTACTTTAAAATGTTTTACAATTTTGCTCATGAAATAAAATTTTATTAAGGGAAAAACACATTTTCCAAGTTCTGGCCTATAATTCAAACCTGGTCTCTTAAATCTGTCTCTCTAACCTAGGAAAAGTCATACCCTTTTTACGGTAATAAAATCAGATTGTCACAAGTCACACAAAAAACATTGTTATTTAATATTTAATCTATATAGATTATATTCTGTTATATGTTATCATAAGAGGGCTACAGAACCAAATAAATTGGCAATAATTTTGAAAACAATCCCCCAGTCTCAGTCAAGAAAGCCCTATAATAAGTTCTTTAAAGGAAATGAAAGAAAAAGAGTTTGGCTTCTCGTCTAGATACTCCTGGTGTTAAGATTAGATAGGAGCTAAGGTTAGGAGAACTAGGTCAATATTATTTCAATGTAACCCTTCTTTCAAAACTTCCCAAAAGACATAAAATACATTTTGCCACATACTTTGGGGGAATTTCTCACCTTCCTGATTCAAAGCTCTCCCAAAGAAGGAGCAACCCATTATTTATCATCACCTACTGTGTCAATTACTTCCTTGAAAACACCTGGTTCAGAAAGTTGTATTGATAAGCAAAAACAAAGAAACAAAGAAACAGCAACAAAAATTGAGCACAGAAGAGAGAATATGGAAATCAAGAGATCCTGTAATGAACAACTGTCTCCAGAAAGATCTATAGAGATTCTCAGTTACTTACAATAATGACTGGGAAGGGCTCCCAGCAGATATTACCTCCTATATTTTTTCAGTGTCAGTAATACTCTCTGCTACATAATTAAGAAATCATTTAATTGATGGCAAATTGGCACTGGTGAAGGGTGTGCTTATATCAAAGCATCCATCTTTCTTGAATCAAGAATTAGGAAAGAAATTAATGAAAAGGAATAAAAGGCTATGTTAAAAGCACTGTGCTAAACTCTGGGTTCACAGAAGGTGTTTAGAAATGTAAAAAATGTGAGGAATTCTACCATTGAAAGTAGATTTTCTTTCATGTTGCATTACTCAGTATCCTTGATTGTCTTTATCTGGCTTACTATTCCATCTGTGATTGTTTTTTTTTGTTGTTGTTGTTGTTGTTTTTTTCCTCAATATCTTCAATAGGATTGATTGATGAAAGAGAAGGAGAGAGAATTCTGTTGGCTTCAGTGACTGTTATAAACGCTGGTAAAAGGATTGAGTGAAGAGGACATTATAATTCATGGTTAGGATGATATGTCTAAGTGTCTCTCAATCATCTAAATGTACTTAAGGTGGCATTATTGTGAGGATCAATCATAATGATGTATGTGAATCTGTTTTATAAATTGGAAAGTTTTACATGTCAGTTACTACTATAGTGGATAAGGGTACCAGAATCAACTATCAACAAAGTTGAAAGTTGACTACAATTTCATGTAAAAATATTAAACCTTTTTCCCTTTCATTTATGAAAACACTGAAAAATAATCATAAAATAAAAGAATACGTCTCTATTACTGTATAATCTAAACATTAAGCAAGGGTTGATGACAATACTAAGATAGGAGTCAGAAGATATTCAATAGTTTCAATTATATCCAACTCCTCTTGACCCAGTTTGGATTTTTCTTGGCAAAAAAAAATCTAGAGTGATTTGTCATTTTATTCTCCAACTCATTTTTAAATGAGGAAACTGAGGCAAATAGGGTTAAGTCACTAGTCCAGGATCACATGGTTTGTAAGTATCTAAGGCAGGGTTTGAACTCAGATTTTCTTGTCTCTAGATATGACATTCTATCTATTGTGCCATCAAGAAGTCCAATGAAGTCAGAAGATTTAGTTTCAAATTCTAGTTCTGCTACTAATTATGTCTTTGACTGAGATAAATCTCTTACTCTTTCTGCATCTCAGAATCTTCATCTATAAAATGAGGGTTTAGATATAAATAATCTCAAAATAGTTACTAACTTTTAAAATTTTGCATTTCTATAAATGTCATCGAGATTGGTGACCTTTAATACTTCCTATCACCACCAATACCACCAATAACTTACTAGAGGTCACTAATCTCTGAAAGTACTTTTCCATGTGAAACGATTTCATAATTTGATGTTATAGTATTTTGAATTTTTTGATTCATTATGTGAGAAGGTGTGATATAACAAAAAAATCATGTTGAATGTGGAGGAGAGAGAGGCTCAAATCCTGCTTATGATACTTAGTATTGTGGCACTGAAAAAATAATTTCATTGCTTTAAGACTTAGTTTCATAATCAGATAAATTAAGATGGTATTATTATGAGGATCAACCATAATGATATATGTGAACCTATTGTATAAAGTATTACATGTCAGTGACTACTGAAGTGGGAAAGGATTTCTGAATCAGATTAATTATTGGTAGCTTACATCACAGAATATGAATTTTAAGATCCAGTGTTAAGAAATAGATTTTTTTCTCAATATCAATATCTCAATAGGGGAGGGAAAGCAACATAATTCACTCTCATTGTCTTAGTTCAAGAGTTGAATATACATATATTTATATTTATACATGTTTTATATATTTCTGTACCAATGTCTCTGTATGTGTGTGTGTGTGTACACAATCAATTGGGTATAAAAACCTATCTTATCAGAGAGGTTGGAGGGAATGGGGATGAGAGCAAGTAGGGAGGGTGATAAAAGGAAAAGCACATTAAGAGAGACTATGGTCAAAAGCTAAATGAACTTCTGTGGATTGACAGAGTTAAAAAGAGAGAGAGATAAACAGAAGAAAAGATGGAAGGAAATATACAATTTTTAATTATAAATATGAATGTAAATGGGATGAACTTTACTCATAAAATGGCAGTAGATAGAAGAATGTGTTAGAAATCATAATTCAACAATATGTCCTTTATAAGAGATAAGATTGCAACAAAAGACACACAGAGTTAAAATAAGGGACTGGATCAGAATACATTATGCTTCAACTGAGTTGTTTTTTAAAAGCATGGGTAGCAATTAGGATATCAGACAAAGCAAAAGTGAAAATAAACATAACTAAAAGAAAGAATCAGGGAAACTGCATTTTGCTCAAAAGGTGCTATAGACAATGAATTAAAATTAAAAAAAAATTCACAGTAAATTTATCTAATAAAGGCTTTATTTTTCAAATATATAAGTCAAATTGGTTTAAAAATAAGAGCCATTCCCTAATTGATAGTCAAAAGATAAATAGGCCATTTTCAGAAGAATAAATCAAAGTTATTTATAATCATATGGAAAAATATCCTAAATCACTATTGATTAGAGGAACCCAATTTAAAACAATTCTGGATACAAACCATACCTATCAGAAATAAAAAATCCTGGAGAATATGTGAGAAGATGTGTGCTAATGAATTGTTATTGGAGTTCCAAACTTGCCCCATTCTAGAAACCATTATGAAAAATAATTGAGAATTATAGCCAAACAACTATAAGATTATATGTATCCTTTGATGAACAATATAGTGCCACTACTAGATTTGTATCTAATGGAAAAGGATCTGTATATACATACATATGTGTGGGTATATCAGTTCCTTTCTTGTGTTGGCAAAGAATGGCAAACTGAGGGGATATCTATCAATTAAGGAATGGATAATAATTTGTAGTATGTAATTGAATGCAATACTATTATGCTATATGAAATGAGAGATATGGATTAAAAAAAGACCTAGATAAACAGATGCAGATTAAATAGAACAGAACCAGGAAATAATTCTATATAATAACAGTAACATTATGATGATTGACTATGATAGAATCAAATATTCTAATCAGTACAATGATTTAGGATAATTCTGAAGGATTTATTATGAAAAATGCTATCAATTGCAGAGGACTGATGGACTCAGTAAAAAATGAAATATCATTTTCTCACTTTCTTCATTTTTTCCTAATATGGCTAAAATGAGAATATGTTACATATGACTTGACATGTATAATTGATAATATATTGCCTGTTTTCTAAATGGATGGTCAGGGGTTAAAGGAGAAGATTATTTGGTACTCATTTTTTTAAATTATTAAAGTAAATAAATAATACATTAGGAAAAAAATAAAGAAGACTGTATTTATATGCTAGATTCTGTGTTAAGTGCTGGATATAATCTACTCCCCCCAAAAGAAGAAAAACAATTACTATCCAGAAAGAGCTCATGTTGTAATGAGTGTGGCAAATGTACCAAGTGAGAAGACTGAAGATACATTTTGAAGAAGCAAGTAATCCACTTTGATGGGAATGTAAATTTGGAGAAAATGGGTATTGTAAAATAAAGCTAGAATGTGGATGGGGGCAAATTTATGGAAAATCTTAAAGTCAGGAAAGATCATCCTTTTTCTTTTTTTTTTTTTTAAATATCCAGGTAATGGGGAGTCAGAGGATATTTCAAAAAATGGCATCCTGATAGTTATATGTTATAAAGAATATTTTGGCAGCTCTATAGGAGAAGAATTAAAGGGACTGCTTCAGTGGCTGAGGCAAGACATCATCATCACCTAAACCAGGCTGGTAACTGTCAGACAGAAATAAGTAGGATATGTTGTGGTGACATAGTATATATATGACAAATGCAGAAACAAGGAAAGGAGGAGATGGAAGAAATAAAATTACATTTTACTTTACAGTTACTATAAGGTTACTTATTAATGCAAACAATTGGAATTAAGGTGGTATCCTGGAAAGAAATTCGAAGTTTTAGAGGAGAACAAGTTTTAAGAGGGAGATAATGATCACCACATTAGACATATTCTTGTTGATTATCTTTAGGAGGTAGCATGTTCAACCATAACTCACTCAGTTTGTATCTTTCCATAATAATTTAAAAATAAATAAAAAGCAAAACTAATAAAGTGAACAACCCACACTTCTTCCCCCTCCAAAAAAAACCCTCTCCTTTGTTCTTACAAAACTCAACTGTTTTATGTTTAAACTATTTTAATGGTATTTAGGAAATCAGTCTCTTGTGTACATAAAGAAGATTCGTTCTGAGTACAATATTTAGTCATCCCTGACTACAGAATTACTAATGTAATGAATCCAAATATAAAATGAAAATAGCTTCTAGATTTTGCTCTAGTCTCTTCATGGAATTTTAAAGGAGTATCTAGAAATTTAGAAATATTATAAATATATTTTATTTATTAAATATATGAATATAAAATAATATGTGATATATTAAATGATAAATAATATATGAATATATTAAATATGTGAAAACAAATGTAGCCTTAGATGGAATAACATCATTAAAATGTAGTTATATATATATATAGGAAGATGAGAAATATAGCCAATGCTAAAGATTGTTAGGAAAGTTTCAGTACATTTGAAATTATATTGGTAGGTCTTTCCATAGGTATATCTTCTCAGAGAAATAGAAATGCACTATTTATTTATCATAAAAATAAGTCATGTGAAAGATTTCAAATTTCATATCCCATTGAGCAAAAGTCTGAAGTTTCAGGACGTAATAATATGTGAGGCTTTATTTATTATGGCAACACTCAATTCATTATGGATTTTAGGAATTATAGATATGATTCCTTCCTGTGTGACAACTGAGTGGTGAGGAATACACAGATTATTAGGATGTAGGCTATTAGAACACTAGGTGAGTGTTGCTTTTGGATAAAGTTAAAGTAAAGTGAGGTGTCTGCCAACATGATTGGGGTGGTACTTTTCATGGATGAGTGACTAAATTTGTTAATAAGGTCAATTACTTCTAGAACAAAACAAATAAAAGACTCCAAAAAAGCTTGAGTGAGATCCAAACCTTAAGGAATATTCAGAATACTGAATACTGGGAGAAATGGAAGACTGATCCTATGGTTGGCAGCTCTTTAATTAAGGATAATTTTTTTTTTAATGCAATGAAGGAATTTGCAGATGCAATTGCTAAGTCATAGTCAGTGACTTTTAAATTCTCCTAGAAAATGGAAGAGATGACACAAAACTTGAGATTAACCAATATCCCAATCTTCCCAAGGAGAAAAAAAGTATACTTTTCAAATTAATTTTGGCTAGTGGTTCCAATTCCAGACAAAATCTTATAGTTTATAAACACAATAAAAGGGAAACAATCATTACCCAGGACCAAAGTGAATTCATCTAGACCAGGTAATATTAGACAAACCTCATTTTTGTTTTTGACAGGATCACTAAACTGATGGATCAAATGAATACCACAAATATTAGCGGGTTCTTACAAGACATGCCACAGTCTATGTGTGTTAATTTTTTTTTTAAGTATACATTGTGAAATGTCTACATAATAATCTACATGATTGTACAATTAGGTGATTTTGGAACATGTTGAATATCAAGACACAATCAATTATTATTGTTAATATAACTTAAAGAAAAATCTCTAGTTATCAGAATTCTATTCCATAGTTTAATAAAAGATTTTTTTTTCTTTTTCTGAGGCAATTGGGGTTAAGTGACTTGCTCAGGGTCACACAGCTAGGAAGTGTTAATTGTCTGAGATCAGATTTGAATGCAGGTCCTCCTGACTTCAGGACTGGTGTTCTATCCACTACACCACCTAGTTGCCTTAATAAAATATTTTTTAAAAAATTCATATGATACATCTGGATGATCTAAAACAGGAAATAATTATGGGGACAAAAGATTTGGGATTGAATTCCTATAATTCAGTATCTAACTGCCATTCAGGGGCAAGTAAAAGAAAAACATTTAGAACAAAGACAGAGTATCTTCTTTCCCCTTTAACAGAAAGAAATAACATATAAATAAGAGTGGAGATCAGAGAACAGAATTTGGCTCTTTCGAGTGACAGAGATGGTGAATGGAGTCATTGTCTCCACTTTTCAGAAGCAATGGTGGTATTAACTTGATTGCTGTTTGTAGATCAAAACTTGTAAAACAGAGGAGAGAAGGACAGTGGGGAGATGGTGGTCTGTATGCTGCAAATTGCAGATTGTCCAGTAAAGACTGATGACTTGGATATAAAGATTATTTGGTACTGCATGGTGAAATGAGCAGAACCAGAAGGACATTGTGAAAAATAAGAACAAATTTTGTATGATAATCAGCTATGAATGACTTAGCTATTCTCAGCAATAAAATGATCTAAGACAACTCCAAAGGATTTATAATGAAAATTGCCATTCCTTTCCCCCACCCCCACCTCAGAGAAAGAACTGGTAGAATCTGAATGCATATTAAAACATCTTTTTTAAAACTTTATTTTTCTTGTTTGTTTTGATCTATGTTTTCTTTACAACATGATTAATATGGAAGTACATTTTGCATAATTGCATAGGTATCACCTATATCAAATCTTGTCATCTCAGAGAAGGAAAAAGAGAATTTGGGAGAGAATTTTGAACTCAAAATTGAAAAATAATAATAAAAATTGTTTTACATAGAATTATGTTTTTATACACAATAGAATTTACATTTCGACTTGTAGCTATATAGCATCACTTCCAGTGTACTGGTGTTAAATTGGTTTGATGAGACATACAGTTATTAATTTTTCTGCTTCTTTTGCTGCTAATTCTGTACTCTACAAACTGGACCTCTAACAACATACCCTAGAATATCTTGACTTTTCCTTTTGGCTCCCCTCTGCAGAGCTGGTTCTTCCTCTAATCTCCATTTTAAGGAGAACAACCAGATCTTCATTAGACTCCAGATTTTACATTTTTGAATTTCAGACTTCCTCCATTGCCCAAGAAGGAAACCATTCTTCTTTTATATACCTTTCCTTTGTTCAAGATCATTTTTCTAAAATCTTCCTGCAGTAGAATGAAAGCTGCTTTAGGGTAGAGCCTATCTGCTTATATCCCAGTGCTTCGCTGTATTTTTGTTGTTGAGTTGTTCAGTCCTGTCTAACCCTTTGTGATGTAAAAGGGTTTTCTTGACAAAAATATTCAAGGTATATTATATTCTTCTCCAGCCCATTGTATAGATGAGGGACAGAGGTTAACACGCTGAATTGACTTGTCCAGGGTAATATAGCTAATACATGTCTGAGACTGATTTGAATTCATGGGGATTGCCTTGTGCCTTGAATTTAGTAAATGCCTAATAAATATCTAGACTTGTTAATTTATCAGAGAGATACAAAATCTGGGGTTTAGAAGAAAAATAATTTACAAAACATCAAGCAAAAAAGAACATAGATTTTGAAGAGTCTTCTTTAAACAAGACAACTCAAAACAAAACTTAATAATCAGTTAAGACAAAAACAAGCCTGGCTATAATGTAGCTTGCGAGTCAGGTAGCCTATAATATTCCAGTAGCATTTGTAGAAGAGGACAAAAATCAACAAATAGAAATTAAATAGAAACATCTGACCAAATGCATACCAAAATTTCTGCTGATGAAATCATTATCACAATATATATCTAGGTAAAGTATGGTTATAATAGTCTTCTAGGACAGATATCTAGTAAAACCCTGTCTAAAAAATAAATAAGGTTATTTGCAAAGTGATATTAAGGTTTTTTTAAATCATTCTTTAGCTGTTCACTAATAATCCCTTAATAAAAATAATCTAAAACTTTACCAAGAATCAATCTAAGGTAAGTTTGAAGTCCTATAGTGGGGCAATTCTATTCTTCTTTTATTCTTTTTCTTTTGGAATAATTTTCCTTTCTCTGATTCTGTGAAACCTTTCATATTCTCCATAACTTTTCTCATATCAATCAAAGAGTTATAGTATTTACATATCTGCTAGTTTTTTCAGCAGTTGAATATTGCTCATCAGTACCAAGTGGTAGAAATTTGCCAAAGATGGCTTGGTGCCCTACTTTTCTTTAGTAGCAACAACCTACTGATAATTTTTAATATCCTTTCTAATTTAAAAAAATCTTGATCAAAAAATAAACAAAAAACAAAAATAAAATGAGGGCTGAGTAAGTCTGTCTCCTCTTCACTATTCTATGCATCTCTAGCAGTAAGTTTTCTTCTTTTTTGATTTTCCTTCTTGTCACAATACACATTTTAAAAAATTGTCTTGAGCTCTGCCCACAAGCATCACTTTAGTCTAACTTCAATATTCCTAAAACTACTCTATCAGGATCATTACAATATTTTTTTTTGACTGAGGCAATTGGGGTTAAGTGATTTTTCCAGGGTTGCACAGCTAGGAAATATTAAGAGTCTGAGACCAGATTTGAACTCAGGTTCTCCTGACTTCAGGGCTGGTGCTCTATCCACTGTGCCACCCAGCTGCCCCTCATTAAAACATTTTAACTTCATTTATGTACCTTTGCTTTCATGTTTCTAATTTTTAATGAAATTGTTTTTCATATTTTTTAGTCTTTAGACAATTATTATTGTCCTCCTGACTGAAATCATTTCTCTTTGTGTCTTGACAATTTCATTGTTGAGCTCTTCATAAATCACTTAGGCTGACTTCTTTCTGTACAATTTTAGGTCATTGCATCTTCTCTGTGAACTTTTTAAAATTTGCTCCTGAAACATCTAGGGTATAATAGCAGTCCATATAGTCCAGTCCTCCCCTTTATCATCATATAATTAAATTTTGTTATCCTTGAAAGCCTAGATGGACTTTTGCCTTTTTTTAATCCACTGAAATTATCACCATGCCAGGTTTAAATATTTATGGACTGATTGACTTGATCACAAATTCTAGGATGAGATCTAACTTTCACAGTCTCCAAATTTTGATGTCCCTCAAAGAAATCAATTTTTCTTTGTTATTAAGAATTAAACAATGGAATAGAAATTTCCCCGAATTTTTTTCACCTTTCAGATAAGAAATTAACATTAAGGCAAATTAAGAAATCATCAATCATCCACTGCCCTCTATGTGTTTCTCTCTGTGTGTGTGTGTGTGTGTGTGTGTGTGTGTGTGTGTGTTTATCTCTCTGTTTCTCTCTCTCTGCCTCCCTGTCTCTGTCTATGTCTTTGTCTCTATCTCTCTCACTCTATGTCTTTGTATCTGTCTCTCTCAGTGTGCCTCAGTGTCTGTCTGTCTCTCTCTGTCTGTCTCTGTCTGTCTCTGTCTCTCTCTCTTTCTCTCTCTCTCTCTCTCTCTCTCTCTCTCTCTCTCTCTCTCACACACACACACACACACACACACACACAGAGAGAGAGAGAGAGAGAGAGAGAGAGAGAGAGAGAGAGAGAGAGAGAGAGAGAGAGAGAGAGAGAGAGAGAAACAGAGAGACATAAGATACAAAGAGACAGAGAGAAATAGAGAAAGACAGAGTTTTCTTGATAATCAAAGTTTCTCTCTTATCATTACCACAGAAAGATTTGATGAAAAGATGGATGGAGAATCGAAGATCTGGGTTATTTTTATAGCTAAGAGTCATACAACCTCCCAGCCTCAGAAAATTCACTCCAATTTTAATGAAGAGCTACATTGTGAGGAAAAAATGGATAAGTCACTGATTAAGTCATTTAAACCCTTTAGGACTTATTTTTTAATTTATGAAATAAAGGAAGAGGGTAGATCTGGTGTGCTCTAAGTTCTCTTCCAGCTCTACATGTGTGATACTGTGATCATATTTTACTAATTACAAAATATACAAAAGAGAACTTGTAAAATAATCATCAAAATTACCCATAATTGGAAATGGAGGTGAAGGGGTGATATAGTAACTGAAGTCTAATAGTTCTGAAATACACAGAAAGGCCATTTAGTATATCCCTTACCTCCCTCTAGAGTCATACAAAGAGTTTCAAGAAGTAAAATTGTGATACTTAAATGCAAGAAGAAAATTTTATCATTTTCTAGTATTTCTGATCTCTTAATGTCAGAATAATAACAAACCTAATTTGCTCATGTTTCAGTACAAGTTCATTCCCTTTTAATATGTTTGGGGAAGATAGTAATCAATGGCGTGATGGACAACCTACTTATACCAACAGATGACTATAATCCACTAGGAAGCCTTTGTGTCCATCAAGGAAATCAATGGGGATACTGACTTGATCTGCAGTTGGGACATATATTGTCTGATAAGCCTGCAGATAAGTTATCCTTTCTTTCTGAGGCGAAGCAATAGTGTTGATTTCGAGGAAGTATTAATTCAAGATTAGGTTTCATGAATTTTCAAATCACATTCAATATTTTGTTTATTCATTTTGTGGAGATACTTAAAGAATGTTCAAGTCTCTCAGATTTTTTTAGGCCTCTTGATAGAATCTGCCCCTAAACATTAAGTCTTATAATTGAAGCTCAGATTAAATGAAAATATGAAATTGTTTAGTTTACTATATAAAACTATTTCCAGAGGTACAAGAAATCTGCATGAAAACGTGTTATGAAAAATAAGGATGATATTAACAAATACTTTGATAGGCCCCATTTCTTTATTACCTAATGTGAAGGCAGGCATAACTAAAGTTAATAGGGTCATTATCCTACAACAACCAAGGCCTCCTTAAGCATTTTCTCATGGTTTTTATTCCTCCCCAAACAGTACTATCTTTATATCAGATATAGGAAAAAATGGAAATTTTAAATAATGAAATTATATCTCTTAGTTCTACAGGATGATCATGAGATCTCCTAAAAAATCAAGTGCTAGTGATATATCCTCCTCATTTCCCCCTCAATAAAATAATTATTAGTATGATTAGTAATTCCTATTAGATTTGGAATAAAGGAAGGTTTAATACATTGTATACATATCATGGAATTAGCACACAAGGACAAGACAGCAGAAACAATCTATTGAACACTGAGGAAAGCTTTTGTTACTCCTAAACATAGCTGATTGATCTGCAAAGACAGCATTATGTTAGAAGGAACAGAGACTTATTGTAATGGATTAGAAACTGGCTCAAAGTTAGGAAATAGACACCATCAATAAAATGATTAACAGAGTAAAGGACAACTAAAGGAGATGCAGCATTTTTAGTTGACCTAAAATATGTCTTTTTGTCCCTGACATCTGCTCTGTACATAATCAAAACTATTTGTTAATAAATATTGAATAAGTGAGTGAAAAAATTAAATCCAACGTAAAATATAAATAACAAAACTTTTGGAATAGCATTTTCACATTTTGTTGAAATGTTGGAGTGGCATTTATTTTTTACTCAGAAAACAGAATTGTAGCAGAGATAAAATCACTCCAGAAAAAAAATATATTGTAGGTAAGGTGAACTAATTATCCATAATTGACCATTAAGAATTTGAAGAAAGATAAAGTCTTTCTGAGGCCTCAAGAGTAAAGAAAGAATAAGCATCCAAATTGCCAAAATCACTTCTTGTGTACTAAAGCCTATTTACTGAACAGGAGAAAATCCATAATGAATGGATATAGATGAAGTCTTGGGTTTCTGGAAACATCATTAACTCTAGTGCAGACAAGTGTATACACTTAGAGGCCTTTTTGTTTTTTGTTGGGCGGTGAATTGAATTCTTTGCTTTATATCTCTTCTATTCCAATCCTAGTGATTTGTTCGTACCAATCATACCTGTCGGGGTCATCTTGAAATTCCCCTCTCCTTCCTGTGTTTAGCTCTTATGTATAGTCTCATTCTAGATGCTCCTAATTTTCACCATAGTTTCAACCCAGTGTGTTGATGGGAGATCACAATGGCAGCTCTGCAATTCTTTCCTTAATCAGTGCTTTGTTTTGCAGTCTCAGTAGAATTCAATGTCACAGATCCATGTTGCACTTAATTTGCCTTCCTCTCTCCTACTGCCAACATCAGCAATTCATCGACTTTATCACTTTGTTTTCTTTTCTCTCTTCCAACCAGGCTTTCTATTTATGAAAGCAGCATATTGTTCACCTCCTTTCTTTTATTGCAAAATCATTTTGTGAAAATTTAAAAGGCCATATAAGCATTGTACTTAAGATTAAAGTGCCATAATTCTTAAATTCTCAGTCTTTTTTTAAAAAAGCTATTATGTTTGTGAATCAACAAAAAAAGATATAATAGCAAAATGGAATATGTAAAATGTTGGAGAGAGTAGAGATTCAAGATGATCAAATTTCTCTTCTATGGTCTTTATTTATTTTTCTAGTCCCAACTTTAAGAAAACAAAAAACATCAAATATGTAGATTTAGCTATTAGCAACCATTACTAAAGAGATGGGCTCTTTTTCCAATTACTCTTCCCTTCTTTATTTCTATGGAACTTCCTATAATTTTGCTTTTTGCTAATGTTCAAACCCTAATGCCCTCATATAACACTTAACATTTTCATAGTGTATTTGGCTATATCCATTAATTAATCCATATACCATTTGCACCAAAATAGGTAAGTAAGGTTACTCTCACTCGTAATAGGAGATTTCCGATAGAACTCCAAAATTCCTGACTCTTGGATCTGTCTCAGAGCATAAAAATATCAGTGATTATTCTGAGCCCAGTAAAGCTTTAACCATGTTGTTGAAACCTTATTTAATGCAAGGCTGATGCAGAAAAAGCTTCTATTAAATTTTTAAAGCAGTGAATTGGGTTAAAGATCTATGAATTTCACTGAGGTCATTAAAATACTGTGGCTAATAATCCCATATATATTTTAGAAAACATAGAATATGTGTACCAAGGGTACACAGTTTATCTTTATTGCCCACTTTAAAGCATCCTTCCATCTTGTTGAATTGTGCAAATCAGATAACCTTATGACCACATCATACAAAGAAAGAAGTAGGACTTGTAAAAAGATTTATCATTGTTAATGCAGCTAATCTTTATAGTGACTAGCATATCTTTTCTACTCTTTCATATATAACTTCCAGCATCCTTTAGAAATATATATTTATTAAAATGTATTGCATAATATATAGTATGTATAAATAGTATATAGATGTATATTATGCACATGTGCATATGTATCATTTATTTCATATCTCAAAATATAAATACATAAATACTTACATATATTATATATACAAAGAGATACATACATATATATATATATTCTCATATATGTATCATGTTTCAGATCAAAAATTATTTCCTAATGGGTTAAAAAATTTACCTAATTCCAAAGTATTTCTATTTAAGAGTTCAAATAGGCCTTACTTTTTTATTAACAATAATTACATGTAATTGCATATGCAATATATAAGATAAAACTAAAATATTGTAACCAATTTTTACATATTAGACTACATGCATAAAAAGTAGTTCCCTAGGAAGTTCTATACTTATTCAAATCATGCTGGTAATGTTCAATATTTTAGACTATTGCCTGTGAGCATTTTTTCTATTTTATCAAACCTTTACCTTTGTAAGGCAAATTAGAAAATGCCAAAAGTTATATCTGTTGAATAAAAAGACTGTTGAAGTATTTAATGTTTTGTGTCCAAAAAAGTAGTGAGATTTTTAAAAAAATTTCAAATGACAATGAGACCAATTTTCATGTATGCCTCTGAAAAATATCTTTAGAGGTAAGAGGAGTCATAAAACTCTTTTGATCAATGGCAGTATTGTTGGAAAAAGTAGATAGTTTTTGCAGAGGACTGCTTGGAAAAATCCACTCATTTGAACATATAAACTTCTGTATATTTGATTTTTTTAAAGAAAGAAAGAAGATGCCTTATAGTCATCCTACATATATGAATGCAATATAATTATTATTAATTTTTTAGCTCAGATTACTATGGTTTTAATTCACTATAAGTTTACTTATCCTCATGGGTAAGTATAATAATCTATTATTGCTATACACAGTGCCCTGGGGATTTGGTGCACTTAGAACTATCATACTTTGAATTGATGCTGTAACATGATAAAATCCTGATTACTGCAAAACTTATTAGATATGATTTTAGAGTAATTATTTTTAGGGAAAATGGATTTACTTTGCTGGTCTAAAATATTAATTTATTTTTTTAGTTCAAAATCCTAACATTTTCTAGCTAAAAGAGTTCTTAGATCTCCCGTGATCCAAATCTCTTAGCTTGGAAATAAGGCTAATGCCCAGAAATGTTAATTAACTTGCCCAGGGGCAAACAACTTGCTTCATATAGTTAGGGACAGGGTCAAGACAAAGATTGTTCTATAAATGTTTAGTTTACTTTTTTAAGAACATCAAACCTGTCACTTATCAATTAATTTTTTTAGTATAGCTTTTTGATATAATCAGTTATTTCATGACACACATGCACACACATACATACACAGAGCCAACAGTTACAGTGCCCCTTCACCTGCCATCCCTTTATCCCTCTTTGGATCTCAAGGAGACCCAGTCTACATGAGGACAGCAAAGGTAGAGAGATAGGTAGAATTATCAGTTGAGAGACCCTCTGCCTTCCCTTCATCCCTCTCCAACTCCCAGAATTCTTTGGGAAGGGTAGAATTTATCCAATAATTATAAAGGTTCACAATAATGGGATAAATTACCAATTACAATCCTTATCATGAGATAGAGGACCACCATTTGTATCCATTTGCCCTCTCACTACATCTTAAATTCATCCACACATGACTATCTAAACAGCTGCCACAAAATATGGTCTTTCAGACTTAATGATTGGTGCTGACATTGCATTCTAAGGTCCTCCAGGCCTTACTCTGTGTCCTGCTCCTATAACCCTACAGGCATTGCCATTTGCTCTATAAATCCCCCCAAAGAGCCCTAAGGTCTTGTCACCTCTACTACTGATGATTCCTTGGGATTTCCAAACTTTTACAGTTGAATTCTAGCCAATGCCTTGTCTGTCTTACTCAATTTGTATATAAACTCCTTAAAAGTAGGTTTTATTTTATTTCTTTTAAGTGCCTAACCGTTAGCATATAATAAGTGTTGAATGCATCATTTTTTCAGCCAATCAGCTTTATTTAATATTAGAATGTCTAATATATTCATTGTCATTTATATTTGTTATCATTCTGTCTCATTAATTATCACAAATCATTCTAAAATATTTTATTTTATATTATATATTATATGTTAATATAAATATTATAAAATATTTGATATACCTACAAACTGTTGATATACTTTTGGCCTGCTAATAATATATTATTATATTGCAATATGATAATAATAAAATATGCCTGTTAATATATCTGTGTTTTTATGACAAGTAGCTTGAGAACATTGGAAGACCTGGGCAATTTCTCAAATTAAAGTCCATTTTTCACCTATCTCTTCACTTTAGATCTTAAGCAATTTTCTATCTGTAAATGCCTATAAAATATAGATATAGAGGGACATATATATATATATATGTATATATATATATAGATAGATAGATATAGGTTATAGATAGAATTGAGATAACTGTAACTAAATTTATAATTAGACATATCTGTACAACAACTCTCTAAGGAGAAAGCTAGGATTAGGAGAAGTTAAATGATTTTGCCTATCATTAATCAGTCAATAAACATTTATTCAAAGTCTATTAGAATGTCTGAGGCAAAGTTTCATTTCAGATCTTCCTCATTCAATGTCCTTAGTTTGATCCCTCACTAGTTGGAGATTTTATTTTTTCTTATTGTTATGGATTGTGTTGAGAAGACTTGGTTGTGTGCTAGCATTCAATGTAATTATCATGTTGCAATCTCTGGAAAAGAACTTTTGTAGAATTTCACTATCAGTGATGGGTAATTATTTTGCTTGAGTCCTAAACAGAATATTTTCTATGACACTGGCAATAGATAATTGATTTTATGTCAATATTCTCAAGATATTGATGTTTGGTTGTGAATCTTGGAACATCATTGCAACTAACAAAGTTTTAAAGTAAGAGAATTTTGAACTTGAAATCAGGAAGGGAGGTTCAAATGTTGCCTCAGATACTGTGTGACCTAGATAATTCGTTTTTTAAAATTTCTTTATCTGTAAAACAAAGAGGTTGAATTCATGACTTTTAAGTTCATGTTTATTTAGAAATAGAAAGTTGAATATAGTATCTAATATTGCTATAAATCTACTTATAGCTATAGTTGTGAACTATATAGACACTACTATATTACTATCTATATCTTGATGCATATATATGCAGTCCATCTTTTAGTGACTATTGGGATTTTCTTGGCAAAGATTCTAAAGTGTTTTGCCATTTTTTTTCCTCCAGCTTATTTTATAGATGAGGAAATTGAGGCAAATAGAGTAAACTGACTTGCCTATGGTCACACAGCTAGTATCTCTGCCTGGATTTATATTCTGACTAAGATCAGTAACTAGCCATTGCATAGCTAGCCTGACAAGTAGTTTGTGGCAAGTCACTAAGGGTAACTACTTAGCAAGAAGAGATTATGAAATTTATAATAAAGTAGATTTATCAGCAAAAGAGGAAGTGAAATAGGAGTATAGTAAAAACCATAAACAGGGACATGAATACCTGAGTGATTATGGACTGAAAAAACTACTGGCTCTAAAGCTGTTGGCCCCGAGTTCACATTTCATCTATTACAATACTAAAGTGTCTTAAAAACTTAGACATTAGACTGGCTAAGATGACAGGAAAAAATAATGATGAATGTTGGAGGGGATGTGGGAAAACTAGGACACTGATGCATTGTTGGTGGAGTTGTGAACGAATCCAACCATTCTGGAGAGCGATTTGGAACTATGCTCAAAAAGTTATCAAACTGTGCATACCCTTTGATCCAGCAGTGTTTCTACTGGGCTTATACCCCAAAGAGATACTAAAGAAGGGAAAGGGACCTGTATGTGCCAAAATGTTTGTAGCAGCCCTGTTTGTAGTGGCTAGAAGCTGGAAAATGAATGGATGCCCATCAATTGGAGAATGGCTGGGTAAATTATGGTATATGAATGTTATGGAATGTTATTGTTCTGTAAGAAATGACCAGCAGGATGAATACAGAGAGGCTTGGAGAGACTTACACGAACTGATGCTAAGTGAAATGAGCAGAACCAGGAAATCATTATATACCTCAACAACGATACTGTTTGAGGATATATTCTGAGGGAAGTGGATCTCTTTGACAAAGAGACCTAACTCCATTTCAATTGATAAATGATGGACAGAAGCAGCTACACCCAAAGAAAGAACACTGGGAAATGAATATAAACTGCTTGCATTTTTGTTTTTCTTCCCCGGGTTATGTTTACCTTCTGAATCCAATTCTCCCTGTGCAACAAGAGAACTATTTGGTTCTGCAAACATATATTGTATATAGGATATACTGCAACATATTTAACATATATAGGACTGCTTGCCATCTGGGGGAGGGGGTGGAGGGAGGGAGGGGAAAAATCGGAACAAAAGAGAGTACAAGGGATAATGTTGTAAAAAAATTACCCTGGCATGGATTCTGTCAATAAAAAGTTATTATAAAATGAAAAAAAAGAAAAAAGAAAACTTAGACATTATCTAGTTCAATGTCAAACTGAGGGGAAAAAAGCAATCTTTGTTGCTTCATATTGGCTTAAAAACATGAATTAACATTACTTATTTTGCTAAACATTTCCAAAGCATATTTTAATATTCTTTTAACAGTACCCATTCAAGGGAATTTTCTCTGGCCTGTGGAGTTTGATATATTTGATCTTAGTCTAGATTTTTTTTAATTAAAAAAGAAATTGAGGCAAAGTAATGTTAAAGGTTTCTCCAAGGCCACACAAATAGATGTATGCTTTTGATTCATCTTCTTACTCCAAAGATTCCTCACATGCTATCTTTTCATTAAGCACACTTGATCTGAACTGAGGTTCATGATTTTTTATAGAATAATTTTTTTATAAAAATTGCAAGGAAATTTTGTAAAGCTCTATTAATTTTATTGGACAGATATCATGTCTCAAAGTAAACTGTAAGATTTAATGACCTTTCCCGTGGGGTCTAGGAAAGTTCCTTAAGTTTCTTTATATCTTCAATCAAGAATGATATAACTATCTGCCATAGACATTCCTGATTTATCAACTAAGAAATGAAGAGAATCTATTCAATAGTTTCTCATGGAACATTAGTTTGGGTTCTCAGTCAAATACTAAACTGCTTTTCCAATTTAAGTATATAGATTTTGACTTATAAGAGAAAGAGAAGGAATGGTTCTCACAGATCTATTGTATGTTGATTTACATTGAAGTTTGATCCCAGTTGCTATATTTTAGGCCATGACAAGAGAAAAAACAAAATAATAATAATAATAAATTAAATTTTCAATTACATTTCTTAAGTGTTTGATATCCATTTTCAAAATTTTTGATTTCCAAATTCTCTTCCTTCCATCCCTCTCTCAACTACTGAGAAGGCAAATGATATATAAATTATATTTATGAAGTCATTCTAACATATATTCATAGTAGCCATTAGAAAAATCTAATCTGACATTGCTTAGTTTCCCCATCAAGACAAAAAATAGTTTATGTAAAACATTTATAAGCCTACTTCATTAGTCCTCCCCCATTACACTAATATTCATTTGGTTGTTTCTTACTTCAGCAGGATCCTTTCAGACTTCAACAGTTTGACCTCTAATATCCTGAAGTCAGCAGAATGCACCAGATATGCTCTGTTAAATTTCACATGAGTAGAGCATGGTGAGACAGCAAAATGAAATTACATTATTTGACACATTATTTTGACATCTTAATTAGTTTGGAGGTTATTTGGGAACTCTATGAGCATAAATTCAATGTGTTAAAATAATTGAAAATTTTTAACCTTTTTGCTCTTATTAATGAGTTTAATACTCAGGAGTAGTGACAATCTGAGAGTCTGGAAGACAGAGTTAATCCCCTATCTCTCTAGCAAACAAATGTGGCATAAAGAAAACCCAGAGGCTATTCCCTTAGTATTCCTATACCTGAATTAAGACACACTTCCTTAATATATGACAATATCTACATGTTAGCTTGTCAAAGCACGCTATGACACAATCACTGATACTGGATAATATTCTAAAATAAAACCATCTTGTTTTAAAATGAGTAAACTGAGGCCCAGTGAGATAAAGGAATTAAAATCACACACCTAATTAATGCTGTGTATGGCTACTAATTTCTCATCTTAGTCACAAGTAAAGGAGCAACAGACAGTAGGAAATTCTTAGGATCAAATGAAATACCATTTCTATACAACGTCTATGGTATTGTACTCTCTGGAAAGTTCTCCAAGAACTAAAACTTATATTTAAGGTATTGTATAATACATGTTCAAGAGGTCACTGCCATGTTTGAGAGTATGAAACAAGCTTTTTTCATCTGTTTTCTCCCTGATATGCATTGTAGGACTTTGTGATAGTAGGGAAGTGTTAAATAAAAATTATTTTGAATGAATCACTATGAAAAGTGCAGTTATTCATCCTTATGTATCTTCATTCAAAGCTAAACAATTTACAAAATGGCTGACTAATACTTTATATTTTCACTACAATATTTAGAGTTAGAAGAGGCCTTATAATAACCCTAATTTACACAGATGAGGAAACTGAGAGATAAAAATGAAATTACTTGCCCAAGGTCAAATAGATAATTACAGAGCTAGAATTCAAACTCATTTCAGTCCTCTTTCTATATTGTGGAATACAAATGTTTTGATCCAAACCCTTTTTTATTATGAGAAATTTGTTTAAAAGCTAATCACTTATTAAAATCTCTTCTCTGTATTGATTACTTTATGTTTCCCCCCAAAAAATCATGCAGACTAGACTTTTAGCTTTTGGCTATTTGGAAGAAATGAATTTGAGCAAGGCATTGAAATTATCAGGGTCTCAGCTTCTTCCTCTCTGAATGAATTTGTTCAATGACTCCCACGATCCCTTCCAAATCTATGGTTTGGTAGCATGGGATGTATTTTGTTTCCAGATTGAAATTTGATTGATTTTTCCTACCTCTTAACTCTCTGATCTCCATTTTTCTTCCATATATTTGATAAATTAATCTTCTTAATAAACAATTAAAACCAATTTATCATTTTCCATTTGAAAAACCACCAACTGAATTGTCTAAAAGCTAAAATTCATATTCTTTAACTTGTATTGAAAGGTTCCCACAATCTGACTCTAGACTACATTTACTGGTATGTTTTGCCATATTCTTCCCTTTCCACTCTCTAGGTACCCTCATATCTGGAATGCAATGCCATATCTTTGCCTTTGGAGAATTATTCTCATTATTCAAGACTTATTTTGGTATAACTTTCTCCATATTATAACTTCTTGAATATGGACAGGTGAAAATGATGTCTCCCTCTTCACATTTCTTAATATTTTATCTGGATCATACCTTACCCTCAACATTATTTTATTATTTCTTACTTATTTGTGTGCATGTTATGTCATCAGCCAAGCAAGCAATAAACATTATTAAATACCTACTCTATGAAAAGTACTATGCTAGCAAAGTAAAAAAGTGAAAGAGTCCTCAATTTGGAAAGACTTGAGGGTCTAGACAAAGAATATGTATCTGTAAAAGTAGATTCAAAATAGATGCAAAATAGACTAACAGCAATTTTAGGGGAAGAACACCAGCAGCTCAAAGACAAAAGTGAAAGAGTCCTCAATTTGGAAAGACTTGAGGGTTTAGACAAAGAATATGTATCTGTAAAAGTAGATTCAAAATAGATGCAAAATAGACTAACAGCAATTTTAGGGGAAGAACACCAGCAGCTCAAGAGCATAGCATAAGAAAAGTTTCATGTAGAGGGGAGGATCTAAACTGAGCCTTGAATGAAAATAGTAACTCTAAGATGAAGACATGACAAGAAAATCCAGGTCTGAAGGATTACTAGTTAAAAGGCATGGAAATGAGAGTTGTTGTGATTCTAAAGGGAAGCAACGTTGGGAAGATAGATAAGTTCCAGATTGTAAAAAATCCAAAACAAAACAAAACTTTAAATGCCAAAAACAGGAGTTTATATGTTTATATATTGTAAAATCTTTCAGAACAATAATCAAGTAGTTCTTCATCTTTGTATCATTTGTTGAGTTGCTCAGGGCTTTACAATGCAATAGATATTTAAACATATATGTGGATTTGAATTGATACATACATTGAAGAGCTCCTCTCAGCTCTAGCTCTAGGCAAATATGCTCTTTATGGAATAACTGCCTATATTGATGTGCAACTGATGAGGGAATATGGAATGATTAGGAAAGTGGTAGGAACATATTCTGTTCCTGTCAATGTGACTTTTACAGGAATATTTGTAATACAATGGTGCCAACTGAGAGAGCCCTGTCCCTTAAGAGGGGCTATTTAGATTCTGAAAAGTGCTCTTTAATATCACCAGGGACCTGTAAGACTCTAATTTGAAATGTACATAGTTATTGTGGGTGTTAATGGGCCTAATTGAGGAGTTTAAGAAACTTGGTTATTTTGGAAGCAGATTTTAAAAGTAATTGGGAATTGTAGTCGTATGTTAAAGTCAATAAAGATCTAATTCTAGGAACAGAATGATTTTTTTCAAGCAATGACAATTGATTTTATGTGAACATGATGTGAAACATCTGAATAAAAACATTCATCTAACTTCAAAGCTGCACCATTTTTAGAGCTGAATGAACTCCAAATCTCAATAATTTACTGAATTATTAATTTATGTGGACTTTTGTTATTGTAGATATATGTTCTAGAAGGATTTTGTAATAAATAGTTTGAATGAATGGAAATAATGATGCACTAGAGAAAGTACAAAGCTAAATGAAAAATGTTGTTCTGCCTCAATTTCTTATTTTCCACAAGGCCTATAACAAGTCACTCAACTTCACTGGTTTTACTTTTCTTAGTGGAATGTTTGTCTTCTCTTACTGAGTTATTAAGAAGATCAAATTAGATGTGTGAAAGAGGCTCAAAATAACGGATATACAGAAGTAAAGTTTCACCATTGTCCCATAATCTAATGTTCATACTTGAATTTTAAGAGCAGGTGAAAAATCTCTTATAAAAATAGAGAGACAGTACTGATAAACAGGAAGGAAGGCAAGTCAAAACCCTAAAAATACTTAGAACAATTAGAAATCAAGGTGTTGCTCATTAATTGGGAAATGGCC
Organism: Antechinus flavipes; assembly: GCF_016432865.1. Classification (NCBI taxonomy): domain Eukaryota; kingdom Metazoa; phylum Chordata; class Mammalia; order Dasyuromorphia; family Dasyuridae; genus Antechinus; species Antechinus flavipes. The sequence continues at coordinate 51,007,503 of NC_067403.1, forward strand.
AGGCAAATTACGTTAAATGATTATGTTGTAATATTATTCTTCATCTTAATGTGGAAATAACTGTAACTTCTCATAATCTATAACAGTGGAATATAAATTGTATGTCTCAGAATCTGGAATGTCTTTCATTATTATCCACTGGAAAACTATTTGTTTAACATCTAAACCACTATCTACTATAAGGAATAATTGACAAGGGGGATGATTTCAGAAAAACCAAGAAAACTTATGTGAATTGATACAAAGTGAAATGAACTGAATAAGGAGATTATTGAATGCAGTAAGAGCAATACTATAAGGATGAACAACTGTAAAAGACATAGCAATTCTAATCAAAAAATGATTCAAGACATTTCCAAAGGATCCATGATGAAAATAAATCTACCTCCACAGAGAGAACTGATGAACTCTGAATGCAGATTGAAACATATTTTAAAGCTTTTTTTGGTTTTTATTTTTGACTGCATTTTTTCTTGCAACATGGTTAATATGGAAATATATTTTCGTGACTTTATATATATATATTATATATATATATATATATTATATATATATATATATATATATATATAATAGGTATCAAATTGCTTGCCTTCTCAATGAGGAGGGAGAGTTGGGAGAGAAGGAAAGAATTTGGAACTTAAAATTTAAAAAGATTGCTAAAATTGTTTTATGTGTAATGACAGGAAAATATAATAATGAATATTGGAGGAAATGTAGGAAAAAATGGGACACAATATGGAGTTGTGAACTGATCCAAAAATCTTGGAGAGCAATTTGGAATTATGCCAAAAGACTATTAAGCTATTAATCCATCAGTGTTTCTGCTGGGTCTGTATCCCAAAGAGATCATGAAAAATGAAAAGGCACCCACATGTGCAAAAATGTTTGTAGCAGCCCTTTTTTGTGGTAGCAAGGAACTGGAAACTGAGTGGATGCCTATCAGTGGGAGAATGGCTGAATAACTTATGGTATATGAATGTTATGGAATGTTATTGTTCTTTAAGAAATGATCATCAGGATGATTTCAGAGAGGTCTGGAGAGATTTATATGAACTGATGCTAAATGAAGTGAGTACAACCAAGAGAACATTGTACACAGCAACAAGAATATTATATAATGATCAATTCTGATGAATGTGACTCTTTTCAACAATGAGGAGATTCAGGCTAATTCCAATAGACTTGTGATAGAGAGAGCCATGTGAAGGTAACTTTGACCTCTCAAAATCTATAAAAGTGAAATATAAATTGTCATATATCTCAGAATACTTGAATGAGTTTCATTATTGTCCATGGGCAAACTATTTGCTTAACATTCAAGGAATCTTGTTGTTCAGTCATTTTCAGTCATGCCAGATTCTTCATGATCCTACTTGGGGTTTTCTTGGCAAAGATACTGCAATAGTTTGTGATTTTCTTCTCCAGCTTACTTTACACATGAGGAAACTGAGGCAAATAAGGTTAAGTAACTTACCCAGGATAGAATGTCTACTAAGTACCTAAAGCTGGATTTAAATTCAGGAAGAGGAGAGACTTCCTGGCTCCAAATCTGGCATAACTGTACCATCTAGATGCCCTATCTAAAGAATAAACTATTTCATTGTGAAGGGATGCATGTATTCAAAAGTTGTACTTAGATGGAATCTATTTTTTTTTTGGTAAAACTTCTTAGGATATTGTGGTTTGCATCAATGGCAAGAATTCCTACACAATGAAATAACACTATTTCAAAATATAAAAGTGTTTTATAACCATGCCCCATATGCAGGTAATTGAAGCATAGGACAAAGATAATACCTCAAAAAAAATTCCATAATGACATGACATTGAAAACCATTGGTAATGAAAAACATATTTCTGTATTGAGACCAAGTGCTGAATTAGAAAAATAAACAATTACTTTAAAAATATCATAAAGAGAAGAATATATGCTATAGCAGATTTTCTGTGGGTGTAGCCCACAAGAAAAAAAAAAGGAGATAAGAGGTTGACTTAGCTATTAGAATGTGCTCTCCTAATGAAAGGCTATAGCCCCACAGAGGAAATTGTGCTGATTTAATATGAATGGTGAAGCAAAAAAGATAAAAAGGGAAAGCAAGCAAATTTATGTAACTCTCAGAAAAATGACACTAATCTTTAATCACAGAGTTGTCAGGAAGGAAAATAGCTGTGCAATCTTAATTGCTGGAAAACCAATCATTCTTTAGAAATGTAGTTCAGAGCAAACTCAATTCTAGTGTTGAAACATGGCAACTGATAGAGACTAAAGTTAAATGAAGGTGAGCTTCTTTTGTCAGCACACTTGGCAGAATGATCCACAAAGGGGATAAAATCATTTACTGTGATGGTCAATAGCCTTCAACCTCCTACCCAGAGTACAGAGAAACATAGGAAAAAGACACACCCAGATAGTGTAAGATGCCATGTGGCATTCACCCACAGTTCTCAAGGGTTTATTAGTAGCAAGATTCAGTCACAATAAGCCTTTCCCATAGAACAACTAAAATGTTTTAATGCAATTGTTGCAATGTTATTGCAAGAGATTTAAGCTACATCAATAATGTAATTCCATCAAAGTTTTTCAGTTTCCTATGTATGTGTTTGCCACATCAATAAATGTTCCAACCTAATGTGGAGAGAGCTAAAGTTAACTTTTTGATTTGAAATTGAAATACTGTCTTTACTTCTTACGTGATTTCTCTCTGCCTCAGTTTTCTCATCTGTAAACTGATTGTTTTTGACATTTTTTACACATTTTCTTGCTCTAGAAGGTAAGTATTTGATTTCCCTAAGACTTAAAGGTTTGAAATATGTTGTACATAATTATAAAGTTATCACCAGAGATGGAATCAGAAATTAGGAATCTTCCTAATTTCAATCCCAGCATATTATTCATCTGTATTATAATGTGGCTCATACCTAGAAAGGATGATTTCTGATTCAAAAGCAAAATTTTTTAAGTGTTCATGGGAAAGTTCTGGATTTAAAATCAGGAAACTTGGCTTCAAAACCTATTTCAGATACCCACTACTTGTTATGTGACTCCTGGACAAGTGAATTCTTTGTGGGTCTCAGTTTCCTCCTGGGTATAGTGAGAATTGAAGTACTTATTCAGTTCAGAGCCATGATTGTTCAGAGGCATATGCTTTGTCAGTTTGTCAACTTGAAAGTGCTATATATATGTAGTATTGCAATCTGTGTATTTGATATATATTTGTACCTCAGAGCTGATAAATAGAAGCGAGAAGCTCCTACATTTATAGTTTCCTTAATATTAAAAAGGCTAATTTCCCTAAAGTATTAAATAAGATTGGTGTCTCTCCTGGAAGAGATAACAGATTGCAACAATTTAAGATTGCAGCTCCCAGATACTGCCTCCAAAAGTCAGCTGTGACTCTTTAAAATGGCTACTGCAAAAGATATAGTTATGACTTGCACTATGTAAAGGAAAACATAAAAATGTTGAGGCAAAGCCATAAACATATTTGTGCACAGGGAATAACCAATGCTTCTTCCTTTTTTTCCTGAATAAGTTAAGAGAGCACAGAGTCAGAGTCGGAGCCAGATCTTCAGATGTTAGGAAACAAAACATTGCAGGCAATTACATCCATAAAATAAAATGTAAGGACCAAGAAGGAAGCTCTTGGAAATGAATCATGTGTGGACAACCTTCAAATGTAGTTCCTTATAAAGTGCTCCTTTTGTATACATCCATTTCCTTAAGTCATCTATAAAGTACTTGGTGGTCATTGGATTTCTGCGAAAAACAATTTATGATGTGCCAAACCAGGACCATTTATGGTGGTTTTCTCCCTTATAAGTTGGTCTTCAGCTATAATTTTAGGCATGGAGTCGGGGACTGTAGAGAGGGCTGGCTTGGAAAGTGCCTTTTTGAGTCCTGTCTGAGAATGGGGAAAGATCTGTCTCTTTAGGTAGCTATAAATCTGTGAGTACAGTTTATTGAATACATTTTTCAAGTCATAGTAGTGAGACAGTCAGAATTGAAATAGGTCTATGTGAGCTTCTGTTTTTATTCCCCACTGTGTTAAGAGAGATCATTCTGGACTGGGTCCAAATAGACATAAGAGCTGTAGGAAATCTATGCATTTAAAAATATTGGTTCTATGATAATAATTAAAGGTCATGGTTTAAACATTAAGAAATTTTAGATTTAAGGTATCGACTTTTTATGCAGTTCTCTGAATATCTCTTCAAGGAATTATTAAAATATGTATACATGAGGGCTCTATTAAGTAATTAATTAATGACATTATTAGATTAGGAAAGGAAGCTATGTGTTAATGGAATCTGGTCATAAGATTCCACAGAATAAAGGAATTAAATTCATTTATAGTCTGAGAAGTTATTTTAAAGGATTCATGTCTCTATTTAGGATAAGAGGTGTCCAGGGCATATTTTGAGAACTTTTCCAGTAAACTATTTAGAACTTAAGGCAATAATATAGCCAACTTAGTTGTCAATTTCACTTGACCAAAAGGCTCACTATAAATAATCTAGTTCAGATTTTTGAAATTTGATCTAGGAATGCATTTTTGCCCTGAACAGAATTTTATTTTTCCAATTACATGTGAAAATAGTTTTCAGTATTCATTTTTGTAAGATTTTGAGTTCTAAAATTTTCTTCTTTCTAACTTTCTTCCTTCCCAAGACAGTAATCAATGACCAATATACCAATATACACATTTATTTTAAACATATTTCTTTATTACTCATCTTGTAAAAGAAAAATCAGAGCAAAAGAAAGAAACCATGAGGAGAAAGCAAACAAACAAAAAAGTGAAAATAGTATGATCCACATTCACTTTCCATAGTTCTCTCTCTGAATTCAGATGGTCTTTTCATCTCGTCTATTAGAATTGTCTTGAATCACTGTATTGTTGAGAAGAGTTGCTATCGTAGTTGATCATGATACAGTATTGCTGTTCTCATGGTTGGACTCACTTCATTCAGTATCAATTCATATAAGTCTTTACAGGTTTTGTTGAAATCAGTGTGTTCAGGGCTGCCACAAACATTTTCGCACGTGTGAGTCCTTTTCTATTTTTTATAATCTCTTTGGGATACACAGACCCAGTAGTGATACTGCTAGATCAAAGGGTGTGCACAGTTTTATAGCCTTTGGGCATAGTTCCAAATGTTCTCCAGAATGAATCAGTTCACAACTCTACCAATAAGCATGAATATTTTCTTGAAAATAATCACTGCTGATTTTCAAAGAAAACTTTATGCTGATTGCAAATATATTATTTTACAATCATGCACATTTTAAGTCATATTCCTGAAATTTCTTTAAAGATGAAAAATAAACATAGACAACATAACTTTAGAACAGAGCATGTTTCCTAAATTTAAAAAAAAATGGAATGGATTTAAGACTGGCAGACACTAATTTTACTTATCCGTATATAAATAATTTTTTTTATTTAAATGCTTATAAAATGTGATCATCACTTATTACAGAATATTATAAATAATCTGCCCAAATTGCTAAATTCATCATTGTAAGAAATTGTTGATAATTATAAACAGCAGAAATGACAAATTAAGTACTGATTATTGAGTTAGGAATTTCTCACCTTCAACATATACTAGCTATTTCACCCTTTTTAAGTGACTTCTAAAAGCTTCAGACTACTCCCTAAGCTACAACTCATAACTCAGAAGCCTGCTGCAATTTGCATCAGTGAAATAAGTTCCCATACTGGACCTTTTCCTGTGGATGAAATAAAATGTTATTTCCTTCTGGCATAAATGGAATAATCACTTTTTTGTAGTTTTTCAGTCATTTCAGTCTTGTCCAATTCTTCGTAACTCCTTTTTGGATTTTCTTGATAAAGATACTACAGTGGTTTACTATTTCCTCCTATAAGATTAATTACTCTTATAATTAATTATAAATTAAATGATAGGAGTGCCATGTAAACAGCACCACTAATATTTAAGTATCTTGATTAGCTAAATCAATGTTCTACAGAGTGAGGGCAAGTGGTCCATTTTAGAGTCATGACCTGACTTACAAGTTTATATGATCAACTAATGGAAAAGTGAGAAGAGGAGTAGAATCTCACTCTCTCCTTAACATTCATTTATGGGAATTATTTCAACAGGACCAGAAGTACCCTTACACCCAAATATTTCACCATTCTTCACAGTACCTTTGCTTTCAGATTCCAAATTCACCCAAATACTGTTATGAATTAGTCTTTCTTTCCTCAGCACAATTAAAATCTAGCTTCTATTCAACTATTATGATAACAGCAAGGCATATTATTCCTTCCTGCAAAAAGTATGTATTTTCTGTTCTCCAGGTCACCTCATGGCCATGATAAATGACTCTTAGGATGATGGCTCCCTCTATCAGATCAAATACAATAGGAGTGACACTGTTCTTTCCTGGTTCTCTTCCTACCTGCTTGACTCAGTCCTAGGATGGATTCCACTCTTACTCAATAACCATGGATATCCCTCAAAGGTACTGACTTAGATCCTCTTTTCTTGAAACAATACTATTTCACTTGGAGACCTCATCAGTTCCTGTGGAATCAATTATCAGCTCAATGCAGATGATTCTTGCATCTATTTATTAAGTCCTAAGTTTCCTCCTGCTTCCAATATTACATCTCCCACTCCATATTGAAAGACTTCTTAAAGACTTCTTAAACTACACAAATCCAAAGCTGAGCCTATTATAATTTCCCCATAACCAGAGATCTGTTAGAGAGAAAGCTGAATGAACATTTATACATATGAAACAGGCAAATGCTTAAAGTCAGATCTTGATTTGTTGTTCTTTTGATTGCCTAGATTAAAAGAGCTATAGAAAAATGCTTTTTAATTTATTTTTTATATATATTTAATAATATATATTATTATATTATGTTATATATATAATAATAATATATAGTTAATAATATAATAGTTAATAATGCAGGTTAACCTGAAGGATTTCTTGTGAATATCTTTTTTTCATAGACAAAAGCACTAATAGTTTTCCCCACACACCACTACCTGAAACCTTCCCATATTCCTAACTTCTCTCTTACTGACAATGGCACCATTATATTCTTGGTCAAAGAGGACATAACATCTTCTCAAGTCCATGCATTTTCATTGATTTTTCCTCCTGGAATGCTCCTCTGCCTTATAATTTTCCTGACTTCCTTTAATTTTTTACCTTTAAGTTTCAAAAAGGTAGAAAATTCTATCTTTTCAGTTAGTCTTTCCTAGTCCCTGTTAGTGTTGGAGCCTTTCCTCTGAGATTGCCTCCAAATTATTATATATCTATATCTTGCTTATATATTGTTGTTTTTATGTTGCATATCTCATTATTAGAAGCTGAACTTTTTTTAGTTTTTTTCAGTATATTTATTTTAATACACATTGTTTTATGAATTGTTATGAGAGAAAAATGGAAAAACCATGGAAGAGAGAAAAAAAAAGAATTAAACATGGCATTTTTTGATTTACATTCAGTCTCCTTAGTTGTTTTTTTTTTTGTTGTTGTTCCTGGATGCAGATGGCATTTTCTTTCCAAAGTCTATGATAATGTCTTTGGATCACTGAACTACTGAGATGAACCAAGCCTTTCATAGTTGATCATCACATATTCTTACTATGTACAATGTATTCCTAGTTCTGCTTGTATCACTCAGCATCGGTTCATGTAAATCTTTTCAGATCTTTCCATAATCAGCTTATTCATCATTTTTTATAGAACAATAATATTCCATTAGCTTGTTCAGCCATTCCCCAATTAATGGGCATCCAATCCTTTTCTAATTCTTTGCTACCACAAAAAGAGCTGCTACAAACATTTTTGCACATGTGAGTCCTTTTCCCTTCTTTATGACTTCAGAAACTGAACTTAAAGGAAAGGATTGTTTTTACTTCTTTATATATTTAATCTTGAGGATAGTTCCTGGCACATGGTAAGTACTTGATAAATACTTTTTGATCGATCGATTGATCTTAATTATTCAGGGCACATTCACATATATCTCTAGTGCCCATAGATACCTTATTTATTAATTCATGTGGATGATTGGTATTGAGTGTATAGTTTGAGAAGGAAGGGGAACCACAGTATGCATACAGAAGAATTGCTAGATTTTGCTCCAGGCCCAATTTCTGTCAAACTGCTTTTTCCCCAGGTGGACAAATGACAATTCCTTACCCTCTTAGCATTGATCTTACCTATACTATATTTTCTTGCTTTCTGTATATTATGTATCTAATCAGATACATTGAAGAATTTCTGAATTTTAATAATACCAATTAGATTTGAATCAATTCCCTATACATCTTAGAAATGCAATCTTTATTAGAGAAATTTTGCTACAAAGATTTGTTTTTCCCAGATGTTTCCTTTACAATCTCAGGTATAGTAGATTTTGCAAAAAAAGATTATGTAATCAAAATTATACATTTTGAACTCTTTGTACAGAATAGCTCTTACATAGGGATTGCAAAGTTAACTCCATCCTTGTGACCTATTATATATAGGATTCATCCAATTAAAGTTTATTTTAGTATATAGTCTGAGATTTTCGTTTAAACTATTTAGCTTTTCAGGTATTTTTTGTCATAGTAATTTCTTGTCCCAGTATATCTGAGGTTTAACCACTAATTTCATTTCTGCGTCCTATGTACTATTCTATCCTATCAATCCATACTAACAAATTTTTAATAATTACTATATTTAATACAAGTTGAGATCTGATGTGTCTATTCCCCCTTTTTCCTTTCTCCCCTTATTTTCCTTAAAATTCTTGGCATTTTATTCTTCTAGATGAGTTTTGTAGTTATTTTTTCTCATTCTATAAAGTAATCTTTTGATAGTTTGATAGGCACTGAGTAAGTAAATTAATTTACTTAATATTGCAATTTTTCTTATAATCACTTGGCCTAACCTCAAGCAATGAATATTTCTCCATTTTTAGGCCTAATTTTATTTCTATACTCTTTTTGTCATTACATTTGATTAGTTTTTGCATGTATTTTGGTTGTAGATTCCCAAGCAAAGTAGACTCATTGATTCCAATTTTTCCCATTCTCTAAAAGTCCTAGTGCCCCACAGTTAAAAGATTACCCTAATTAGTCAACCTACTTCTTAAGCCAACCAAAAGTTTAAAAGGGTAATTTCAAAAACCTATTAAATGTTAAAGATCATTCTTTAAAACCTTATTGTTTTAGGAATTGATACAAAGAATATTTGCTTATTTAATTATTTTGTGTCTTAGCTAGAAATTCCAAAAATGGCAGACTTAAAAATACTAGAAATTTATAAAAAAAATGAACCTTGCCTCAGTCAAAAAGAAGTCAAGCAAAGTCTAGCTAAAGATAAAAACAAATTAATATTAGAAAAGAAATTCAATTTTAAAAGTCTGTTCTGCTTAAATGTCCATATTCTTATAATTGGTGCTCTAAGCTATTGTGATTATATAGATATATCTAACTTTTATTTAATATAAACTCCAAAAAAAAAAAAAAAGCAGAGAAGATAATAAAAGCCCTGAGGGGCTTTACACTGACATATATAAAATTAGGCAAGTTTCATAACATAGTTTCCCTGGTTCAATCCTTAAAGCAAAATAAGGAACTAGGAAAGATAAGTTAATAATATATATCAATCAGCACGTGATACAACCATCTATATTATATTTCATTCAAATATTTGTTCATGTGTATTTGTAAGTGAAAATAATGCATTAGCCACAAGCTCCAATATGATTAATTTATGCCACATATGAAATGTTTAAGCCTTATCATTCATTTAATGGGGATACCATAAATTTAAAGCTCTTAGTCTCCAAGGTGGGAAGGAAGTGTAGATTGCATTTACTTATAACTAATGTGAGAGCATAATATTGATTACTATGAACTGAATAGAGCATTTTTGTACTACTATACACTACTAAACATTGTAATATGTGAGTAAAACATATTTCAGAAAATCCAAAGATCAAAGTGGAACTCAAAGTAATATCTTTGAAATTTAAAAATAAAGTTATCTATTTCAAAAATTGTTTTTATTTCTTTATGGTTTGTTTGCTTTTGTTTTTGATGGTGTTTGCATTTTTGTCTTGTACATGTTTCTCAATTACCTTGAAAAAGAGAACTAGATACCGGTCTTGGGAAATTTTTTTTGTTATATTTTTCCTATATTCTTTACCAAATAGGGTTACAAAAAAGAAGCATTGTGCTTTAAAAAGTCATATTTAAAGTTTCTCAGTTATATATATTTTGACAATAAAGAATACTTTATAGAGAAAAAAAATTAGAAGTATAAGCCTGATGAGTTCAAATTATCAATATATTAACGGTTGGCCATGAATGTTCTATCTTATATTACAGACTATCAATAGTCGTTATTCACAGTTAATGTAAACTCACTGAGGGCATAGTAATTTAATGTAATTTCTCATTAAGAACTTAAAACTATTTTTAAAATATCTTAATTCAAATTTTTGATTTTTTGATATTGATAAAAATTATTAATTCTTAAGTAATTTCATCTAAGGAATAACAACTACTCTTTTATGCAGATTTTTCAGCAAGGAACCCTAAAGTTCTTCTGCATAGTTTCAGTATGCCCAAAACAAGAAAATATGATTGTTGATTAATTTCAAATCAATACAACCAATACAGTCAGTAAAATCAAAATAATTAAGTAAAAAAGTATATTTAAGATCTGTAACTTAATATCTGCAACTGGTTTTAAGTATTATCTAATCACACATTTTAAAGGGGAGAGAACTTGGATTCTTCTTCTTAGGGTCTTTTTAGAGAGATATTAAGGAAATTAGCAGTTGTACAGCTAATTAAGAGAAAAGTTAAGAAACCAAATCTCAACATCCAATACAGGCCAAGACTTTTCCCATCATAAGATGTTATCTCCTTTATGTTGTCTCTAACCACTTTTCACAGTGGGGAAGGATTTTTAATCTATGCACAAAGAGTATTGCCAATATGATACAATATCATATCTTTGTGTGATTCTCAACTAAAATAAAATTGGGCCATGGAAGGACATTTAACATCATGCACCACTGGTAATTTTCCTCAGTTGTTTTTGTTTGTTTGTTTTTTGTTTTTAGTTTTTTTTTTTTGGGGGGGGGGGGTTTGGTCCTTCAATCTCTAAGAGGACCATGAAATCAGGGAGGTGATACCATGGCATGCAAGTGAAATGGATTTAAGAGAGGGAGGTTTGGGCAAGGTCACCTGCCTCACTTTCCCCTCCAGAGCCAAAGGCATCCAGTGGTTGTGTAGCTTCAAATACTACATAATTTTATTTCTGTTGTTTCAGAAGAACTTTCACAGAATAGATTTTTTTGGATAATTTCAATGATTCTGAATTTAAAACAAAGAGACATAGATCAATTGGAGTATACTTCATAATCTGTCTAGTCATCCATAATAAAATCAATATTACTATTGCTTCTGGAAAGGGCATGTCATTTGTCTCATCTATTATTCTACTCACTGTCTCTGCAATGGGGCAGCCATGTGGTACAGTGAATAAGATGCTGAGCCTGAAGTTAAGAAGACCTGACTGCCAATCCAGGCTCAGACACTAGCTGCAAGATCTTGGCTACGTTATTTAACCCTGTTTTTCTTAGTTTCTTCATCTGTAAAATGAACTGAAGGAGGAAATGGCAAACCAAGAAAATCCAAATGAGTTCACAAACAGTCAGAAATTGAAATTAATGAACAACCATAAGCTCTGTACATTCCTAGGTTGAAGCATCTTTCCCAGGATACTATTCCCTTTCTTTCTATTAGAATGCAAGCTTCTTGAGGTCAAGAATCATGTTACTCTTGTGTTTTTGTTCCCAACACTAGGTACATAGCAAGTGTTCTGATTAATTAAATATAATAGTATTTGATGAACAGTATAAGGATATTCTAACAAATGTTTAAAGCTCAAAAAAATGTTTTCACACACTTTTAAGGTTAATCTGCATTATTAACAATTTTAAGGCCAATTAACAAAAATGAGGAAAACCTTGATTTGAAAGACTGATAACTGAAGAGGTGTAAATACTCATCCAAATATTTGATAACTGAGCAGCTCAGAGCTGAACACTGTCCCTGACCTCAGCTGTTTTTTGTTTGTTTGTTTTGTTTTTATTTCTATTTAGGATTGATTCTTGGGCAATTACTGTTATCAATTATCTTTTTAGGTGAAATATCACTCATGGAGCATATGGACTATTTCACTATATTCTTTGTATTTTCAGCATCTGATGTAGCACCAACACTTAGTAAGCACTTCATAAATTCTTGATGTTTTGTTATTAATCACTGACCTCTAATTAATCTTTACCTCTGATTAATCCTTATTTTTTCAAAGATTAGCGCATGTCACCTTATCCCCCAATTGCTAGGGTCTTCCTCTCAAGTTTATCTTTTATTTATTTTGCATTATTATATGTAACTATGTATATGTGCATGTTTATGTGTATGAATGTGTATGTACATATTCATAAACATTCATACACACATATATTTATATCCATATATGAATTCTATACCTTTGTATCCTACATACTTTATATACCCTATATATTTGTACATAGATAATAAATACATAATTACATATGTCAATGCATGCTACTGTGTAGATATTCATATAGATATTTCTATACTTGTATGTGTATATGCTACTATTATATATTTACATAAATATATATAGGATTCACATATATACCCTATAAGTAACAAGATAGAAATATACAAATAGACTTCCCTGGTTGAACATAAGTTGAAAGCAGTAAATGTGGAATTTTTGTATTTATATACACATTACCTGGTATAATACCTAGTTTAAAATAGGTATTTCTTAGTTGATTCTTGATCAATCGATTAACTGATTGTTTTAATATATGCTTAGGAGCCAGTCTTCTGGTGATAAGATTGTTTGGGCTAGATTAGACTGCCCTAAGGACACCAAACAAGCCATGGCTAAATCATACATAAAACATTTCCAGCTTGATAACACCTGCTAGTATTGCTATTTCAATGCATTAGACTTAAAGACCATGATTATCTCAGTGCTATAAGAGGATATGATGATAAGATGTACCCTAGGAGGGAAGGGTGTGTGAAAGCAGAAAGTTTTATAAATACATATATGTGTATGTGTGAATGAATGTATTTGTGTATATGTAATATACATATACATATATATAATCTGTATATATACATATATAAAATTTATATTTTGTAATATAAACTTATTATGTATTTATAATATAAACATAAACTCATTCCACAAATGAATTATAGTTTTATACAAGTAAAGTCCTTACCTGATCAGTTATCTCCTATTATAGCATGTGCCTTCCTGTTTGAACATAGCAAGAGTTGTGATCTTGTTGTTAGAATTAGAGTCCCTCCTGATTATCATTTCCCCTAATTTTCCTACAGGAATGAAAACATTACCTAGAATATCTGAATACCATTTAGAGTGTTTGCTCTTTGCCCAGTATGTCCTCTCTCAACAGGAGAAGAGGATTTTGTACTCTCTTGGCAGGGAGTGTTCATTTCAGGGAGTTTTCAGTGGACATTTCATAGAAAGTGGAAGCAAGTCCATTAGTTTTCCATTGGGGTGGCCTAATCACAAAGCTGTGTGATGTGCAGAAACAGAGGGTGGTTGAGTAGACTAAATGTACTTTAGCACCATGGATCTTTTCATACAAATGCAGGGGACAATTATTCCCTCAGGTTACAAATTCTTTTATTTTCACCTTCATTGATTCACCACTGGTTGTTCAACTCAATTGAGTGAGCTCTGATTCTTACTTCTAAGCTTTTAAATCTATATGGGAACAGAGATCAAAATTAGTTTTCTTGAGGTGGCAGAGATTGAGAGAGTCACAAGTTACATTTTGATATATATATATAAATGGGTAAAATCAGGTTTTCTTTCTTAAATTTTAAATTGATATTGCTTCACCATTCACAAAGGTATCTTAAAAGTTATTTCCTCTACAGAGCAAAAATTCTTCCTTTAGATTCTCATCTTCTGTAACAACATTTTAATTGTTTTTACACTTACCTAACTTCCAAATGAGATTTTATATGCCTATCTGAGTTCAGTATTATGTTTTCTTTCACACAATCTTGATTCTTATAAATTAAATACTATTTTCTTCTTAAAATTGACCCTTTCAAAAATTCTGATACTAAAAATAATTTGGGATGTGAAATAAATCTGATTAGTCATTGACATAATCCTTTATTGGTAGGTTTTTGTTTATCATTAACACAAAACTATAAAATTGTTTTACAGCAGGAGGTTCTGAGTTCCTACACTTGGTTGCTGGGATACCATTATTGCTGATTACCATAAGTCACTGCTAACTAGAATAGAAAATGTCTTTCTGTGCTAAGATGCCAGGTAGATAGATATGATGTTCAGAAAAAAAACAATATGGTGTATAGTGGATGAAGGCCCTTAGTCTAAATTCATCAGAAACTATACGACATAAATTTTGACAGTTCATGAACTAATTTAAAATTTATTGACTTCTTAAAATATACTAAATACTGTAGTATAACTCACTATGATAAATACAAAGAGAATTGTAGGCCATTTGCAGTGCCTAAACTACTATAAACAATAGTTCACAGTTTAATGTTGAAAATGGCATAGAATCTGAAACAGATGTGACCTTATCCCTGAGGCACTTACTTTCTATGTAATTTCTCCTGAGGACATGATGTAGAGGAGATGTTATCAAACAATCATTGAGTTTCAGATATGGAAGGGAACTCAGAAATTATGTAGTCTAACCTGACAACTTGTGCAGGAAGATATTTGATGATGACAGATGGCCACATTTCCTTAAGTCCACTGTTACACAAAATAGCTTCTTTCTTTCCTACATGATTCTAATTTTTATAAAATTCTCTTTAAAAAGTATTTCATTTCTTTCCCAATTTTAGTGCTCATTTTTGCAAGATTTTGAGTTCCAAATTTTTTCTCCCTCCTCTCCTCTAAAAATAGTAAGCAATTCATGTTGTTAATACATGTGCTATATTGTAAAGTATATTTTATATTAGTCATAGCTATAAAGAAGAAATAGATCAAAAGAAAAAAAAAAAACAAGAAAAAGGATTAAGTGAAAAAAAGTATTTTATCTCCATCCAGAGTCTATCAGTTCTTTACCTGAATGTAAATAGATAGCATTTTCCTCCATGAGTCTTTTGTAGTTGTCCTGGATTGTTGAGTTGCTTTGAGCAGCATTGAGCTGCTTCTTAGCTCATAGCAGAAGACCTGAGACATTCATGGTTGATCATTACTCACTGTTGCTGATACTGTGTTGAATGTTTTCCTAATACTGCTCATTTCACTTTCCATCAATTCATATAAATCTTTTCACAATTTCCTGAAATCTGCTGCTCATCATTTTTAATTAGACTATAGTCTTTCATCACATTTGTATACCTCAACTTGTTCAATGATTTCCCAAATAATAAGTGTCCCTTCAGTATCCCTTAATTTGCCACTGTGAAAAAAGCTATTTTTTGCATATGTAGATCCTTTCTTCTTTTTTTATTATCTCTAGGATACCTAGTACTTGTATTGCTCTGTAAAACACTATGCAGTTTGGTTACTCTTTGGGTATAATTCCAAAATGCTCTTTAGAATTGATGGATCGGTTCTCAACTCTATCAACAATGTATTAATGTCACAATTTTCCTATATCATTTCCAATATTTATCATTTTTTATCATATCAACTAGTTTGACAGATGTGAGGTAGTATTTGAGTTGTTTTAATTTGAATTTTTCTAATCAAAAGTGATTTAGAGTACTTCTTCATATGCCTATAGATAATTTTGATTTCTTCTTCTGATCCTTTGACCATTTATCAGTTGGGGAATGACATATTCTTTTAAATGTGAGTTAGTTCTCTATAGTTTTGAGAAATGAGGCCTTTATCAGAGACACTTTTATCTTCACTTTCTGTTTTCCTACTAATCTTAGTTGCATTGGTTTGGTTTCTACAAAAGCCTCATAATATAATCAAAATTATCTATTTTGCATTTTATACTTATCTTTATCTCTTGTTTGCTCATGAATTTTTTCCTTCCCTATAGATGTGACAGGCAGACAATTCACAGATTTTTCAATTGGCTTATGGTGTCAACCTGCATATTTAACTCTTGCTCTCATTTTGGTATACACAGTGAGATGTTGGCCTATTCCTAGTTTGTATCCCATTTTTTCCCAGTTTTACCCATTTAAAAAATTTTTTCAAATAGTTAGTTCTTATTTCCAAAATTAGGAACTTTGGATTTTTCTAACATTAGATTACAATACTCTTTGACTACTGTTTCTTGTATACCTAATCTGTTTTGATGATTTGCCACTCTATTTCTTACCCAATACCAAATATTTTTGATGATTATTACTTTATAATAAAGTTTGAGATCTAAAATTGCTAAGTTATGTTCTTCATAGTTTTTATTAACTTTCTTGAGATTCTTGATCTCTTGATATTCCAGATGCATTTTGTTGTTATTTTTTCTAGGCCTATAAAATAATTTTCTTTTTTATTTCATAGATTGATTGGTATGACACTGAATAAGTAAATTTATTTAGGTTGTAGTTTCATTTTTATCTTTTTAGCTGGCCTACCCATGAACAATTGACATTTTCCCCAGTTGTTTAGATCTGATTTATGTGTATGTGAAAAAGGTTTGTAATTGTTCACATAGTTCCTGGATTTGTCTTGGCAAGTAGACTCCGAAGAATTTAATATTGTTTACACTTATTTTAAATGGAATTTCTCCATCTCTTGCTCCTGAACTTTGTGATAATTTAAAGTAATGACTGATGACTTATGTGGGTTTATGTTATATCCTTTAACTTTGCTAAAATTGTTAATTATTTCATATGATTTTTTTTAGTATTCTTGAAATATATCATCACATTATCTGCAAAAAATGACAGTTTTATTTTATTCATTGTGCATTCTAATTCCTTTGATTTCTTTTTCTTTTTTTTCTATAGCTAACATTTCTAGTACTATATTGAATAATAATGGTCATAATAGGCATCTATTTTTGGAAAAGGCCTCTAGCTTATCCCCATTACGGATAATGCTTGCTGATGGTTTTAGATAGACACTGCTTATCATTTTTAGTAACAATCCATTTTTCCCCTTTGCTCTCTGGTGTCTTTATTAATAGGAATGGATGTTGTATTTTGTCAAAAGCTTTTTTAGCATCTATTGAGATAATTATATGATTTTTGTTGATTTTGTTATTGATATGTCCAATTATGTTGATAGTTTTCCTAATACTGGACCAACCCTGCATTTCTGGTATAAATCTCACCTAGTGATAGTGTAATAATGCTATTACTATATTGCTGTGATCACTTTATTAGTATTTTGCTCAAAATTTGTACATTGAAATTCATTAAGAAAATTTACTTATAATTTCCTTTCTTTGTTTTAGCTCTTTGTGATTAAGTTACTATCATCATATTTGTGTCATAAAAAGACTTTGATAGGACTTTTGCCCAGCTTTCTAAATAGTGTATATAGTATTTAAATGTGGTTCTTTAAATGTTTGGTAGTATTCATTTGTGAACCCACCTGGTCCTAGAGGGTTTTTTTTTCCCTATGGAGTTCATTAATAGCTTGTTAAATTTATTTTTCTAAAATGGGTTTATTTAGGCATTCTATTTCCTAATGAAATCATTTCTCTTCCAATCAATTAACATGTAGAATTGATTAATTAATGATTTACTGCTTCTTTTCCTTGATTCTCATTTTGTAGATATAAGTAAAAGTGAAACAAATGAATTAGCATAAACACAGTGAAAGGAACACTCTAAAACCTAGACCTAGCGTCCTCAAGGCTTCCTCATTAGACAAGAAATCAAAATAATTCAACCAACTTAACACCTCTAGAATTTAGTCCAAGGTAAGGTGCTAAAAAGCTGGCCAGTTTTATCCCTGTGATACCTGATTATTAAGCAGAGTGCTTAACGGAATGCTTTTATTACCTATCATCAAAAAAATAATGAAAGTCACACCACATGGCAATGGAAAGGTGATCAGTCAGTGTGCCCATATAGGACAGAATGAGTCAGGTGCCCACAATTTCAGTTTGAAAATTCTTAAATCATATTTTCACTTTTCTCTGAACAAATGAAGTTTAACCCCAGTTTACTTCCATCATGGAATTCTTTGGAATTTTTAATTTATTGTTATTTCGTAGATTTTTTTGTGTTTAGATGAAGACCCTGATACTTTAATAGTATTAAATTGTCAAGTTTGGGATCAAGTTAGCCTTTAAATGGGAGTTATTCTTAACCTTAATTCAAAGATAGTCTCCAAAAAGTTATTTTTCATAACATAATTTAGCTTTTTAAGAGTTTATTTTATTATAGTGAACTTGTAAGATTTGTACAGCAGTTTTCTATCTTAGAAAAAAATCTGCATTTAAATCCATTGAGTTATACAAGACTAATTTTTTTTTTCTGAAGATAAGAAATAAAAAGCTAAGTAAGAAGACAATATAATATTTTGATCTCCACTCATATCTATATGTTTGATATTTCTCCTTTAAAACTATCTCTGAATATCACATTTTCTTCTTGGGAAAAAAAGACTGACAGGACTATTTAATCTTTTATATTGGCCACTGTGATAACTTCCTATTAAATATTTAATATTGTTGTACTGATAAAGAACACAAGACATTATGCAGAACTTGGCACAAACACGGTTCAGGAGAGCATCTGCTTAAAAATAAAACACTTGAGAGGCTGGAACTTAGCACACAGCAATGAGCCTACGCAGACAAGCCAAGCAACTCATGTTTGCAGTAATGTTACTGTGGGCTCCTGTAACACCACTCTATTGAGATGCCTTTTAATGAGCCTGTGAGATCCAGCTGCTACTCTCCCAGAGTTGAACTACAAGGCTCCCATAAATGAGCCCTCAGTATGTTGCTCCATATTAATTAATTAATTAAAGCTTTTGCATCTCCATCTCCAGTTTGTCCAAACATAGGCAAATCACTAGGGTTAATCAAGCACCTGACCTTTTGAAATAGTGATGTATGGCATAATATTGCTCTTTTTTCAAGGAATTTGCCACAGCTGTACTGATGAAGTATAAAGCTACATGTTTTAAATATCAATTTTTTTTTATTTTCATAGATCATCTTAAAGAAAAACATCCCAAATTTCCCCAAAACAAAAAAAAATCCTAATTTAATATGTGATTTTTAAATAACTATTTCATTTCTAATCAATGCTGCCTTAAACTCTAAAGACTGGAAGCATTGGAAGGACCAGTTTGAGTTCTAGTCCAGCCTCTCAGTACAACAGACAACAATTCAAGGTTACAAATTTTAAAATAAATGGCCATCCTGTATCAGTGGAGGTTGTTCCATACTCATGTAATCATAGGTCTGGACCAAAAAAAAATCTAGTAGCAAGAGCACAGTTGGAACAAATACAATTACTGATTTCAAGCTTTCCTGATGAGATTTTCATCAAAAATAACTTAGCATGTTCTGTGAGTAGTAGATGGTGATGCTGATTTGTTCTATTTTAACCACATCATTTCTATATAGGTTGCCAAGAGTAGGAATTTTTCTGTGGATTAAAAAAAAAGGAATAAAGCACTACCTCAAGGTTTGGTGATATTTTACTGGTAAAAGGTAGCATGGCCAAGTGGCATAAAATCAAAACTAAAAGTTAGAAAGGCAATAAATTTTTAAAGAGACCTTAAAGATCTTCTGGTCCAAATCTTATTTAACAGATGAGGCCCCATGAGTTAGTCACTGGCAGAGCCAAGGCTAAAATATCTATGTCAGATATAATGTCCACTATTATGCTCTCTTTCCAAGAAAGAGAGAATTGAATTAAATGATAAAGGATTACTATATAGTCCCTGTTAGCAAGAATCTGCAAGCATGTTTTTACTTGTCAGATCTTTTTAAATGGAAATGTCGTTTGCCCTAGGTAGCACAGGGTTAGAGATAGGCCCATATAGATGCCTGGGGAATATGATCAACCTATGTGAGTTTCTATTTTCCCAGAAATTCAGTAACCAGAACCCCTTCAAACAATCACAAAGGGAACAGTGAAGGAGCCCCACAACACCAAAACTAAATGACAGAAAATGTCTCAGAACTTACTTGTTAACTTGCTCATTTCCCCTCACGTTACAAAAAGTAAATGACTTTGACAGCTATGAAGAAGAGGTCATTTTTTTTCCTGTTAGGTGCACATAGAGCCCCTGAAAGTGCCTGTTTCTTTTTCATTTCCCTGGTGTCAACTCTACTTTTTTTTTCTAATCTCTAATCTCAACTCTGATTTATTTTCAAATATCTGATTAAATCTGGACTAAACTAGGTATTTTAAAAATTCAACTATAAGAATAGGTAGTCATATTAACCTTTCTTATATAGCAGGAGTGATTAAACTTTCTGCATTATATATTCCCTTTGAAGTCTGACAAAACCTCTAAATTTATCTATGGAACATTCGTAAGGAATTCCTGACATAGAATACCTTTATGTGTTGGCCATAGGATACGCACAATATAGCTTAATTTATCCCATGGAATTGAGAAAATGGGACAAAACAAAAATCAATTTATTAGATCCTAAACTATAGATAGAGATAGAAATAGAAAGATATATGAGAAAGAAGTTGCTTTCAATGAAATGAAAGAAAAGAGAAGAAAATCTAGATAAGAGTGTTGTACCTTAATCAAAACATAGCCAAAAGAGCAATAGGAAGTTATATTTAAGCTCCAGAATTTGATTTGATCATTAAATCACAACAAAATACAGACATTAAGATAAAAGCAGGTGTAAATTTAAACACCAAAGGAAGAACTAAAAGAGCTGAATTCTTGTTCAGATTGTACTGGCATTTGAGAATTTCAGATGCAATCGCAGAAGAGATGCAATAATAACTGATTTTAGGTGTCTACACTTCAAGGTAAAAAAAAAATCACTACCTGCAGAAGAGAGGAAGAGATCCTAGATAATCCTGAATCAGTAGACTAAGCAGGAACTGTAGTTGTGGAACATTAAGTGATGGTCACAATATAGATAAGTATTCAATAGTACTGTGCTTCACTAGTAATAGATACAGACTGGAACCCTAGTCTGATACTCCAAGGGAAAAGTCTGGGTAGAATAAGAGCTCTTTTTCATGAATTTTAATTACTTTTTATTTTAAAAAATCAATTGCATATTCCAATTGCAATTGTATATTCCAATTCCAAATTGCATATTCCAAAGAATTTTATAGTTATCATTTCAATGAGTTCCCTAGTAGTACTTTGTTACTCTAAGCATACATCTAACACCTGGTCATGTATGTGTGTGTGTGTGTGTGTGTGTGTGTGTGTGTGCTTATATGAAGTTCTAAGACCAACTAGAAATGGGCACCTTTATCTATGAATGATAGATTCCTGCCTGAACAGCAATGTCCATTCAAATGTAATTGAAATGTCAAAACATTTTGAAAAAGATCTATTACCAATATAAATATTAGCTGTCTTGGACTTGTAAAATATAAAGTTTTGGAAAATGCAAGACTTTAGAACCAGAATTTTAAAGTTGGAGGAGACCTTAAAAGAATTCTGTTTCCCAGTTGGTCAGAGATTTGTTGATCCTGTTTTTTGGAAGACAGATTTAACAATACCAATTGTTGTGAATATCCCTAAGAGTGCTTTTTGCTTTGAGCCAGGGTCTAATGCCTGACTATAAATTGATTAAATAATATGTC
This sequence comes from Antechinus flavipes, assembly GCF_016432865.1. NCBI lineage: Eukaryota > Metazoa > Chordata > Mammalia > Dasyuromorphia > Dasyuridae > Antechinus > Antechinus flavipes. The sequence goes on from NC_067403.1 coordinate 51,029,304, forward strand.
AAGTGAATGTCTGTATGCAGGCATTCATAAGCATAAATGCAAATGTTTCTTGACAATTAAGTCCAATCATAAGAAAGACCAGGTTTTTTGTGAAAAATCTAAATATGTATTATTAATTAATTAATTAACTTTCCACAAATTCTGGAATAATAAATTATGTAAAGTTACATTAATCAACACATATTCCATAGTATTGCAATATGGAATAATATATGGATATATAAAGATATTGTCAACTGACATTTTGTCTATTAATAAGGAAATATGGTTCACATATAATTGGCATTATAAAATGCACTGAACTTTAAATAGATTGAAGTAATGGTAAAGTGGAAAGAACAACAACATTGAAATCAGAAGAATTTGAATCCTAGTTATCCCATTGACTACCTATTCATTTCCTTAAATCTCAGTTTTCTCATCTGCAAAATGACATGAGATTAAATCACCTCTAAGACCCTTTCCAGTTCTAAATCAATGATTCTTTGAAATATTTCTCCTGAATATTTTCTGCACTATAGTCAATCTTTCATCAAGTAAACATTTTTCTAAAATGCCAAGCAGTTAACAGTCAAAAGTCATTTATTAAGCACCTCTTAGTTGTTGAACACCAACCATATCAAGCACTGGGAATACAAAGAAAAAAAGTCTCATATCACAAGAAGCTCACTATAAAATGGGGAAAACTAGTCATGAAAACAACTATGTATAAATAAGATATATATATATATATGTGTGTGTGTGTGTGTGTGTATCTATATATATATATATATATATATATATATATATATATATATATATATATATACACAAACACAGATAAATTTAAAGTATTCATTATAAAGAAGCCCTAGCATTAATGATGATTAAAAAATAAAGTCTTCTTGCAGAAAATGATATTTTAACAAAAACTTGAAGGAAGTCAGGAGTCAAATATAAATAGGTAAGAATATTAAGGGCATGAAGAGACCAACTAGTGTACTTTGGAGAAACTGTGTCTTATAATAGCAGCCCTGCATGAGGCCAAAAGGCCTTTATCAATTTTAAAGCAACAATTGATAAAAGGCCCACTCCCCAACTTCCACCATTCTCACAATGGCTCTAATTTGGTTGTTTACTACAAAAAAGCATATGTGTCTAATAAGTGATTACTTACTTGTACTACAAATAATTGTACATGTGGGTACAAGAGGCAGATCTAATTTCAGCATCATTTTCTTAGTTTAAATTTGATGTTGTTATAAAATGAGGTACTCACAAGTCACTGAACATTTTTTTTTAATGTTTTACTTTGCCTGAATAAAATAAATATAAGCAAGAAGGATACAGTGGTGATTAACTTCATTAGATACAACCTCACTCATTTCCATGTTAAAAAAGTCATCAGGACTGGACACGGGGACCTGATTTTCAGAAATCTATCAAGTCAGAGAGGCATAGATTTCACATAATTGGTATTGTTTAATGCCTTTGGCGAACAGGAAGCTTCCATGAACATAGGCTCAATCAGATCTTAGAAAGAGTTTTAGTTAATTCCTTTTAAGGAGAATTAGTTCCTTATTTCAGTAGTAAAAGGGGAAGACCTTAGGTAAACCCCACCTTGAAGGAGTTGGAAGTGGGAAGAAGATGTATTAGGTTCCAGATCAATTTGTCTCCTTTGTTTGTAAACAAACTCCTTTCCTAGGAGAGGAGGAGGAGGGATGATCCTACTTCATGATGTGAAGAAACATTAGTAGATAGCAGTATTGGGGAGATGGAAAGGCAAACATCAATAAAATTCTCACATTGGTCTAGACCAGTGGTCCTCAAAGTGTAGTCCAAAGAATTGTTGGGTTCTCTGAAACCCTTTCAGAGGGTATACAAATTCAAAATTATTTTTATTTCTAATATAGTAAATAGCCATTTATATATATATATATAATCCATGTGAACTAAAACTCTTTGAACATATCCTCCTTAGTTTTTTAGCAACATGAAGATACTGAGAACAAAAGTTTGAGAACCATTGGGACTCTAGACCCTAAAGATAAATGCTTGATTATCTAGTACTGGTTGATCCACATTTCATTCTACTTGGCCAGGTTTGTACTACTGCCCAAGAAACAGGGAATCCAACCCAGATATCAACTTATCAAACTCAGATATCCCTTAGGGCTCTTTAGTATACCAGCTGTGAATGATCCTGGCAAAACAACATTGTCCAAGATTTCTTGTAGTAGGGACCCCCTATCTGTAGGGAATTTGGGGAAAGTAAAGTTTGAGAGCTGGGACTAGAAACTTTAGGCTCTGGAAGATTAATGGTCTATTGATGAAGATCACTACTATATGAGGGATATGAGCAAGTACTATTTAAATGTACAATTTCTGTCTAAAGATGGAAGCCACCTGTGTCCTAGGCAACTTGTTAGAAGTACCATCTTGTACTGATTAACTCCTCACAGAAACCTTGGGAAAAAAAGGTGATCATACATTTAGTTATAACAAGCTCAAATAATAGGAGAACAAATGTTTTTCAGCACTGATACAGCAAGTGGATACTTTAGGGCACTTGTGGTTGCAGGAGAACAAATGCTTTGCAGAACTGGTATAAAAGTGGACATATTAGGACACTTGTGGTTACAGAAATCAAATGGTAATTTGGTCAGGCCATCTTGAGATATTTGCCAGAGTTTCTACTTGGCTTAATCTTTGTAGAAACAAAGTCACAAAAGAATGGAGAGGCCCCAATAAAAATACCTTCATTTCCTTTTTTCATGACAAAAAGATCTAATTTTTTTTTTAAATTGTGAATTGTTTTATTTTTGCTGTTTATGCATATACATTAACATTTTAATACACATTCCTTTATGAATCATGTTGGGAGGGAAAAATCAGAATAACAGGAAAAAACAAGCAGAGGTGAAAAAAAAACAGGAAAAAAAAAGTGAACATAGCATATGTTGATTTACATTTAGTATCCATAGTTCTTTTTCTGGATGAAGATGGCATTTTCCAACCAAAATTTATTGAGATTACAATAGATCGCTAAACCTTTGAGAGGAACCAAGTCTTTCATAGTTGATCACTGTACAATCTTGTTGTTACTGTATTTCTGCTTCTGCTTGTTTTGCTCAGCATCAGTTATGTAAATCTTTCCAGACCTTTCTAAAAGCAGCTTGTTCATCCTTTTTTTTTGGAGACTAAAAGAAATTCTTATTCTATTGTTAAAAAAGTTTATACCAAAATACATTTGACAAAATTAAATTGTTAGAAGTTAACATCTGAAATTCTGACCAGGTGGAAAAGTAGTAAAGCATTCTGAGTTTAGCTCTAAATAGCTAAAAAGAAGAAGGTTGAGCAATTTTTTAATACTAGTCCATCAAACTTGGTTTCAGAGTCTAAAATTATTGAGGTCTCTATTTTTCCAGATTTTCTCAACTCATTTTTTTTCTTTTTAAATTATTTTTCTGGTTAAACATGTATATTAACTTTTTAATATACATTTCTTTGTGAATCATATTGAAAGAGGAAAATCATGACTGTTTTAATATAGGTTACATCTCCTCCCAACCATTAATATCATATTTGTTCCTTAAGGATAGAAAATAATTTGTTTTTCTATTTGTAGTGCTAGAAATAAGCATGCCCACTTGAACATAAAAATGTAATATTAATGGAATTTATATAAAGAGATAATTAAAGACAAAGAAAGAGAGTCTCAAGTTATATTCAAAATTCTTAATCATACGAATGACCCAAAATAATTATACACATTTCATGGTGGTCTATCTTATACTTAATATATATACCTTCTAAGTGGAAAATAGAATAATATCTCTCATCATCAATACAATAAGAAACAATAAATAAAATCTATTATGCATGTTTCATCTAAGGATAGTTTGAAATACTTTACATGAAAAGATAATTATTTGTAGTAAAATTTTAAAATTAATTTATCTTCACTTTGATTTCCTAAACTACCATTACTAAATCTAAATTTGCTTAGATCTATCCTTAATATAATATGAGCAAAATATGGCATATCCATTTGTCCTGGTCCTTCCATAAAGTGAATGCAAGGAAATTTGTCAATCTCAAGAATTACCAAACCTACCAAATGAAACACTGGTATTGATTTTTAATGAATATCAGGCTTGACTAAATTTATCTTTCCTATACACACAAATATATACATACTCATACATGTACATATATACACATATATGTATGTTTATGTTTACAAATAAATATACATATATAGTATGTTATACACATTTATGTATACACAAGGTATCTGTGTGTGTGTGTGTGTGTGTGTGTTTGCTATGATCTCTGAATTTGAACAGTTTTCTGATAAATTGATTTTATAGCCACTCTTACTGTTGATATGTTCAAATCATTTTTGAGCCTATATACTGGGATAAAATCTATGGTAAAAATAAGCATGTGTTTTAAAACACCAACTTTTTTATACCCTCCCCTAAAGAAGATATATGAACTTGCAATTTGCTAGCTTCTACATTTTAAGTAGAACACACACACAATTTCTGTATGTATATATATCTATCTATATGTATGTATATATGTGCATATATAGATATAAATATAGATATATTCACATACATACATACAAATAAAATTTAAATAATGATAAAACCCAAGATAGAGTCAGTCTTGTTCTGCAAGACTCATAGAATCAAATCATGTTTATTAATTATTTGGATAAATCATGGAAGTCATATTTCCTCACTTTATGAATGTACTTGAGGCAAGAAAGAAATCAGCCATAATGTATAATAGAAAGAACTAGCTTGTAGAAAAAGAGCCTAAATTCAAATAATTACTTTTAATTGTTCTTTTAATTACTATCTGTGTGGTGTTTAGCAAATCACTTATTATATTAGGATCACAGCTTCCTCATCTATAAGATTAGGATATTGGATTAAATAATCTCTATGGTCATTTCTAGATATCTGTCACTTTGTGCTTCTACTCAGATAACCGTTGAATCCAAAATTTGGGATCCCCAAATATCTACAAAGACAAGTAGTAATTATTATTTTGACCCAATAAGTTAAATTATCAGAGTATTAAATCAAGAGAAGGAAAAGCAAAATCAATAAATTATAAATTCTTTCTAAACTTCTGTTTTCTCATCAGTAAAATATCAATAATAATACTGCTAGTAACTATCAGAAACAGTTGTTCTTATGAAATAATGTATGGAAAGCTCTTGTAAATTGCAAACTTGAAAGTTCTGTGTAAATGTTAAATACAATTATTATAAAGGTAAAAATATGCACTTTGGTTCAAAAAGTCAGCTGCCCATGTACAGAATGGGAGAAATAAGTTTAGAGATCAATTAATGGTTAGGAAGATTATTTTCATGGTCTATAAGAATCAATATGTGTCAGTAGGATAATATGACAACCAAAAAAGATAATCTAATCTTAAACTAATAATAGAATTGTTGTGTTCAGAATGAAAGAGGTGATACCCTTACTATATTTTTAACTATTCAGGTCACTTCTTTACTACTGTGAATTTCTGTGCACTCTGTTTTAGAATTGACATTGACAAACTGCCATCTGTGAGTTATAGAAAATCACAATCTTTGAAGACAAAATTGAGAACCACCAACAGAGGAATGGAGAAGCATATGTGGACATGAGTGGACTGCAACATGTTACTAAGAATTTTACCAGCAAAGCATCAAAGTATATCTTCAGAGCAATGTTGAAATTATTAAAAATTATTTAGGAATTAACCTCATTTTATATTTATTAATAACATGGCCACTATTGTGAAAGGCAATTTATTAATTTAATCAATAGCAGTATATTGGAACTGCAAGCAAATTTAGAGTTATCTACTACATCCTCTTTAAAAAAAATGGCAGAGTTGAAATTTAAATTCATATATTTGAACTTTACAACCAGACTTCTTTTTGCTCCAATATTATATCAAGTTTCATAAATCTTTGTCAAACTCATTCATGCATTTCAATGTATTTTTTTTTCCAGTTTGAGTCTCAACTTTAGGTATTCAGTTAGAAAATTTAGGGATAATAAAGGAACTAGAACTATTGACTTTCATAAATCAAACAAGGACCAATAATTACAGCACAATGTTTGCTGTGCTTATTTGTAAAAAGCAAGCAAAAATACCCTAAAGTCTCTTTTTTAAAAAAGAAAGAAAATTTGCTCTATTCTTTATTCCCAAGAAGAACCGGATAAGGGGAAAAGGGCATGAGCTAATGTTTGGAGCCATAAATGAGCAATGTTTTGGGGATGGAATTGCTCACCTTTATTTTTATCCCTATGTACTTCTTTTGATTCTGCATCTTATTGCTGTAGGGTAAGATAAGTTATTGCTCTTCTACTTAAATTATGTATAAGAAGTATGAGTAAAAATTAATGCCAGTAAGGACAGGGACTACATAAGGAGAAGTATAGTCTTGGGTTAAGGCACAGACAAGTTGAATAATAACATCTTAGCATATTAAATTTTGCAAGTTATTTTTTTCACAATAATCATGTTGAATAAATAGTGATATTGTAATATTTTTCTTCCCCAATTAATACAGGAGGAAATGGGAGTTGTAAGAGGTTTTACTAGTGAGGATTTGAGGCAGAATTCAAATCAAGCTCTCCAGCATTAGTTTGTCCATTATTTTATTTACTTTGCTACACTGTCTTTATAAACATATAGTATAGGTTAAATAAGGGTGCATGTCAGAGATCATAAACTTTCTTCTAAAGTGAAAATTTTCCCTTCTACATCCATTATCTATATAAATTTATTATTATTGTTATTTATTTATTAAAGTTATTTTATTTGAAAAAATAGAGTAAGAAAAAAAGAAAAACAGAAAAGAAATGCAAAACAAAATAAAGCAAAAAAGAGAGATAGAACCTTGTCCTATGCCTAGCAGAATATCAGGGAGGATTCAAAATATGTAACAGCAAATTGCCTGAACAAGAAATATTAGTAAGAGAAATTATATTCATGGATGTCCACTTTGTCTTTACTTCTTGTAAATTGTTCTTTGCTTCTCTGCTATGCATCTTATTTATTTTATTTTTTCCCCCTTTCATCCATCCCATCCCCAAGCAAGCTACAGTTAAGAAAAATATTTATGTATACATATGTAGATAGATCCATCCATACATACACTCACATTCACACACCACAAATACACACATGTCTTTCTTATCCTTACTGACTCTTTAATTAAGTGCTGCTCCCTAACTTGCCTTACTATTACTTAACTTTACCCCACCCAAGGATCTCCCCCTTGTCTTCTTCCCTCATCCTTTGCTCTCCAATCTGCCCATCTCTCCCCCTCTTATTTCTTTATAGATTTTGGAGGGCACTATACCCTTCATGTTATATATGTTGTATTGCCTATTGAACCTATTTCCAATATGAGTAGGTTTTCAGATCTAAACCTCTCTTTCCCCTTCTATTGTGTCTCCGTTTATTCTTCCTCTGCACCTCATTTGTATAACATGATTACTATTTTTACATTAATTCTGCCAATTTTTCTTTTGAGCTACCCTTTTGATGTGAATCTTAACCAAACAATATACATATACACATGTATAAAAACCACAAATTGTCCATGTTGAAACAGTTTGTCCATATTAAATTCCTTAAAATTGATTCTTTGTATTTGCTCTTATATGTAAAATTTTCTGTTAAGTTTGAGTTTGATTGATAGAAAGTGCTGAAAATCTTCAAGTTCATTGAATATCCATTTTTCTCATTTAAAATTACAGATAATTTTGCTGCATATATTTTTTGGCTGCAGTTCTAATTCTTTTGATTGTGAGTAGATATGATTCCTGGACTACCATCTTTTATTGTAGCTGCTGATATTGAATTGATAATTAAAACTCCAGTGTATTGAATTGGTTTTTTTTTTCCCTTTTTTTGCAAAATTGAAATTTGGCAATAATATTCCTGTATGTTTTCCACAAAGAATTCTTTTTGGTGTTTTTTTCTCATTTCTACTTTCCCTTCATGTTCTATCACTCCAGGAAAATTTTCTTAGATTATTTCCTTAGATCATGTGTCAAGGTTTTCTTTTTGATCAGAACTTTCTGGCAGTTCAATTATTTTTATATCTTCTCCTCTAGGTCAGTCATTTTTCTTATAAGATGTTTCACATTCTGTTTTCTAATCCTTTATAATCTGTTCTGTTATTTCTTTATCTCTCTAGCTTCACTGGCTTCCCCTTGTCCAATTCTAATTTTCAAAGAATTATGTTCATCTTTGAGAATCTGTACCTCCTTTTCGAATTGGTTAACTTTTTTCATAATCTTTTTTTTCTTGGTTGTTTTTTTTTTCTTTTAGTTTTTACTGAATGTCTCTCATTTGATTTTTGAATTCTTCTATAAATTCTCTCTGGGCAGGGAGGCATTTCGCATTACTCTTTGGTGAAGAAGCTTTTTTCTTTTGGAGTACTCCTCTGAAGATGAACCACAGGCTTCCCTTTTCCCATAATATGTTTCATTGGCGGGGTTCTTTCTTCTTAGCAGGTTCATTTCCTTTTAATAAGAGGTAAGCACCTCTAATTCTGGGGTGAGGGGAAGGGTGCCTTAAACATCTCTACAGCCCTCCCCTCAGACCAGGAACTCCAAACCAAGAGTTCTACCCTCTTGCAAATGCCCACAACAAGCAGCATCCCTGCTCCCTGCCTCTGCAATCACCAAGTGCTGGTTCCTTTTCATCCAGGGCAGATTCTCAACAGCACATCTGGACCTAGTGTTCTCCATCAATTGGGGTACCCTCAGTTTTCCCAGACTCAGACCTCAACTTGAAAGTCTGTGAGTTGAAAGTCTCTGTGGTTCCAACTGAAACTCCAACTACATCAGCTAGCTGCAGGGGTCCCACTTGGTATTTCTGTGGAGTTAGCCTGGAGATATTTACACTACAGATGGGTTAATCCTGGCCCAGAGTCTTTCTTCAGATCTTCTTAAACTGTACCAAAAGGACCTCTGTTCTGCCCCAAATCTTCTTGATTTTTCAGGGATCTATGTTCAATCTTGGGGCACAAATTTGTTCTATTTAGGAGAAATCAGGAGAGCTTGAACTTTCCCAATCTGCTTCTACAACTTCCCAGAATCCTCCCTATCTACATAACTTCTAAAATGACACTATTTTTGTAAAAATATTTTCCCAATTGTGTATAAAATAATTTTAATATTTCAAAAAAGTTTAGCATTTTAAATCTTCTCCCCCTTTCTTAACCCCTCCTATTTTGTTATGCACTTTTATATGTTATACATGACAAATAAGTCATGTTTTGAACAAAAACATAGACAAAAATACACAGAAATAAAGAAAGTGAAAAACAGTATGCTTCAAACTGTTTTCACTTCATCAGTTCTTTCTCTGGAGGTAGATAGCATTTTTCATCATAAGTTTCCAGAGTGATACTCTTTTTTATTATAATTATCTTTTTATTTATAAAACATATGCATGGATAATTTTTCAACCCTGATCCTGGCAAAATCTTCTGTTCCAAATGTTCTCCTCCTTCTCCCCATCCCTTCCCTAGATGGCAGGTATTCTAATACATGTTAAAATATATGTTAAATCCAATATATGTATACATATCCATACAGTTATCTTGCTGTACAAGAAAAATCAGATCTAGAAAGAAAAAAACCTGAGAAGGAAAACAAAAATGCAAGCAAACAACAACAGAAAGAGTGAAAATGTTATGTTGTGATCCACATTCAGTTCCCACAATCCTCTCCCTGGGTGTAGATGGCTCTCTTCATTATTGAACAATTGAAACTAGTTTGAATCAATTCATTGTTGAAGAGGGCCACATCCGTCAGAATCAAGTGTCATATAGTCTTGTTGTTGCCATGTACAATGCTCTCTTGGTCCTGCTCATTTCATTCAGCATCAGTTCATGTAAGTCTCTCCAGGCCTTTCTGAAATCATTCTGCTGGTCATTTCTTACCGAACAATAATATTCTATAACATTCATATGCCACAATTTATTCAGCCATTCTCCAGTTGATGGGCATCCACTCAGTTTCCAGTTTCTGGCCACTACAAAAAGGGCTGCCACAAACATTTTTACACATTTTCCTCCTTTAAGATCTCTTTGGGATATATGCCCAGTAGTAACACTGCTGGATCAAAGGGCATGCACAGTTTGATAATTTTTTTCAGCATAGTTCCAAACTGTTCTCAATAATGGTTGCATTTGTTCACAGTTCCACCAACAATGTATCAGTGTCTCAGTTTTCCCACATCTCCTCCAACATTTGTCATTATCTTTTCCTATCATCTTAGTCAATCTGACAGGTGTGTAGTGGTATCTCAGAGTTGTCTTAATTTGCATTTCTATGATAGTGATTTGGAGCACCTTTTCATATGACTAGAAATAGTTTCAAATTTTTCATCTGAAAATTGTTCATATTCTTTAACCATTTATTAATTGGAGAATGGTTTGGTTTCTTATAAACTAGTGTCAATTCTCTATATATTTTGAAAATGAGGACTTTATCAGAACCTTTGAATGTAAAAATGTTTTCCCAGTTTATTGCTTTCCTTCTAATCTTGTCTGCATTAGTTTTGTTTGTACAAAAACTTTTTATCTTAATATAATAAAAATATCTATTTTGTGATCAATAATGATCTCTAGTTCTTCTTTGATCACAAGTTTCTTCCTCCTCCACATATCTGAGAGGTAAATTATCCTATGTTCTTCTAATTTGTTTATAATATCATTCTTTATGTTTATATCATGAACCCATTTTGACCTTATCTTGGTATAAGATGTTAGGTGTGGGTCTATGCTTATTTTCTGCCATACTAGTTTCCAATTTTCCCAGCAGTTTTTGTCAAATAGTGAATTCTTATCCCAAAAGCTGGGGCCTTTGGGTTTGTCAAACACTAGATTGCTGTAGTTATTGACTATTTTGTCCTGTGAGCCTAAACTATTCTACTCATCAACTAGTCTATTTCTTAGCCAGTACCAAATGGTTGTGGAGACTGCTGCTTTATAATATAGTTTTAGATCTGACACAACTAGGCCACCTTCATTTAATTTTTTTATTAGCTCCCTTGAAATTCTTGATTTTTTGTTCTTCCAGATGAATTTTGTTATTATTTTTTCTAGGTCAGTAAAATAGTTTCTTGAGAGTTTGATGAGTATAGCATTAAATAGATAGAATAGTTTAGGTGGTATTGTCATCTTTATTTTATTCACTCGGCCTATCCAAGGGCACTTGATATTTTTTCCAATTGTTTGGATCTGACTTTATTTGTGTGGAAAGTGTTATGTAGTTTTACTCATATAGTTCCTGACTTTCCCTTGGCAGATAGATTCTCAAATATTTTATACTACTGACAGTTATTTTACATGGAATTTCTATTTATATCTCTTGGTGTTTGGATGTTGTTAGTGAAGTATAAAAATGCTGATGGTTTATGTGAATTTATTTTGTATTTTGAAACATTGCTAAAGTTGTAGATTATTTCTAATAGCTTTTAGTTAATTCTCTGGGGTTCTCTAAGTATATCATCATATCATCTGCAAAGAGTGATAATTTGATTTCCTCATTATCTACTCTAATTCCTTTAATCAGAATGATACTCTTAAAGGAAAGTTCTGACAACTGTTTTCCTAAGCTCACAAAAACCAAGATTTTATCCCAAAGATAAAATATCAACTTTTATGAGCCTTCACAACCAGTGAACAAATATTTCTTCAGTGCTTATTCTAAGCATTGTGATAATGCTCATCTTCTTCTAGCCTCCCTTTTCAGTCTTACTACATATTATTTGCCTTCATACACTCTTAACTCCAATCAACCTAAGCTCTTTTATTGTTTTGTCTATAGCATGTCACTCCATTTCTATGTTTTTGCATTTGTTGTCCCCCGTATCTGAAATTACTTCCTTCCTTCCACAAATTCACATCTTAGAATTACTAGCTCATTTCAGAGCTCAACTAAAGTTCCATTTCCTACATGAATCCTTTTCAAACCTCTATAACTACTAGCAATGACTTCAAAAATATATTGTTTATAAATTGTCCTTATTTTATGTATATATATTTCCTCCTTGAAATATTAGCTATATGAGTAATCATTGGATTCTCAATTTAGAGCCAAAAATAGTTTTAGAGACTATTCCAAATTTTCTACCTTCACTTTACAGATGAAGAAACTAAGACTCATAAACTGTAAGTAGCTTGCCAAAGATCACATGGACAGTAAGCAGAATAGCCAATATCTGGATCCAGATCATTTGACTCCAGATCTAACACAATTTCCCCTGAACCATACCATACTTCTTCCTGAAATGCCTTCACATTTTTCAGAAGTAGTACAGAAAGTTAATGTGTTTTGGAATTTTAAAAACACTCATATGCATATATATAATATAAAACACTTAAAATATTAATTTTTTACAATATTCTGATAAGATAGACAAGCAGCAATGACTACCATACTTCTTCCTTGTTTTTCTGATTTGTCTAACTCCACATTATCCTGGAATCTTCCTATTCTACTTTATTCTAATCGTACCTGTTTATTCTGGTGGCAAAATAAAGCCTTTATTCCCCAACTTTTACTGCTTACTTCCTTGTATTGATCCTTTTTTTCTCTCTAGTTCTCCTAATTTTCCAATGCCTTTTTCAATAATGGGAAAAATAGTTAGAATGTTTTATAAAATAAACTTTGTAACATTTTTCATCTTCTAAAACTTTCTAATATTCAATATACCCTTCACTTGCTGCAATCAGTTGTTTTATGCTATTTGGCACTGAAGCCCAAAAGATTTTGACACATATTCTTCAACTCCTCATTATAGAACCAGACTTTTATCACATTATATATTAAAGATACTTTTGATGAACAATCCAGTTTTCCAAGTCTACTCTGGATTATAGCCCAGAGGTTTTCAATGGAATTTAAATCAAATGAGTTGCTAGACTACTAAAGCATGTTTATCTCCATCTCTTAAATAAATGTATTAACCCTTAATGTTGTAAGGCCATATATTACACAACTAAATGGGAATTTCTATAATTTTGACAAAATTCGTATGTATATATTGATAAATATATTAGAAGTCATCATTTCTTGTTCCAAGTAATTTGCACACTACTCAAACTTTTCAAGACTCTGGTCTTAATCTTGATACTCAGCTCCTGTTCTAGAAGAGAAAATAGTGCTTCTGACTTCTGAATGTAACTCCAAACCACTAACCCAAAGTAGCTGATAGAAAGATAGATTTGGAGTCAGCAAGTATAGATTTAAATCTTGCCTCTTTATAATAAGAGCCACTCTTGACCTTGCTGAATCTCAGTTTTTTTATCTGTGAAATAGGAATAATATACTTCAAACAACCAGTCATTTGGAGGATTATACAAGATAATATATGTAAATCACTTTTAAACTTTATATTTATATACACATTAGCTAATATTAATAATTCTTGTTTTTCTTTTTTTTTTTTTTTTAGTCTTTGACAGCCTCCTCTTGAAAATGTAAAGGAGCAGCCTGCTCTCAAAAATCTAGCTAAGACCTAGGAGAACAATAGAGGTCAAAATTGACATGGAAAATTCCCTGACAGCAATAATATTACTTTTAGGAATTACTATATCAGCAACCATGTAGGTAAATAATGGGGAAAGTAAAAGAGAATTTAGTAAAGAGATTAAACATACACATATATACATGTACATACATATTCTTTTTATTTGGCTCAAGTTTCACCAAATTATTTAGAAGGCTATATGATTACCTGTATGCTCTTATCCAGAATAAAACTATCAGAGCCACACAGGTTTACTGGAGAGCATATGTAGTGCCATGAACAGATACTTTGAAAGGACTATCTACCTATTTCAAAATGTATTTATTTCTAATTGTCATTGTTTTGAATTTCTGTAGTTTTTCATATTTGTAAAGTGTTTCATATTAGTTGACATTAATGTAAAACACTTTATAGGTATCCTACCAGAATATCAGAATACCTATCTGTTAGGTTCCTGCCTTCACATTTTTCAGAAGTAGTACAGAAAGTTAATGTGTTTTGGAATTTTAAAAACACTCATATGCATATATATAATATAAAACACTTAAAATATTAATTTTTTACAATATTCTGATAAGATAGACAAGCAGCAATGACTATGTTTAATGAGAAACTGGTATATGAAGAGAGAAAATTAATACCTACAGGTGATAAATTCTTTGCCATTATTTGCCAGAGGTCAGATATAAATTACAAAAGCTAAAATAAGACTGTGGTCTCAGGTCAATGAATTTTCCATCCTTACACATACACACAACACACATATATACATACACAAGCAAACACATGTATGCATAACCTGTGAAGATCATCAATGAGAAGGATTTACATTAATGTGGATTCCATTTCTAGTCTTCGAGTGTTTCAGGGTGTGAGAAGTTTTCAGACTTCCCAAATGTCACACTATCAATATTTCTTACAACTAGAACTTAAGCCCACATTTTCCTGATTCTAAGTCTAGCTCTTTATTTTCTTGCATCATATTTCCTCTTATCTTAGGAACAGAAATGGGGAATTGATCTGAGTTATTGGCATAAGGGTCATTTCTAGGACTTGAAGATTGGTAATAAACCATATTGCTTTAATTGTTACTCTTTAATTGTTAATTTAATTTTAATTATTACTCAATTATCTCTACAAGCATTCTATTATTCTTTCTTTTATGAATCTGATGTCTAAATAGTGGCTGAGAAAAAAAAGATAAACATCCTCAAGAAACAACCATGAGAGAATCATAGACTGCAAACTGAAAGAAATGTAGAAGACCTTTAAGATCAATCTCTTCATTTTATAGTTGTGGAAACTGAGATCCAGGGAGATGAACTAACTTTCTCAAGGTCACATAATAAGGAGAAAAGGTAGGATTTGAGAACCAGTATTCTCTGCAGTGTAGCAGATTGCCTATTAATGCCTTCAGACTGCCTTCTAAATTCTAATGAGAAATGCATCTCAAGGCAAATACTGGAGTAGGGTAGGAGAAAGAGTGATTACAGCGACAGAACTTACTCTAGGCTAGTAATAGAATATTTCTCCAAGAAAGGAAGGCAAATGCCAACTTTAAGTAACATGTTTCAATCATTGTATGTCTTACCGATCTTCAAAATAATCTATGCTTTTGACTGGTAAGCTCTCTCTATATATTATTGGTGGTGTTCGGTCTTTTTTCAGTCAGGAATGACTTTTTGTGATGCTAATTTAGGGTTTTCTTGGCAAAGATACTATAGAGGTTTGCCATTTCCATCTGCAGCTCATTTTTCAAAATTAGAAAAAAACGAGACAAACAGGGTTAAGTGACTTGCCTAAGGTCATACAACTAGTAAGTGTCTGAGGCCAAATTTGAAATTGGGAACATGAGTCTCCTTGACTCCTAACCTAGTATTCTATTCCCTGTGTCACCATCCAGCTGTCACTGAACATATCGGAGCTACAGAAAAAGAGCCATGGGAGACAAAAAATATATACCTCTATAGCAACAGAGGAACTGGAACCTTGTGGTGATTTTCTGTAAGCAAAACTGAGAATCTTTTCAGAACTGTTTTTTAGAAATGAACTGTGCTCAGTTTTGCTTTCCCTTCTTTCCCATAGTTTTCTAATGATGAGCTAAGGTACCCTTAGTCATAACCGCCATCATCATTTATTACCAGCTTTCATCCTAACAATCTATTATCTTTTAATGTTCATTTCTATTTACTTATTTATTGTGATGACATGCTTTGTTCTGCATTTGCCTTGTTGCTGCTTGCCTTCCAGACAAGAGGCGAGAACTGGCTGGGTGGGCCATCATCATTGATCATCATCTGTAACCACTATACTACTCTTTGTTGCTTTTCAAATGGATGCTGTACTTCAGTGCCTTTTTTTGCTCTTGCCAATGACTCATCTATATTAATATTTAAGAGACTCTCCAATGTTTGGGAGTTTCTGTGTCTGCCTCTAACACCAAGCTAACAAGGCCAGAGGAGGAGACCCATTCTGGAGAGATAAACTGCAGGTAGAGAATTCTCCCATGACCTTGGGTAGATAAGTTACAGAAAAAAGCTGCAATTCAGACTTCTCTCTTGAAAATTACTGATTATTGACACAATAGTTGGGAATCTTTAGATGAAATGAAAGATGCCTGTGCATTTATATGCAAAATTCACTGACTTCAATCCAAACAATCTGAAGTTGAAGCTATTAACATACTATTAGCATCTCTTGTATTTAGATTCTAAAATATGGTTCAGAATGTAAGATAAGTCAGAATGCTTATAACCTCATGCTGTTTTTTAGGGGTTATAAAACTCAGGATGTCTTCACCCTGTTCAAATTATCAAATTAACATATATTCACAACAATGGTAGGAGTTACCCATAAGAGGTTTTTAAAACAGAATGAATATTTAGAGACCCAAATATACTGAAACATTCAATTCAATAAAAATTAAGAATATACAGAAAATTATATTTGATGCTAAGGGAGTAGAAGAGATAAAAATAATGAATGGAATCTAGAACTTTATTCTTTATATGATGCATACACAAAGTATGACAAAGCAAAGGAAATGTGCTTAGTGAATAGCATTGGAAAACTGAGTTCAAATTTCACCTTCACTATTAACCAGTCTTATGACCTTGGAAAAGCAGCTTCTTCTTTAGTTCCTTGAGCTGCAGACTTCATTGGGTGAAGGGAATAAACATTTGTTAAGTGCCCACTTTGTTTCAGGCAGTGTGCTAAGCACTTTGCAATTACCTCATCTGATCATTAACTAAGTCATAGATGTGCTGTGATCAACATTGGTGAAAGGAATACCCACAATGGAAGTTTCCAAAGCTGAAAAATTACATATTCTTCATGTATTCCTTTAAGACTCTAAGAGGATTTCAAAGTAATTGATTAAATCCAAGGAATTTAAGAATATATCTGACTTAAAAAATCAAAAAATGTCTTCATAAGAGAAATAATATTTGAGCTGAATATTAAAGAAGCCTAAGAGCTGGAGAGAGGATGAGAAAAAGAACATTCCAATTTTAGGGAACAACATAAGCAAAAAGAAGCAAGAAAGTGCAGGTTGTATATAGGAGATGGAGCATAATTAAGTTGTGCTAGAACATATGGTAGGTGAAGTGGGAATAGCATAGAATAAAGAGGAAAATAGCATGGGGTAGCATTGTGGAGTGCTTTGAAAGGCAGGCAAAAAAATTCAGACTTTATTTGGTAAGCAATAGGGAGCTATTTATTACAGAGTTTTCAGTCAAGGAGTGACATGAACAGATTTATGCATGAGTTAGATTAATCTGGCAGTGGTACAAAGGAGTGATTTGAGGGTTGTGACATTAGAGTTGGGAAGGCTCAGCTCATTTTGAGTGCCTCTTACTTTTCACAGTATTATAAACTAGAAAATCAGAATGGTAGTACAAATATGCTACAGAAATTAAGTAGCTTTTGTAAAACAAATTTAAAACACTTTTAATGTATTTCACTTGGTATTTAACCAAAAACCCTTCTGTGAATGTCCTTAGCTGCCATAGATCTTTGCTAAAATTTTAAGTGGCTAAATCTAAGTAAAAAGCTATTTGTCAATCAAGAAACAAAAACAGAATAGAGTACTAGAGGTTATTTAATCCAATTCCATTTTTAAATGAAGAGAATAGGGGCATAAAAAGAAGCAAAATTAAATGAATCAACATATCTGAAAATTAAAATTAGTTGCTTTAATTCCCAGTCCAGTGTCTGTTTCATCAAAATCGACACCAGATAATAAGATATTGTCAATGTTATTCAATCACAGAATTATTCAGAAAGCATTTGATCCAAGATATAATTGATTAATTGTGTTGACATATGCCTCCTTTTAGGATTAATACTAAAATTCATTAAGAATTGTGTCACAGTGAGCTTTGGTTATGAGACTGATAGAAATAATGATAAAAGGAAGAGTAGATTTAGGAAGAAAAAGATTAGAGGAAGACTAGTCAAGAGAGAAAAGCAAATAGAAGGAAGCAGTAGAGCAATATCCCATTACAATTATCCTAATAATAATCTAAAGAGAATGCAGTGCTGCATCATAACCAGGAAATTGAAAAAGAAAATATAGTGCTTCATATTACCAGTCCTAAATCACAAATTCATCCTAAGGAGGGAGGGATGTTGAGATGATAGTAGACACATTTAGGCACATATATCACATAGGTAGTTGAATATGTGAGTTTGGAATTCAGAAAAGATGTTATGAGTGGAGATACAGGTTTGTAATTCACTTGTGGAGAAGTAGTTAGCTGAAGCAATAAGAATAAGACTGCCAGGAATAGGAGAAGAGAAAGAGGAATAAGGAAAGGAAAAAAAAAAATAAAACAATTATGAAAGAACTTAAAGGACCAGAAAGATTAAGGGGAAAAAAGAAATTTATAACAGTAGGGTCAGACTTAAGAAAACATTGTTTGTGAGACCAAGAAGAAATCAATAGCCCTAAATGCTACAAAAAGCTCACAAGGGTGAGAATTGGAAAAGGTCATTAGATTCCGATGTCATTGGCTATGAGAGAGATGTCATAGTAGCAGGATGAGAGCAGATGCTAGATTGCAAGTGGCTGATTGTTGAGTCCTTAGTGAGAAAGCAGAAACATAGATGAAATTGTCCATTTAGCAGTGTAAAGGAGATGAGAGGTGGTGAAATCATATATTTCCCAATCAGAAGTTTCACATGGGCTCACTTATATGCCAGTCAGACCTTAACCAGACTCTCAAATGGTACAAACATCATCTTCTGGTTTACTTCTGGAATAAAATGGCTTTTCACCTTGGTGAGAGACCTACTAAAATGGAATGGATATACACTATCAAACTAGGAAATATGGATTTGATTTTAATGAGAAATTAGACAAAATCTTAGATTAGTGATAGCATTACTCCAGTGAAACTAACATGGTAAAGTGGCAAAAAGTGGGGTCGGAGAACTATATTTGAATCTTGGCTCTTCCACTGTGATCCTGAGCAAACCAATTATCCTCTCTGTATCAGGTTCCTTCTATAAAACAAGGGGGTTTTGAAGATATGATCCTTAGATTCTCTTCCAAATCTGAATCTACAATCCTATAGTCCTCAAAACAGTGATTTCATCCAGTGTCACATTTTCAAGGAATCAATTAACAATAAGTAGGGTATATTTTCAGTATATTAATTTTGGGGAAATTATTTTATTTCTACCAGTAGTAAAACTGGCAAATTCAGCTTTAAGTTTTGATTATTAAAAGGTAAAGGCAAAATACATTATTTTAGAATCTGGCAATGGCATGGAGTGTACATTAAAAATTAGAATAGAAAAATCCAAAGCAACAGTATTTCAAAGCACTACAAAAGGATGTAGGAATTGAGAGATGTAAGACAAAACAAAACAAAAAAAAAACACTAGTCCTTTTTCCCTTTTCAAGCTTATACTTTACTTTGCAAAATAAACATGTGCAAAAATACATATAATAGTCGGTGAAGGAGCAAAATGGGGACTGAAAAGGTCCTGTCCAATTCTATATCTAGTAATCTATGGCCATACTGTAAGAAAATTTGAAAATGCATAGAATATGTTCATTTAGTATAATCAGAGAAAGTTTCTGACCTGACCCTTAGCAGAAATAGCATATATTTCAGTAGATAATTTCATCAACAGTTTAAAAAAAGTAAAATTTCAATAGTAAATTTTCAACAAATTCTACTTAAGCGTTGCTAATTTTCTATCAATAGTCAGGCAATGGATTTTCACTATCTCGTTTTTACAATTTAATGCAGTTATTTTTTTAGAGAGAAGAAATCATTTCCTTAAAATGCAAATAACAGATGATGTAAGATGCCATTGTTCAGATACAGTAATAGAATTCCCAGAGTGAATCAGGCAAAGAAAATTGGTTTTTAGGAGTAATTGGGGAGCATATAAGCTGAACATAGTGTTTTGCTTCTTTAATGTAAAGAAGCTCAATAGTGGGTTAAACACTTAAATTACTTTTATTAATTCATGTAAGGCCAAATTTTCATGAAATATGGATTATTTACTTTACAGAGTTATTCAGTCACCTAAGCAGCCAGCAGAAACTATATTAGACAGGTAGATTTCTCCATGTGCTGAGTGCTGGGGCAATGCAAGGCTAAATCTGGATGCTAACGATTTTTGAAAATTACATGAGAAAATTAGCACCAGATAAGACTCCATGGCCAATTATGCCATCCTCTTAAAGCTCCCTTCAAAACGGTCTGCATATTTTAGTAATCTTTCAAGAAAATTGATTTTAACACATAGGCACACATGAACTGCATAACACAGCCGGAAACAACTGAAAAGTGACTTCTTTATCTTTGATGTTTGCAGAAGAAAAAGTACACGAACCAAAGTGAATGACTGATATTACCAGGACAGCTTAGATATAATTTTTTTTTGCGATGCAACCAATTCAGAATTCAGATGAAGCCCTAGAAGTAATTATATAAATACACATTTATGCATATATATATTTTAATTGTTTTGTTTAGTTCGGCTCAGTTTGGAAGTTTGGCTTAAACATTAATTTTAGAAGTTTCATATTGGTGAATTATGCCTATTTGGAGTATTATTTTATCATTTCCTTTTAAATGTATGATTTGGAAATGTATACTACATATTGATATGTTCATTTCAAATAATTGGGTAATTTTTGTTTAGATAAATGAAAGTTGAATTTTTGAAGACATATATTTGTATATGTACATAAGTATATATGCACATATACATACATATATGCTATATGTATGCACACATAACTATATTATACAGATAGATATTTACATATTCATTCATATACATGACAAAGATAGATAATATTTGAACACCTCTAAGATTTAGGATATAATATATCTATTTTATATGTATATCTACATCTATGAATTTATTGTACTATTGACTATTAATTCGGCAGTAAGAGATTTTTCAGTAGAGAGACACACTGTTGAAATTCCATGAGCATTTCTTTTTAAGAGAGAGAGCACTAAAGAAATGCTAAGAGATGACAAATAATATCCCCAACTTCAAAAAAAGGACATTAAACTGGATTGTAGCAATATTCCAAATTCTTCACCAAAAGCTTCTGAACAGAATGCTCTTTTACACTAATTAATGCTCGATGCAGGTATGATTTGCTATATGGCAACTTGATATCTAGAAAGTTGCTGTTTATTTCAAAATATCTGAATATATATTTTATTGGGAAGAATTTTCATGTCTCATTCTGTTATACACAATCAGCTATCTATTCATCTATTATTCTCTTTTACATTATTACTCCAGCTGTATTTTCTGGTCTCCTAGATTTAATAAAAATCAGTTCTTTCATTTCCAAAAGTCTTTATTTTAGAAAACTAATCTTTAGCAAAAAAAATAAGTAAAAGATTAATAGTATTCTATTATATCCAATGTATAGATAAAGAGGTATCATCTTGGATTCTGGGAATATGTATGTGTGTTGTGTATAAATTACACAAAAATAGATAACTGTATTTCAACATAATTTGTCTATTATGACCAACATATTGGTCTAGATCAATAGACATATATTGGTCTAGAGAGTGAATTCTAAGCCTTATGTTATTATTTTTTATTTGTTCGTTTAATTCATTTAGTTAATCTCAAGTTAGAAGTGATGGTGCTGGTGGTTAAGTTTTTTTTAAGCTTAGGCATTAATTTTAGAGGTTTCATATTTTTAAATATGCTTATTTTGAGTAATATTTGATCATTTTCTTTTAAATATATGATTTGGAAATATTTATCACATATTGATATGTTAATTACACATAATGGAGTTATTTTGTTTAAATAATGCATTTTGAATATTTTAGAGATAGATAAATAATATTTCTTTCCTATTTGTTCTTATATAATATTTATTACATATAATAATGTGTAAAATATATAATATAATTTTATGTATAATATATAAAAGGATTTGAAATGGAATTATTGGTGGAAGAGATCTTCAGACACCTAGTTATGCCTTCTCACATTATCTTTTAGAAAACAAATCAAATAGATAATAACTGGTTAAACCGAAATGTGAATCAATGTTTTCTGACTCCAAAAGCAGTGCATTCTATACCACCCTCCTATTATCATCATATATATGTGCACATATGTATATATGTAATACATATTATTAGATAATTAGATAGAGAGAGATAGATGATAGATAGATAGAGGGTTAAATGGATGGATAGATGGATAGATTTTGATATATATAGTGCTTTTACAGTTTGAAAGTGGCTAGAAACAAAGGTTCAAAGAGGTGAATTCTCCCTGTGTTTCACAACTACTAAAAACATAAAGAGCAAAATCCAAAACTAGTTTTTCTGACCCTTTGCTCTTAACACTATAGTAAGCTATATCTCTCTTGACATCTTGTTTGCACCTCTTAGAAAAGCATAGAATGTTGAGCTGGGAAATTTTCAAATAATTATCATTAGTGGTGTCTCATTAAACTGATGATAAAATCCTTGAGGGCAGAGTTCTTGCTATTTATTTTTGTTTTCTTAAATATTTGACCCAATGTCATATACTTATAGTATGAATGCAAATAAAGCTTAATAAACATAAAAATGCCTTACAAAAAACTTTCCAGAATCACAGTTTCATGTAATAAAAAGTTTAAGACATGAATTCTTTTCCAAACTCTGCTAATAACCTCCAATTCAACCAAGCCATTATATCTGGGACACAAAGACTTTTACAGTCTTGTTTTATTCATCTTTAAAATGAGAATCGTTACCCAAACTCCGTTCAACTTTGAAACTCTTGAGCTATAATTATGGCTAGTTTATTCTGTCAAACATTCCCCTCCTATGTAATCAGTATAGAGCAGAATTGCACTATGGCTTTAGACAATATTGTGGATGAGTTAAACAAATAGTTACAAGTAGAATAGCTCCAGAAGTACAAAGAGCCTGACTGGTTTTTTCAGTCATCACTGTCACTATCGTCAGAACCATGTGTATTTTTACTGACTGTACAATATTACATTTTGTTATCCTGTGTATCCTATTAAACTGAAAAGTGAGTTTAAGGCTATCTAGTTCCCTCCTTTATTTTACAGATAAGGACGTGATTCATATAACTATGTTCATAAAGCTAATTAGTGGGAGAGCTGGAATTGTAACCCAGGTTTTTTTGATTCTGGGTTGAAAGTTATTGTTTTCTATATCAAACACTCTTCATGTATTTTGGTTCCTCTGAGATCTCCTCACCAATATAGTAAAGCCTGCTTGTATACTCAGTCTAATTTTATTTTATCTATTCTTAGCAGTTCTATTTAAAGATGTAAAATGGAACCTGCAAACTGGTACCAAACAATAGGAAACTCTCCAACTGAGAAAATCACTCTTAAAATATGTCTATACAAGAGATCATAGATCATTTTGCAGACTTAGGATTGATGATAAGCCTGAAGAAAGTTGAGGTCAAGTTCTAACCTACACCAGGAAAACCTTCATAAACTCAAAGGTTTTCATTGGCCGCTCAGTACGGAAAGCTCTCAGTTAATTCTGTTATCTGGGCAGCCCTTCTTCCAAAGTTACACTGATAAACAAAATATAAAACCTATTTTTAAAAAAAGCGAAGACAGCATTTTCTTCCAGAGACTGAGAGGTCAATATGGCATCAAGCTAAAGACTAAGTTAAAGATATATAGATCGGTACCTGGGTTGAATCTGCCTCATCCATGAATTTGAACCGATTTAATCCTAAAAAAAAATTCTCACCCAGCCTACAGTGTTTTTCAAACACACTTTCCACACTTAAAAATAGAGCAAATATCAATAGTCTGTTGTATCACCTTTAGAGCTTTCCCATTACCAATTTACATTTCCCAAGCTTTATTCTGGGCACCATTACTATTCCTCTTGACTGGTTTCCTGTGAAAAAAATGTCATTACTAAATATATATTTCCCTTTGGAATATTAAATATGAAGTAATGAATACATAAAATAAATTTATTACATTAGGAATTGTGGAGGTATGTGGATACTTAGGTCTTCATGTTGCTCCAAAGAATTCTCAAATATTTTATATTGAGCTTATTCTATAACACCAATCACCTTAGATCATCTCTTTTGGGTTCCATCCTTGTATTCCTAGTCCAAAAATGTTCCATAGACAAATACACACACACACACACACACACACACACACACACACACACACACACAGAGAGATATGCATGCCTTTATTATCACTACCTCCTGTCTTAACTGATGAGATCTTTAGCTTTATCTTCAGGAGAGAGCAGATGTTTCTATGGTTACATAGATTAAAGCCTATATAGAGATTTTTGGCTTGTTTGTTTTTTACTCTTATCTGCATTTAAAAAAAAAATCAGGAAAAAAAAGCATTTGTTCTCTAAACAACAAACATTCCCTGTGTACTTTTTCAGTTTCTACTACTAATGAAATCTATTATGTCCTTTTTTGAGAGATTCTTAGTCCTAGAAACTTTGCACTTTAGAACAAAGATCACGATTGCGACAGTTAACTAATGCCTTAGACTCAATCTATTCTCCGGACTCTTTTTCCTAGCATAAGACTTAAGATTGGTAATCATCCTAGCATAGTAATTGTTTCATATAATTCCAATTTTCTATGCTATAAATCAGGTAATGTTTACTTTTCTAATATTTACCAAGTAGCTCTGGGTGTTCCCACCCTTTGTGAAACTCTAAATTTCTTGTTTTCTCACATAGA